>NC_086081.1:10744585-11064128 GCF_948474715.1 Cydia amplana | reverse complement strand
ACTTTGGGGCAAGATCCTGCATCGACACGCTGGCTCAGCGCCAACGTATCCGGCGTTTTGGCTCCTCTACACGATAGGCCAACGCCGGCCACTCCAAGGGACGCATTTATGCGTTAGAGGGAGCAAGTGATATTGCTATCTCATTCTACCGTATGGCTGCGTCCCTTGGAGTGGCCGGCGTTGGCCCATCGTGTAGAGGAGCCATTTGACTTTAGGTTTATATACCGTGTGCCCGGTAAACTAACAAGCTTTGACCATAGGATTGTGTGCCAAAACGTGTTCCTATAACATAACATATATTAGGTCAAAAATGCAAAGATAACTACCGATTGTATTTTTTTAAATTAAATAGGAACTTATAAATAAATATTTCGACAAATATATAATAATTCTAATTATATATTTAAATGACATTGATATTATGAAGCAGGACTTACTAAAACTTCAAGCCAGCGTTTTTGGTTCAAATAAACGACAAAATTGGTAACTTAGTTGTTTTAACATTAGGTAGTTATATTATTATACTGATTTTTGGGGCTCACTATGTGTAAGAAATTTAGAGAAAAATAATATAAAACGCTCGTACTCTTATTACGTCTGAACGCTTAAAGAAAAATATTTTCTGGCAAATGAAAGTCATTCTCTCTTTGTTAAACGAACCGGTGGGTATATTTGAAGGAAAATACAGCCATGCTTTAAGCAAATATTAAAAGAAAGCAGATTATTTTGCTCGGTTTTGGGTTGAATCATGTACAACATTTTATTGGCCACTATAATTATTTCGGCGTACATTTTGGCGGCGTTAACGTGTGTTCAAATGGCAAAATGCTACCTATAAAATAGATTTGTGTACAATCCGCTTGGCCACCGGGGAAATTTAGTAAAATATAGGTACAGAAAACTTCTCTCGGTTTAAATTTACAGGCCGCTCCGGTTTATTTAATTTTCATCTCAGGATAATTTGAATTTGAGAGCAGAGCATTTAATTTTCATAGCTTAGCGGAATCCCATTTCAGTAATAGCCGTTTATTAGTGACTAAGCGGCCGTGGCCTATTTGTTATCTTGCTGGGAAAACTCGTTCAACGTTTCTCAGCTTGCCCTGTATTCCTATTTCATACCTGAGGCGGGTGAATCCAACTCAGGGAAACCATTAAGGTCAATATGGCTAATTCCGTCATAGGCGCTATTCCGTCCATTAGCGTTTTTCTCGTAATTGATAAATTCATCGACAAAGCAGCGATTGCTTTTAGTTTCAGCAATCAAAAGCAAATGGTTTTTTTCCTACGATTGAAAATCAAAGAAATATACGATCGTCCCTATTTTTTTTTATCAAGACTTTAATATGTACCTATTAAATTTGACGTTTCTTGAAGCAATGCAGCAGCAGTAACGCTACTACAATGTCAATCCCAATGTATATAGAAGTATAATTTTTACACACAAAACGCCTAGTCGCTCTAATTTCTAGTAATACCATTATTTATTTAGTAGTATTACCATTATATTTATATTGAGGCAGGAAAATGTTAAAGCTACTGTCTTTCAACACATTTCACAAATCTTGATAAATCCAAGATACATTTAAAATATAATTTCCACGTTTCTCCTTTGTATTACTTGACGGAGTTTTTAAAGAGCGAGATTTTTTCTGTGATTATGTTAAGAAGGATGTAAGGAAAATACTCTTGATTTTAGCTGTTTGTCTGGTAAAGCCTGAGTTTAATCCACAATTGCGCCATTCTATAATTTTATTATACTCCTGCCAGCCTATTATGGATAGCTTTATCCATCTTTATCCACGTGATAAAATAACTGTCACTGTTTAACACCGTGGGATAGAAAGTGACGGACACCGTTTTATCACGCTGTCACGTAGACAAGAACGACCATCATATCCGTACAGATTCAATTACGAGGTGTAAAATTTGTAATTTATTGTAATTGTAATTTATTGTCTTTGGCTTAATAATTGTACGTTTAATTCATACTACGAGAATCGTTCTCAATTAATTGCTATTGTGTATTAGTAAAGTTAACGCCTTAGTTAGATTCCTGTAATGCTGATAGTGCATGTGGTTTTATATTTGAAACAAGTACATTTTCAGCCATTTATTTCGTCGCAAGTTTCGCGCGGCGAGCCATATCTTTTGTCCCTTTTATACGCCCTCTCCTAACGGCTCGGCCACGACATTGAGCGACTGGCTTCGGCTAAGGCGACAACCATAGGTTGGAGCGAGACACAGCGATCGGATCTTTCGTTCCCATCTATGGTTGTCGCTGCCGCTGTCGCAAGTCGCGCAATGTCGTGGCCAGGCCCTAAAGTATGTTTATTTACAGTGACGGAGCTTGGAGGGCTGGCGCGCCGAGCTGCGGGTTGCAGCGCGTTCTCCGCGCCCTCGCCGGCTGCTCATCACGAACCAGGTCAGTTTTCATACACAACTAAAGAAGGGAAAACCATCCAAGTACATACCTACAGCCATATTCGAACGTTAAGATACGTCAAATATTAGATATCTATTAGACATCACCAATATATATCAGTGTCAAACAAGTGTCAAAAGTGACGTTTCTTCAAACAAAAACGTCACTTTTGACACTTGTTTCACACTAACATATCTTGGTGATGTCTAGTTCAAAATCCGAATCGGGCCCAAATTACATCCACGCAAAATAGAGAGACCCCGTAAGGTTAACTGGAAGAAATCCCTTATATGGATATGTTCGCCTTTGAACTAACGATGGGTTTTTTCCTGCTTTGTTTAGCTTTTTTGAACAATACAGTGTTTTACTAGCTACTATTACTACTTTGTACAACACGAAAGATATCCAATGCCTCAAAATTATGTTGTTATAATAGCAATAAAAACCAGAATTGTCTTATTAACAGGAAAAAGCTGAAGAGCGACCTGTGAATTTAATAAAGCGGAGGCTTGGAGTGAAATTAATTTTCAAAACTCGTTAGACAGTGGCAAGTTAAACACTGTAAAACATCTTCATTCAACTTCCCCACTATCCTACAATCCCATTTTATTAAATTATGTAAGTGAATTAAAACTGAACAAGTAACTGGCACATTATTATGCGGAGTGATTTATTCAAACGGGCCGGCAAAAGAATTAATTACTTACAGAGTTGACGGCAATGTTTGATCACAGCTGAAGAAGAGCCTAAGCGCCTTGAATATCAAACAAATATACGCCCTTTAACTTACGCGCAGTTGACCATTGTAGTTGAGAAGCAGATAAACATAAGTCCATTCAATTTTATTCGCAATTATACGACTACCTCCCAGAAGCTTATAGCGTAGAATAGCGTAAACTATTCGTAGACTTTGGCCGCGCTGTATTTGGAATACAAAACTAAAGAACTTCACAACGATCTAGGTCGTATTTTGGCAGTATAAAACTAAACTTGAACTGAACTTGTGACTATTTCATAAAAGATTAATCGGCTAACTAGTTTTAAATGCGCGTAGCCTACAGCTTTGGGTCTTTTGTCAATGCCCACGTGAAAAAGTTTTTAACTAAAGAAGTGCAGGTAAAAACATCTATTAGTTTAGTAGTAGGTAAGTCGTATGGGATTCGCATTCAGCTTAATGCTGCGATTGCAAATAGCCTGAGCTGAGCCTTATGCGGTTTTTAGTATTCCGCACAAAACTTTGTTCACGGAACACTTATGCATGGGATCACTTCGGCCTTGCAAATTAATTGAATGAATATAACATTCTCATTATTTTTATTTACAAGATTTTGTAACAAGCTTGATGTAATCGTTCTTTGGCGCGTAAGGTATTGCGAATATTGCGATTGCCTTACTTCTCTTCATTTGTTTCTAAACTAAACCACAGGGCGGACACGCCATGCATCAAAAATGATTTGCGTTTATATGTGGGCGCGGCACGTCTGTACACGCGTCATTTAGTTTCTGACGGAATCCTGACATGCTCTCAGTAGAGCGACTTACGCACACATTCATGTCGCGGCCTGTCGCGGGCGAGGTAATCCGAATCGGGGCGGGGCGGTGCGTGTCCGTTCTGTATGATAATACTATTACTTATTCTGTGACTAAACACGGCAAGCGTAGCAACATGAAATAGAAGAACAACATGTTGCTTAACTGAGAGAGATCAAGGTGCATGACTTTGAAGAGTCTTAGCATGTAAATATGGACAAAACGGCCATGTGTTGCCATTACTTTTTTTAAGTAATAGGTAGACATTTTTTTTTTCATTGTTTACCTACTTGAGCAATGTTTATGGTTGTTTCCCGCGTTAGTCACGAGGCGGACACGCCATTTTACGGAAATCGTTTGAGTATAATATAAGTATTATGGGCTCGTGATGTGTGTATAGATTTAGATTTAGATATTTATTCTCATAATATGAAATTACATTATAAATTATGCTAAACTAATGTACATGAATTTATATTATGATCGTCATTAACATTAACATGATATTATTTATTAGATACAAATTAAAAATGTCTTAAAAATAATCAATCTTCCGTCAACAATTTTATCAATACATGTCAAAACAAAATACGGGAATAACTAAGTACGAGTATCTCTTAATGATCGTCATGTTCTAAATACAATAAATCCTAGGTATACATTACGTTGAATATCAATAAATGAGAACATGTCAAATTTACACGATTCAATTTACAATTTCAAATGTCAAAGTCATATACTCGTTTACTGAATAAAGTGGATTATCCAACAATATACATATAAGTAATATGTAAGTAAATTACTTAGGACAGTCAGTTGAAAAGATTTTGGCGTAACCTAGTCCATAGTCCTGTGGTGTCCAAATAAATGAACAGATGCGCTGGCAACACTCGTCTGTTGTCATGGCGCCGGCTGTGTTACGAGCAGAGATGGGCATTATTCGAATAATTTTTTATCGGAATAATTATTTGAATAAACAATAATTTACATGTTTTTTATTCACGAATGGTTTATTCGTGATTGAATTATTCGCGGATGATTTATTCGCGAATAATTTATTCAAATAAGAATAATCATCCGACAATTTTATTAGTCATTCGCGATGAATTTTGTTATTCTTATTCGTTATACGTCTTTCGAATAAATTTTGCCCAAATCTGATTATGAGTGCACTGTATGGTGCAATAACAAATTGTTTTAATTATAATTAGATAACCCAAGAGATATTAGATTTTAAAAAAAAAAATGTGAACATAACACCGACGATAGCCATATTCGAACTTTAAGATATGTCAAATATTAGATACCTAAACGATATGGATCGGATATGTCATTGTCAAACAAGTGCCAAAAGTGACGTTTTTGTTTGAAGAACGTCATTTTTGACACTTGTTTGACACTGACATATCCGATCCATATAGTTTCGATATCTAATAAGTGACGTATCTTAAAGTTCGAATATGGCTGTATTATGTGGTTAACACTAAACTTAGTCCAAATGGCAAGCGTGTCTTACTTAATGCTGAAAATCGGGATGAACCCGCAATAAACTTTTAATTTGCTTTAATCCTTTGCACAGCAGCGTGAAATGGGTAGCCAGACTAACAGACTTTGCAATCAAAGCTGCTGTTTACTCTGTTTTATTTCCTATTTACTTGCTTTTTTTACATTATTCCCATTCTCGTTAAACATTTTTAGAAACATTACAAACACTTTGATCCCGATTGTTTTGTTTTCACAAGTAATAGGTTTGCGATTTGTCCGAGTGCTTAAGTATTTACGTACCCTTTATTTTACTGTCAGTGTTGTTAGCAGTTCTATATCCTTGGTAATGATAAGTTTTGAGTTGTATACAATTATTATTGTTCTTTTGGTTTTTTTTTTTTTGAAATATATAAAACGTTATAGCATTGTGTGAAATTGCGCGCAAAGTTTGATATATTGTTTATTCCATTTCTATCTGTGAGTACCTGTAATTGGCTTTGTATTGTTACCTAAATCTGTATAATGTTTTTGTAGCTGTTGGTACTCCTTAAAACAAAAAAAGAAACAAAAAATAGGTGTACGGCAGTTACCATGCATTTGTAGTACCTATTCTTTTTGCATCTACCAAATCCATTAATTACTTATTGGAGAAATAACACAGGAATTAGCTATGAAGTTTTAGTGATTCCATGTCGTTCTATCTTTGTCCTTTATTTTTTTTTATTTAGGTTTATAAAGAGTTTTCATTCATTCCAGCGATATGTCTATAAACACTTAAATATAACTACTCTACCGTCTAATGATAATCTTACTTACCTTTATGGTTGACTGGTAGAGAATGCCATTTGGCATTAAGTCCGCCATTTGTACATTGTTGTATATATTTTGTGCAATAAAGTTTAAATAAAATAAATAAATAAATAAACCATTTTTGTAATTTTAACAAATGTTTTATAACAATTTACAATACCTAACTATTGCAAATAATAACGCTAATATATTAGGTAAGTACATATAATAATTCGGTCTTAAAACTTGGGCTTAAAGCTTTTGATCCTCCGTAGTTGCAAATGGTTTCAAATCCCACACGACAATACTTAAATCACTATCTCCTAAACCACACCCCCTTGCAGAGCTCTCATTTGCAATAAAACCGCCCCGTGAGGTCCTGAAAACAAGTTCAGACCTGTTTTCACTCGGAAACGCTAAAACTGAGACTTTACTGCAATTCTTGTTCCCGGGCGAACGCTGAATTAGCTGCTTGTAACATAAGATCTTGGAAATAAGTGGAACTTTAGACTGAGACTGTGGAGTTAGTTAAATTTTTAAAGTTCTTTAGACTAGTTGAGAGTTTCGCTATCTATATTTTTGCGAAGTTTGTAAAAGTGTGTGCTGTTTTCTCAAGAGGGTAATGCGAGGCGTCCTATGACAGGCTTTTGTTTTTCGATATTAACATACTAGATGTAGTAGATATGTGTATCCATTGGGTACCTACATGATTTAAAAGCAAATAGAGTACCTATTTAAAGGGTAATTTCAGTGAGTTACTACCTAAGGACAGAGTAAACAATGAAATTATGTCACCATTGTGATTTAATTCTGGAGCCCAACTGTCTACCTCAGTTGATTCCACAATAACGCTCTTACACCGTCTGTAGCTATGAAGTGTTATGTTAGTGCCGTTAGTGTAGGTCGTACCTACCTCTTGATATGAAAGCGCCTACTTAATGCTTACGGTGTCGCGTTTTCCATTCTATCCATAAAACTCTTGATTGCAACCATATACTCGGGCAGTATTAAAATATATTGATTATTTACGCTTTACTTCAAAAACAAGACGACTATCAATATTTAAGGTAGAAAACCGATATGTATCACGCAAAATAGGCGCAGGACGTCGAGTTGCGGAAAATCGCCCGTACTACAATACAATACAAACCGATATGCTATTAGCAATTTGCGTGAAAATAAGAGGAACCGCAGACGTGGGGGGAATAGGTAGCGAGACTATCCAGAAGAGGCTTATTGTAAAGGCTGTGTTGTGCCGCGTGACCGGAATCACATTAGCGCGTAATTAGGTACGTACAGGGCTTATTAACACATTCTTTTTTTCAGGGTAGTATTTTTAATATACCGTCCTCCACATGGTAAACAAGCATACAACCCGTCCCTTCTGGTCACGACATCGTCTAAATTAAATTATGATTTCCGTGATAAACACCTAATATCCTATATCCATCTATACTGTGACTATTTCCGGCGGTTTGGTAACAGACAGTAAGACAGACTTATTTTATAGAACTACATAAATATATTTTTAATATATTTTTTTTGAAGCGGTGGTGGCCGAATGGATATGACGTCCGACTTTCAATCTGGAGGTCGCGGGTTCAAATCCTGGCTCGTACCAATGAGTTTTTCGGAACTTATGTACGAAATATCATTTGATATTAACCGCAAGCTTTTCGGTGAAGGAAAACATCGTGAGGAAACCTGCATACATCTGCGAAGAAATTCAAAGGTGTATGTGAAGTCCCCAATCCGCATTGGGCTAGCGTGGGGACCATAGCCCAATCCCTCTCGCGCATGAGATGAGGCCTGTGCCCAGCAGTGGGACGTTATATAGGCTCACATTATTATTATTTTTTTTTTTAATACAGTCTTTTTTTCAATTGATGTTATATTTATTTTGATAAGATAGCGCTTTGTCTAAAACGTTAAAAACGTTAAACGGTAAACGTTAAATTATCCACAACGTTAGGTACAGTTATTTACTTTGTACGAGCTAACATATACTTGGCAAGCAAATTTTCCCTCTAAAATTATTGGTAAAACGAAATGGCCCTACACGAAGCATATAAAATTCCTCGAAAAATACAGTTTTCACTTATAATACCGTTTTGAGTCAGACAGTGACTTGGATTATCCTTTAAACGGCTGACAACAGGTAGACTGAAAAGCTGGCAACATTTTTCGATATTATGTGTAAAATCTTTTCTTGCAAAATGTATTCGGGCTGAACTGATCTGAACGGATCATGAAAGTTATTCCGATCCGATTCTTGTAACTGAATACAATTTTATTCACTGATGTAAATTATGGAATGTCATCAAGAGCATTGTTTAGAAAGGTATCGATTTCCTCAGAGGATTTCCTTTATCTTATTGGTTCTATCCGCAGGTATTTGAGTAAACAAACAACAAAGGTAATTTTATTTGCTGAGTTGAGTAGTTATTCGTCGCTATTGAGTTGCTCTTCGGCCTTGATTCTTGCTCGGGAGTGACCTACATTCCGAATGGTAGATAATTCCGTGTTTAACGCTCGAGGAATAGCAGTGTCTTCTTTCTTTTTATTACAGCTATTATTTGGCTAAGCTGTTCCTTTTGATAAAGCAAATGTTTCTACATTTGTGCAAATAACCTGCAGATTAGCTTTAAAAATAAAATAAATGTCTTATTGTCAGACACTTTTCCTTTAAGTGGCACATTTAATCTTAATTTATAGCAATAGAAAGACAAATTATTGGAATTAGGGGCCAATAATTGGGACAATTATCTTAGTCGATATTTAATCCCGAAATCGCTTTGTGAATTGGATAATACTAAGCGTAAATTATTATCGGTTTGTTTCCCACTAAACGTGTTATTTTGTTGCAGAGTAGCGTTTTATTATACGCTTCGAGCCAAGAGCGGCTTTCCGCGCACTCCAATAAATATTTGATATCAAGCACCGTGCACGGCAACCACAATTTTACTTTATCACGTGTGTTGGTTGCTTTATATCCATGACCGTTTAAACTTCGTATTACTCACGCCTTTATGAAATGATTGACGCATAATATATAAATGTTGTTGTCAGTGATATTTGTTTCAAGCGGCGTTACTGTTATTTCTAAATGTGATGTTAATCAAATAAAGAGGTCTCGGTCGTAACCTACTTTTGAAATAAACGATTGAAATAAAGAAATCAAAAGAATAAATATTCGTCTAATTTCCATACTTACTCAGTGATTGTAATTCGATCAAAAGAACAAAGTTTATTCCAAGAATAAATTTTTGTTTATATTCATCAAATTGGGTAGGTATTGATAACGTAGAATTTTTATTCATATTAAATATATAAATTAATTAAGATGCTCAACATTATCATACATAGATATATACATTCATTCAAGCTATATGTACTTATTACAGAATCATATTAGGTACCTATATACCATAGACATATTAGTCTTATTACTATGGTCACAATAACCTAACCACATAATTTCTTACTAATTTTCATCCTTCATCGCTAAACAATTACGACGGAATAACTACACTGCCTTGCAATGAAATTGAATAATTGTATTCCGCGAACAACATATGTCTCTGCAATAATTGATCTAATATCGGGAGGTAATAAGGTTGAAATGGGCCATTATCGTTATCTGTATGTATATCTAGGTGGCGTGGATCCAGTGACCCTTGACCCGGTACGGAACCCCCCTACCCCCCTGGAGGGGGCGCAGCCCTTTTCTCTCCTCGTTCTCCTAACAGTGTTTCTCGATTTACACAAAGCGATGTAAACAAAACCCTTATGAATTATTTTACAGGGCGTAATGGTTTTTTTTCTGGTTCCTTGTTTCTTTAAAAAAAAATTAACAATACCCCACCACCACCAATATTTTTAATTTACTAATAATATCTGGAGGACCCAGCTTTGCTCGGAAAACATATAAAAACTCAAAAATTTACGATTTCCCAGAGATAAGACCTAGCTAGATCGATTTTTCGCCCCTGAGAACAGATATAGCAAATTTCATCTAAATCGTTAGAGCCGTTTCCGTGATAAAATAAATAAATAAATAAATAAACAAGAATTTTCGTTTAAAGATATTTATTTATTATTTTAGGAAGCATATTAAATATAATACAGGATAACCAATAGTTTAAAACTGAATCCGACAGTTTTGTAAATACATATACAAATTTGGAATGAAGCCCTTTTGAAATGATTAAAAATGGTTTTTGCGGAACCGATCAACAGGAAAATAATTAAATCTTATTATTTAACAGATAAGCATTAACATATATTTACGCAGATAACAGAATATTGATTTACGCATTGTGGTTGACAATGCTACTCGGCATTGACCCGGTTCGGGTAGCGGGAGCGGGGCCGTGTCTCGGAAACAGAAATCTTTTCGTTTGTTTACAAAGGCAGCTTCTCCATCACTGAATGATTGACAGAATGACAGCCTATTTCAAAACATTGAGAATTTAACGAAAATCTTTATGGTTGAAAAAGCACGTACATTCGGTACATACATATAGAAGTGCCTATAGATTTTTTTACGTTTGTGTGAATCAACATAGTCATTATCACTATAGCTTAATTGTTGTCATATTAACCATATAATTTTATTACTTTAGCTTTACTACAACATATTTAATTTTACAGCGCATGTTGTAATGCTGTAAAATTACCCCTGAATAAATATCAATATCAATTACTATTACCACGGATAATTTTACATTCATATGTGCAAAAAATATATTTAAGTAATATTCTGGTGACTTACTGATGGTAGTAGTAGAATGACTTTCAAAAACGTGTGTCCAAGAAAAAGCATCATTAAAGAAAGTCATTTACTTTATGTGGTGTAACCATAGCCGTAGTATTTTCATGTTTGCTTACCTAATGATTTTATAATTAATTTATACAGGGTCATTTTTGGACCGTTAGCCATATTGTGCGAGGTGATTAGGTAGGTCATGAAAAAATGAAAATGAAAAATGAAAAAATGTTTATTTGTTAACAAAGAGGGTACAGTTGTAAAGGTTGGAGTCTTCTAGTAAGTATAAAATACTTGTAACAGAAGACACCGCTCTTCCATATTATCTAAGGCTTAGAACTTAATTTACAAATTTAATATAAGTAACAACAATATTGTTGTCTAAGAAGAAAATAATATAAACTTAATATTGGGAATATTAACTAATTACTTAGCTTTTACTAATACAATTTTATTTGTTTTGATTTGATTGGAATAAATTTTAATCTAATACAAATTTCCTAAAATATGTGTGTGTGTGTGTGTGTGTGTGAGAGAGAGAGAGAGAGAGAGAGAGAAAGAGTGTGAGTACATGTACGTCTATTCTATATTTGGTGTGTGGGTAAATAGTTTGTATTATAATAAGAGAGTCTCAATTTCATCATAGCTTTGTGATTTTAACCATTCTGTCACAACTTTTTTACATTTAAATAGCAGCAGAGGATAGATATCTACTTTTTTATTAATTTTGTTATACAGGTGAGCTGAAATCTTATTGAACTGTATCTTGGCAAATCGTGATTTGGTAGGAGGTATCGGTGCAATATTTTGTTTACGTCTCCCTGTAGTTATGAGATTAGGGTTGTACGGTAAGGTCTTATGTAATTTTAAAATTGATTGCAAGACGAACAGCTTTCTTATTGAAAGTAATTCGGAAATTTTGTAAAGCTCATTTGTAGGGTATCTATAAGGTTTAAAATACATGACTTTAATTATGCTTCTCTGTCCTCTCTCCACTTCAAGGAATTTTGTTTTTGCTGCCCCTCCCCAAACAGCAATACAGTAGCACATTATAGATTGGGCTAGAGCAGTATATAGTTGGTTGAGTAAAGGTCTAGAAGCTACATGTCTTAGAGTTTTAAAAATCCAGTTCAGTTTCCTAATTCTATTATTTACGTATTCAATATGTGAGTACCATGATAGGCGTTGGTCAATTATAATGCCAAGGTATTTAGTAGAGCTAACTTTTTCTATTTGCGTGCAATTACAATCGGGCATATTAGTAAGATCACACGTGTGTATTTTTAGAGTGTAGCTATTAGATGGTTGAGAAATTATGGTTTTCGTAAAGCAGGTATAGGTTGTTTTTGATGTGTTTAGAGTTAGAAGATTACATTTAAGCCAATTTGATACTTTGTTAAGGCCAGTTTCAGCGTTATTGTAGACTTTATCCCAAGAGTTTCCTTTAAACACCAAAACCGTATCATCTGCATATGAAAACACGTGTCCATCTTTTACAAGCATGTTAGTCAGATCATTAATGTAAATCAAGAACAGCGTAGGCCCAAGTACACTGCCTTGTGGAACGCCATAAGGTCATACTGAACAACTTTTTCTATGGGACCAACCCCAAAATCCCAAAAAGTATGAAACGGCCAAAAAAATTTTGTGATTTCGGAGTTGGTCCCATAGAAAAAGTCGTTCTGTATAGCCTATATACCTAATCACCTCGCACAATATGGCTAACGGTCCAAAAATGACCCTGTATAACATTCCATAATATGAGATCTATTTCCGGACGAAAACCCGCGGTAACGCCGTAGGCTTTCGTCGGAGACAAATTATTAAGGAAACGACGTTCAGAATATGCCATAACGCGCCAGACGCTTATTCAACTCTTCATCGTAAAGGATTATTGGACGGAATTATGGCTGGGGCCCCATTCGGCCCGTTCTCCAGATTAGACCCTAATAGAAAAGCTTTGTTTTCTCTTTATTGCCAATGTGGTAAATGATTTTGTTGCGTCTCCATTTTTGCTGTATTAGGTTATTACTTATTAGATGTAGAGGCTTATTCAGAGTGTTGTGTTCAACTTTGTGAATGAGTTGTTTTGTTTCGCTAAACGGATAATTTATGCCGTAATTACTCAAAGAAAATGTGCGTACATTTGCTCGTAAAATAACGTGTTCCTGTAATAAGTAAGTATAACTTATATTATACTTACACAACACAATGTAATTGAAGGAACTCAAAAGTTCATTAAGAATGCAAAGACAATAGAATTGTAAATTAACTTGATGAATAGGCTCGTTACGGAAAAAATATAAGATGGATACAGCTCCAAATATATGTACTACCTAAATACGTTATGCAATATGACAAGGCGAATTTTACTTTTTTGGTGTTGGGCTTTTTAAAATCGGGAGATTTTTCCAGTTGAACTATGATGACGACATAATTAGCGACATTCTTCCAAATTCTATCGCGAATTTATCTATGTATTTCAACTTTCAACTGAGCCGTAATTGAAGAAAAAAATATTAGATCGAATCTGCAATAAGTAATCCGCTTACAACGATCAATTACTTATAGTCCGACAAGAAATTGTAGAAAATTATTGAGGGCGCCACTTCCTAACGTGACTATCACATTTTTGACGTAAAATGCTTAAACATGGCAACAATTTAGTATGGATTTATTTATATTCGTTCCATTCCATTTAATTTAATTTCGCACTATAAATCTTTTCTTCCTTCATGCTAGAAAAATTCATGAGATCGATATCCAAGACCTGTTTAAACCGTATTAAAAGAAGCTGCTTCTCTGCATAATCCCGCCTATAAAGCTGCATGCTGCAACAAATGATAAAGTGTCCGTTTGCAGCACGATATAATCCCACTCGCGACAAATTAGACCGGCCATTTCGAGAGCGTAAACAAAATTTGTCGGCCAGTAATGGAGACCCCTGACAGAGCCGGCTGTGCAAGGAGCGCTTTTGAGTTATTCCAGTAGTTCCACTTTGTAATAAAATTAGTATCAAATCTGAATTAAATAAATAATATTGGTGATTCAACCGAAACTAAAATGATTTAAAATGAAACGATAAAATGAAAAAATACACTTTTCGCTTAAGGGCGGAATCGAATATTTTAGATCGGTTGGAAATGGGTAACTATTTACAATTTTACTACACATTATTCAAATTATATTGTTTCGCGGACCGATTTTTAAGCGCAACAAATACCGTTGTTGGTTTGAGAAGCTTATAGATGAAAATAGCTAGTATTAACAGCATTTAGTTTTCCTGCCTGCCGCGACTCTATTATTCAATTACTTACAGTTTATTTTCACGTCTCTTAATAACAGTTATAACATTAGTATAGGTAGATAGCAGTTAAACCTTAAATGTAATAATAAGTAGGTGTACTAAAAAGATATAACCTCCATCGCCACGCCACAAACAGTCTAATGCAGGGTGGTCAACTACATACTACAGCTGACTCTACACAGTAAACATAAATAAATACAACACATTGATACTAAAGCGAACTTATCCCTTAACCAGTTCTGGGCTAGTAAAATAGGCACCCTAATGTGGAAATGGTGTTGCATTTGGAATGCAATTGATGAAGTGTTTGCAACTCGATATAATCCGCACTACAAATTAAAGCGGCCGTCCCGGACAGCGTAAACAAAATTTGTTGGCTCGAAATGGATACTCCACTGATGTCTTTGTACTAGAAGCGCTTAAACTTTATTAGTGTCAGGCAGGGATCGGATACCGGTATCTTTTGTATGGGAACGGAAATGGTATTTTTCGATCTTTGCTAATTACTTCATTTCTAATTGGGCAATCTAATAATATGAAGTCGTAACCTAAAAACACAATTGAGTCCTACATTTCGAGTATAAAATAATTCGAAAAATATGGTTATTTCTAAGTTTTTGCAAAAAACCGCTTCCGATCCCTGGTGTTGTCAGGTCCCATAGGTATAAATATAATGATTAAAATTAAATATTATAATAAATAGATAAATAAATAAATATTTGGGAATAATCTTCCACAGATAATGATTCTGTGAAACCATTTTAAGAATTTATGTTTTTTATTTGCTTAACAAACATAATAGACCTGTAGCAATAATGTCTGCCCTAGTATAAGACCGCCCCGAAGCGATACGGCACTCATATTATTTTGATACTTAGTGTGGTGTTAAAAATGAAACACGGTTATTTATGACAAAGCGTTGTATATTTGTTGTCACTATGCGTCGGCATCACATCAGAGGTGCTAATTTCACAGTATCGTTATTTTAAAGATAAGAAAAAATAACAATGCTTGCAGCTGCACCTTTGTAAATTATTACATTTACCACCGCAAGCTAATAATTTAAATAAAACAATATAATAAATAACCACGTTTCATTTTTAACACCACACTAAGTATCAAAATAATATGAGCGCCGTATCGCTTCGGGGCGGTTTATCGTCCTACACTACCAAAACGTAATATCTAGAATATCAGTGACATTAAATTTGAACCTTAATACTATGACGATACCGGTTGTTTTTCAATATGAATGTTGTACTGGCACGTGCTAAGTCGGGAGCAAGCGGTTTCGCGATAATAGAGGCAATGGCCTTTGTTTGAAAGATTAAGGTTCGAAGCGAAAAGTTCACCTCAGAAGAGCCGTACTATAGCACGGTCGCATTTTTATCGTTTATTACCATGCCTGTCACGTTCTAACAAGTATGCAAGTGCGAAAGTGACGGGCATAGTGATAGTCGATAAAAATGGAACCGTGCTGAGCCCGCTGAATATCGGACCTCTACTAAACAACCGGAATATCATCACAATTTAACTTAGCTCATTTAGGGCAAAAAAGTTAATTGAAAACCCACCATTATTTGAGATTTACGGCTCATTTAGACGGTGCGAGAACTCGAGTCTGATTACAATGCGTCATTTGATCGTTCGGCTGAATTTATGTAACCTCAATGATCCGCAATGTAACTAAAATCGTAATACGAGTTCGCGCGCCGTCTAAACAAGCCCTTAGGTAACTTTTATTTCAGGATAGCTTTGTATTTAGATTGTAAAATAGTTAATTTGAACATAAAAAACGTGACGAAGTTAAAATAATTGCAATAGATCTCTCCAATTTCCATTTGAATTATTAAACGGTCAGTTTAGTTCGTGCAGAAACACGAACCGCTACAAACAAACCCACATACTCGTATTTGGAATGGAACAAACACGAATAAAATACACACGCAAACAACCGCTATGGATACAATTAATATTCATGGAGAAATATTCAAAATTGATAAGCGAAAAACTTTGGGTAGGTATAGATTTTTATTTACTTTGATTCTTTGTTGATAAAAAAAATTGTTTGACCTTTTCAAAAAATACAATATATAAATCCACTATTTGTTTATTTCAACTTTATTGCAGAAAAAATACAACAATGTAGGTACAAATGGCGGACTTAATGCCAAATAGCATTCTCTACTGGTCAAAGTTTTCAACCTTAGGAAAAACAGAGAGTAGGGGAAGCCCGAAAGAATTGCCCATTTTGCGGGAAAGTTTAACCATATTCAATTGAAATAATTATTCAATGATTTTAAAATAATTCGATAATGATGTTTATTAAACAAAGTGTTTTTATACACGATATCGACTAAACTTAAAAGCTTTGCCATTCCGATGTTAATGATAACTACAGAAAAACTGAAATAATATAATATTAACTGAGCTGGAGAACAGGAATATGGAAGTTAAGTCATACTTGTTAAACATTCCTATTGTTAATTAAATTAATTATATTACTTTGACCTTTTATTTACAGTTGACATACAAGTAGACACGGGGAGAATTGCCTATAGGGGGAGGGTTGATTTATCTTTTAAAATATAGAAAATTGCAGTAATAAACGCAAGGGTTAATGATTATAACGTCGTGTCGTAATACCTTATTGTGTCCTATAATATAAATAGGGCACAATGAGGATATTGTAAGGGAAAAATTTCCTCCTCCTCCTCTTTTTGTCTTTTTACCTTAAGCAGAATGTTTAGGACATAAAGTGGCAATGAGGCTTGAAATGAAGAAGTATTTAAATCTGGTCCGTTAAAGGATTAATTTGTTCATCAAAAACTATCAATAAACAAAGATAATTACAGAATAAACAAAACGTGACCACCAATCACTCAGTACAAACGCATTTAGTATCCCACAGGCCCCCGACCGCGATCCCCATAACTGCGGCGCATTTCCGGGATTATTATCCTTTTAGGATTCCGTAGTCAGCCACACAACAAGAAACCAGGAGGCTCTGCTTATATAAAAGGCGGCTAGTGTCCTTTGTAGTAGCAGCTACGGAAACTTCACTGAGCATTAATCAACATTTTCGCTCCAAATTTTCAAATTTCAGTTAAATGTCATAAGTGGGTTTGTTCTTAATATAACCAATTACTACTTAGTGTAAGGCCTGAGTGGACGCTCGAAGCGGAGCGTTCGGCGGGGCGTGCAGCGTGGCGTCGGCGTCAAGAGTAATTTGAGCGGCGTGCACTAAGGCCGCTCCTATACGCTTGCATTTGTTTAACATGCACGCCGCACGCCCCGCCCCGCTGCACGCCCAACTCGAGCGTCCACTCAGGCCTTACACTTATACTTCCTTACTACGTACGTGCTTCCTTAGGTACTTACCTACGTATTACTCTGGTTCTACTCCATTTTCCTTTTAAGACGTATAATCAACGGTGATTCGTTGATAGTTTTTTTTTCGATATATTCCGTTTTTCCGTTATTGATAGATTTCGTTTTTCCAATACAATAATTACTTGTTCAAATCTAATTATAATTACCAATCGCAATTAATATGCCGACCAACCGACACATCACTCACGACACGGCCTCAACCCTCACATTATTAAACCACTATTGTCCGCAATTGTCTCTTTCAGTCTCTGTATGCCATCGGCTCCCTCTTTTCTTACCTAATTGGACTCCATTATTTATTTTTCCTTCCTTGTTTTCGTCTCGTCACTTTGAATGAGAAAATGAAATGCTTTTTTCGGTCTCTTCTTACATAGTTAGTGAGCATTATCTGGAACTCTCCGCCCTTCTCTGTGAAATGAGCTTGTTGATGTTATTCGTTTAGTAATTTGGAATTTAATTTGAGGCTTTTCGTGACTCGTAATTTTTGCTTCGGGTTTTCCTTTGCTTAAATGATATATTTCTTTACTTGTAGTTAATGAGCGTATTATTTTATTAATATTTAAGACCTGGCTTTTATATCAAGGCTGGATTAAATATTAAGACTTCATATTCCATGAACAAAATACAGTTTATAAATTCTGTTTAATATAGGGACAAGCGAACAATTGCGTACCGGATAGACTAGAAATATTGATAGCATATTCCACTCAGCTTTCAAGTATTGCAATACTCGTATAGGTATTTGTGATTTTATTTTAATACAAAAAATCTGCTAATGAAACTATTATCCATGATTATTATAAACAAAATAAGTAAAAAATATGAACGGAGTGATATTAAATAAGGCCCAATAATGAACTCCTCCATTTGGATATTTTTTTATATTTTCTGCAATAAACTTTAAATAAATAAATAATGGAAGTTTTAACTTTTTCCTATTCAATATTTGCCTCTCCCCTTGATTTCCAGGACTCCCGAATTGGTGTTTCCTCTGGCCAGTATTCAATATTATCTGTTAAAAAACTTTCATTATGTTCTAATATTCTAATATTATTACTGAATCTTGTTCTGGTAAAAGTTAATAATAGAACTTTCAAAGAACTAAACCAAAAAGGAGAAACATTTCGTGAAATCCAATCATGTCTAATAATTGCCACTCAAACGAATGTACTTACGCTATCCAATTTACGTCGATTGGCGCCTTCAAGATATTAGACATTAGCGATACAATTGTAGGATGGATTTATTTTATTTTCGCACTGTGTGTAAGGGAGAATTTCTTTCACATTTAAGAGTATATTGATCCATACAAACATAGTTTACATGGTCCCCATGTTTCTCTCTGAACTTTTTTAAATAATTATAATAAGTGTAAGGAGCGAAAAAAATCATACAAAGTTTTGGAAACTCCTAACTTCTGTAATAATTTTGCTTTTGCAAGAATTTGATATGTTTTCTGAAAGAGCTACGAATTTGTATGATTCCATGTACAGTAGAGTCCGGTTATAACGACGCCCAAGGGACCGCTGATATTACGTCGTACTAACCGGACGTTGTATTAAACGAACTGCCAATTTAAATTTATTTTTTAATCAAAATAAATACACCAGTTTGTATTTATTAATACTTATACGACAATCAAAGAAAAAAAAACATTACAATTAAAATATTTATTTACGTTAGTATTACAACACTTTGTCTTAAATCCAGAGACTTGTGTGTTTAGAAGAAGCCACTTTTGTAGGTACGCGTACTCACTCATCATCCGCAAATTACTCAAATCCCGTAAAATAAAAAGTCGTAATTCTTAGGGATCTAATCAAGATGACAATCGTACATCGACAATCAAAAAATAAATAAGTAATTTGTCAAACTGTTTTTATCGCGGACTGTTTACTTTCGTTTCAACAAGCAACTTATTTATACTCAATTGAGACAATTCTTACAAAAGTATAAAAGTATGATTTCTTACAAACCCAAACTCAATTAGGATGCGTTGTTTTATCATTATCACACAGTTCCGATGGCCATCTCCTGTGTCCATCAACAGATCAGCTCGAAGGTACCAAAATATTGCATTCTCACCCAACTTACATAATTATGTATGTGAAGTTTAAGCTCAATTGAATAATGGGAATTGGGTTTTATTTAGTTTGCAAGATTACGAAAAGTCACATGACTATTTCATCTTGCTGCGTATAGGCATAGAAAAGGGGGAGGGGAGTTGGGTGCGCGGGACGGAGTAAGCTTCTTACCAACAATTTATTTGTAAAAACTACGTCGCTCGTCGTTGTAACCGGACTTGACAAGCGGTCGGTCGTTAAAAGCGGAGTCGTAATAAACGGTTGTACTTTCATAGTAGCTCATACTAAAACCAAACAAGTGCCTACACTTACGTCGCTATAAGCGGTTGGTTGTTATATGCGAAGTCGTACTAACCGGACTCTACCATATGTATATTTTCTAAATCAAATTTCTATTACACCTTATGTGTATAATTGCATGAATTCTATAGTAATTTAAATTGTATTTTTTTTTCCTTATTTTCTTGTAATGCATGTTAATTATAAGATGTAATTATTTTTGAAAAGATGTGTCCCGCCGAGTTTGTTGCCGGTCCCATAATGGGATACCCTCCTCCAATTGAGGGGGGATTTAAATCTTCTCGGGGCAGAGGTGTAGGGTTGGAGCCGGTCTACCTAGCTTTATTTGACGTTCATAAGCGCATTGTAATTATGCCTACTTGAATAAACTATCTTTTATCTTATCTTATCTTTATCTTATCTTTAATAATTAAAAGATCGAAAAACGTCAAGCAAAATCCATAGCTGTGGCCGTAGATTAAATTGTGTAAAAAAATGTTGTTTTTTGTTTTAATATCCATATAGGTAAATGGGGATTACGTTTGGATGGAAAAGCGGTCGTCCACTCTTCCCCCTTATACTGGTTTGCCTGAATAAAATACTCGCAAAGCTATGAGAATCTTAAGAAAAGTCGTAAAACAGAAACTTATTACCATAAATCGGCAACGTTGTCTGTAATGGAAATTGATTTGAGACTCAATGAGTACACACCTGCAGCCATTTTGCAAGTAAAAACAGAGTTTTCTTACGTTTTATGTGTATGCTATGTTGTTTATAAAAATATTGAAGATACTAAATCAACATTGTAGCTATTTAATTTAAGTGGTAATAAGTTTTGCCGTAATATAACGCTGTAAAAATGTTGATTCACATAGATATTTAGATACATTCCAATTAAAGTACGACTGCTCCAGTATGGTTAATCTTCTTCTTCAATGCTGCTAAATAATGTGTAGGAAAAAACGATTAGTAGGTGAAATTACGAAAATTTCGGTCAATCGCCGTCAATCACAATATTACGATTCGAGATTATAAACAGTCAATCGCGTTTGACAATCAATCAATCATGTAAGATTGACAATCGCGATTGATCATCTTGCGTCCGATCGAATCTCAAACGAACAACTTCTAGAAATCCGATTATTTATTTTAATTTTTTTTTTTTCGGATTAACACTTCTTTACGTTACCATTTAATCAATCCTCGGTTTTAAAATAGCTTTAGCTTTAATTTTAATTTATTTATTGTTTTGTCTATTTAATCCTGTGTTTTGTCTTATTTTAATTAATTTATTGTTTTATTAATCCTGTGTTTTGTCTAAAGATTCATCAAGATTATAATGTTAGTAAAGTTTTAGTCGGATAAAAGAAAAAATGTTGATGAATTAATTAAATAATGAGCTTTAAGATAAGTGTCGAAAGAAGCTTTTGTCACGAAAAGGAAACTCAACATTACTTGAATAATTCATCAGCTAACTGGGAGCTTTAATACTGCTTACCTAAACCTAACCTTTATACTCTATGAAATAATAGTAGTTTATGCAACAGTGATATAATAAGGGTTCTTAAAATTCAAGGGTCGAAGTTACAAAACGAGACGTAGTCGAGTTTTGTAAAAAAAGACCCGAAAATTTTAAGAACCAATTATGAGCTGTTGCATACATTACTTTTTCTATGACAGCTGCACCCGACACAAAACAGTTGAGACTAAGAAAATGGGTTACTTTGTATGAATTATTATGCACACAGCCATAAAAAAATTATTGTAAATGAAAACACCTCTTTCAATCAAGATGATCGGAAGTTGAATCTTTAAAAGCAGTCATCTTATGAGCCTATAGACAAATCATTCAAATGACATTGCTTTAGATATCACTGTCAGTCATTTAATTGACACATTTAAGTGCTGGAGTAGAAAAAAGTATGTAGATTGTACATCAAGATAATAAAACAGTCCATTTTATCTGATGCAATTTTTGACAGGACAAAAGCGTAAGTTTATGCAAAGGACCTACTTATAAGTTTTATTTTTTGTGCATTAAGGAAAATAAACATATTTTTTTTCTTTGATGTAGGTACCTACCTATTTTATTGTATTTCATTTAGTAACTTAACTAGCACTTTGGCTTCAGTTAAAAAGCTGTTTATTCCTGATAATTTTGATTTTTTACAACAATTTGCATCATATCTACTAATACATAATTACAGTCATAATTTTGGTTTATATTTACATATTACATACTTATATATCTTTGTCTAGTAGTCATGTCTACAGTGTCTACCTACATAAAAATACATTTGTAAAGAAGTTTGAACTACCGTTAGCTAACATTCTGCCCTCCTAAGGTAAAAGGTCGTATTTTCAAAGAACATTATATGAAAATACGGCATTTTACCTTAGGAGGGCAGCATTGGACATGAATGAACTGCATTTAATTACCTACTACTTTTGAAGAAATGTCATTTGTCATTATCATTTCTTAAAACCCCCAATACTCAGAAATACCAATACCACCTTATCGTCTAAGAGTCGCGTCGCTACAGACATGAAATACGTTTTTATGACTTGTCGGTGACGGAGAGGCCCTCTATCATTTACGACGACATTTAGTGTTACACGATATTTTTAAAGCCACTTATATGAGTGAAAAATATCGGTATTTTTTTTAGGTAGGGTTCCGTTTACGTTTTTATATCAAAATGCTGTAATACTGCTAATGCTGTTTTGCCCTGTAAATATTTAGAATAATATTATTTTAATACATATTTACTAGACTTCCGCAAAATACCTAGCGCATCTTCCATCCATAAATTAGTTGTTATGTCTATTTGCATTGTACATATTATTTGTATACAAGTGCAACCGGTGTTAAATATTGGCATATTTTATATCATCCATATTTTACCTATATTACCACTACTGTGAGACGTATATTTACTTAGTCGTAAGTCAATTTATATTTTACAAACAATATTTTACCTGTATTCTGCCGACACGGCAATCTTAGAAGAAACAAACCAATAAATTTTCTTCGATAGGTGATAAATTGCATTCGCCGGGACTGTGAATGGCGAATAGATAGACGGACAAGAGAGAAAATTAATAAGATAGCCGAGAGCCCCTTGAGGCCTGAAAATAATTCAATAAGTCACTGCTGAAAAGATAAAAGAAAATAATGTCAGAAGGTGTTTTGTCAAAACAAACTGACACCTATGTTTTAAAAATATGATAATGTTGGTATTTAAATAAAATATTAGGCCATTGCTTTTTGTTTTCTGCCTAATGTTTGTGACGGACTGTAAACATGACTATTATATTTCAATGGCTGAATATTTACCCAGGTATTATCGCATTATGGTGCAAATTTTAAACCCTTTGTTACTTATACAACTAATTATTGTAATAATCATAAAGGGTCCAAATATTCCTGGTTATTATTGTTGGAAACAAATCGACAAAGATTAAATAAATGATGTCTACAATCTACATTTTACCCAAGTCGAGATGCCGGTCGATATATAACTGAAAAACCATTTCCAACATGCTCATATGACGTTACAGTTAGTTGCAGAGAGGCATGCGGCAGACGTATTGAAATTTCTTGGTTTATCACCACATCCCACTCATTTACGCACGTCACTCGCTCGCCATCTGTAGTCTACATTTTGTTGTCAAACAAAATAAAAGACACAAATAACCGAAAGTCGTCGGGAATCGACATCGGGCACGCGTGCCTGAAAAACTGCTACAAATGTATGAATAAATCGTCCCAGATGGCCAGTTGTGTTGCTCCAAACGCTTTGGTTATGTTATTTTACGAAATATTATGTTAGTTACTTCGTCAGCAAACCACCAAAAATAGTTATTTTCGATACAAGTGCGAAAAAGAGGAAATTCGAAACGAGTGGCGATAAATTAAAACACGACCGAAGGGAGTGTTTTAAATCGACACGAGTTGCGAATTACCTATTCGCACGTGTATCGAACAACGTTTTACAGTACATATGGCACTTTAAAGTTTCGACATACGCACGAAAAGTGCTATTTTACGCACTAGTGCGGAAAAGTAGCCCCATATGTACTGTAAAAGTTATTACCGCTTAGTGGTAAGATCAATTTTAATTGTCAAGTTTTTCATTATTTAGTGAGTGAAAATTACGCATTATTTATAAATAACATATTTGCCGCTACATTATTGAAGATTTAATAAAAATTAAATCGATTTCCATAAATATACAATAGTTAATTGTTTACTCGTATCTTCTAGAATTTCAAAATTGAAACTAATCGGATCTGAAAGAAACTGACATAATCGTACACATTTTTTAATATGAAATTATCATCCATATTCTGATTAACTTGAACACGTTACATTGACAATCGCAATTAATCGGGTCCCCTATAAACTGGTTCTCCTATTAAGTGTCCCATTCACCCATGCTCTTTGTGCAGTGGAATCTGGCCACCAATTTGCGTGGCCACGGCGGCTTCATTATTTCGCCACCTCATATTTTTGGGTGTTTATTAATGATTTTGTAATTGGCCGTCTGTCGGTCGCATTCGTATTTACGTGCCCCATTAGCTGAATTGTTTGGCATTTCATGTTCAATAAATATCGCAAAGAGGCTCTGGGAAAATACGGTTCTATTTATTCAAATTATTGTTTACATTTCGGCAATTTCGACGCTCAATATTAATTTATTAAATTCATTTATTTTAGTGCGCAAGTGAGGCACCTAGGTGTAGAAATAGATAAACATATTAATGGAATTTTAGATTAGTACTACCGCGGGGTCTTAAGATTCAGATGGCGATAGAAATCCTTTGTCCAGTACATTTATATGTCTTCTTCTTCTCAGTCGGATACTCTTGTCAGAGCAGTCGTGGTCATTGGGGTCGTTGTAGGGCTTTTTTCGTTATTTCCCGCCATGCTTCTCTATTTCCTGCATTCCGCACGCACAGATTTAAAGGTGACCCGGTGAGAGCTTTAAAACTTGGTCGGTCCATCGCATTGAGGGCCGCAATCTGGGTCTTGTGCCACCCACTCTGGCCTGAACAACAAGCCTTTCCATGGCGTCGTCTTCCCTGCGCGTAACATGACCGAAGCAGCGAAGGATACGAGAGTGAACGATTGCCGAAAGTCTTTGTGTAACCTTAAGCTCCTGTGCTAATTTCCCTACTCATACCCGCATGACAATGGACATTTCACCATCGCCCTTATTATAAAACCCATAAAACACTACCGAGCGTCGAACATGCTGAAACAGCATCGATATCTCGTTTGAAATATGGTTTAAGTTGGCTGCTCCCTGAGCAAACATAATCGATATGGGACGCTTCCTGGCCTCTGATCCCGACTTATAACTTGCCAAGAACAATGGCTAAGCCGCGGAACCGTTTGGGTAAATTTGTATTGATTGCGGGCCAATGATAGCTAAACGATGGGTTTTCGAAGGAAAAATAAATGTTTAAGGCGGTTTTAGCGTATAGATTTATTTATCATATAGTTAGAAGGTAAACGAACGTCTGTTCGTTTATAGAATGTCTATGTGTTCTATGTCTATAGAATGGAATATTAAAAACACCCGTCATTATTAAATGGGCGATTCTCAGAGATGACGTTCGGTGCCTGACTTCGGTGCCGAATTTTATTTTTTACTTATTTGATACACGACTTCATTTCCTAAAATCTAGCCTTAATATAAAAAATATTGGTAGTGGAGGCCTCCATTAGAACCTTATAGTTTTTTTGATGTTTGAGATTTAAAAAACACCGAAATCATGTGCAGGCACTGAAATCAATTTGCCTCACCGAATTCAAAAACGCTTACACAGAAATCACACTTCAATATTATATCTAAATTATATTATAATCTATTCATATTTTTCATTATTATTTGATGATAAGTGATGTATGGGGTTCTTCAAAAAAGGAGTGTACAGGTTTTTAAAAAAAGGTCGGCAACGCGCATGTAACACCTCTGGAGATGCAGGCGTCCATAGGCTACGGTGACTGCTTACCATCAGGCGGCCCGTATGCTTGTTTGCCACCTATGTGGTATAAAAAAAATGTAGCGAGGCTAATGATATCGCATAGCTTACATAAATTTAATAGATAGTACCTTTGTTTACTCGAGATTTTAAAATAACCAAGTTGCGGCTTATGAAACAACATCTCTAGAAGATATCCCACACTAATTGACTAACCTCATACAATAGGGCGAAGTACGTATGGTCCCGAAACGAGTTTTAGACATGTCGACCACAAATTCGCACATACTTAAGTGCCATGAAAAAGAAAATGTTTGTTTCACACAATCCAACGGCACACTCATCAAAAAGAAACTTATGTTACCTACACCCGATAAACAAGATACTTTTGAGTGGTGTTCAATGCTCAAAAATTTTTAATGCACTTATAAAACAATGTAAACAATACGGAAAACAAATATTTTGCTAGACTTAAAAATATGTAGTATTTTTGAATGACAGAGTTTTAAAGCGTGTATTCCCTCAATTTAAAACTATTTAAAGTTGTTGACTAATGCTTAAAGATCTAATCACCTATTCATTATGATCTCCTGCACCGTCAAACACTTGAGCTAAATTGTAACTCCGATATTTAGACATAAATACATCAGACATTGAAGATTGTTAAAACATTGGCTATGTTGAATTTGTGTTCATGGCTATGCTTTAGAAATATTGATCAGTACCTACCTACGTTCAGTGCCTTTGAAGCGATCTCGACATTCGAAGGCGACTTTATTTTTAATCCCTTGTTTTGTGGGTGCACCTTGCATAGTATGTAACTACACAAGTTATTTTAAACGAAGTGGGATCTAATTAACTACATTTATTTAAATTGGCTCAAGTTCAAGGTATCGTGGTGTAGGAGGGCCACAAGTGATACAGAGGACAAATTCACATAATATACTCCATTGGTTTGAAGAGAAATTAAGACAACAGCGGATAGAGAGAAAGAGACATTGGGTCTACGATTTTCAACATACGATACGTCTTGTGAAAAAAAAACTACTCATTGTAAACTAGTGATTTTGTTTACCTATACTATGATTTAATTTAAGTACATAGTTTTACGTTTATAAAACATATCTTGTACTTTTTAGGTGTGATAAGTTGGAAAATAAAGTACAACAAACTAGTTTACAAAGCAGGGTTTGAATTCGGTGATCACTTTCTTGATATCGGTGGTCAAAAAATCCACTGAAACCAAGGAAATCAACACCAGTGATGTCAAAATTAATCACTTTTTAGCAATTACAGAAATAGTATGAATGATACAGAGGAGATGTAATAATGATGGGTTTACGTACTTTCGAGGATTTCTTAATCACTTGCGTAACGATAAAGACACTAAAACTGTGGGAGAAAATTGCACCACCGATCTCAAAAAAACATAGAACCAAACCCACCGAATGACAGAGAAACATTTAAAAAACTACCTTAGTATACTGTGACTGCACCTCTACTTTATTCAACGGTTAAGGCACAACTAAAGCATACTTTGTTTGAGCCACTGAGTTCCTGGTCTACAACTTTGTAAGTGTACCATGTGTTTGTAAATTACACCGAAATCAGTCAGTAGCCCGGGACACATCGTAAATTTGGTTTTATTCAATGTGTTGAGCTAACACATTATTTTGATTTATAGAATATCATCAGTTAACTAATACCTTATGCGTGAATACCGATAATAACTTCGATATAATTCCCCATCTTGAGTAATAATTTTTTGTTTCAAAAAATCTGGGCGCGGGACACGCCCACCGAACATCATTTTTCGCATTTGGATATTTTTTTCATGTATTATATAAATAACAAATAATTAGTTTGATAGTGTTCCAGACAGAATATATGCTGAAGATCATGCCTGAATTAATTCAGATTTATTAAACAGTAAATTCAATAACTTTTTGCCCCGGACACGTAAAAATGGCCCTCCTGAGAAATGCCCAAATGCAAATATAGTCTAAAAGATGGATGGAAGATATATGGTCAAGCCATTCGATGAGGATAGATAAGGTTTTTCGGCTGACATCATGAAATCACAAGTAGCGAAAAATATCGTTGAAATATATCGGCCTGTATATGAAGAAGTAGATTAAGTAATAAATATTTAATGACCCGACTAGGTTCATAAATTGACAATTTCCGTATGAGGATTTTTTGTGAAATAATAAACCGGTTTGAATGCCACAAAATTGTCCTTTATAACCGAAATGATCAACTTTATATCCCCATATTGTATTCACACGTAAGAATATAAATCTGTTAAGAACATAAACAATTCGGTATGGCTCACCGAATTCCAGCGATACATATATTTATTGGAAAACAATAACGGCTTTTCATGAGAGAAAAATACGTGATTAAGTTAAATCCAGTCGACTTTTTTATAACGCCAAAACGACATAAACGGATAAAGCTCATTTTAATTTAACCCTTTAACCGCCAGAGTCTGATATATATAAGATATTACATATCCAGCTCATTTCGCCACAGTCTGATAAATAAGACAAAGATCTGATTTGGTTTTTACAGCACATTTATAACTCCCGTAACTATGCCAACCTTACTCTGCGTGGTACAATTACTGTCGGTGGCGACACGAGCACGCTCGATCAAAAATTGCTGGCGGTTAAAAGGTTAAAGGAAGTTTAACAATAGAATATCAACTGAAGATTTTATGGGGATGAAAACTTGAATTAACGTGAAAGGTAGTTGGGACACATAGTTAAAAAGTTTTTACCGAATTGGAAGTCCGTTAAGAAGTTATGCGGACTGTTACGAAGTTTGACGCGAACGGAATTGGAAACCCAGGTTCACGGCGCCCCTACAAATTTAATGTGGATCACTAGATTTCTAATCGGTTTAAAGTGCCTAAAACCTTAAACGAATAACGCATAGACATATTACTGAATCGCGATTAGAAAGGGATTGAGATAGCTGTCAATCCATATTGATTTTGACGTAAGTGTATGGAAATCTGTTATTTCTAATCCCTTTCTGATCGCGGCATGATAATAATAGTCCCCATAAGGCTGACCTGTCAAAAGTGAAGCCGAAACTCGATCGATGTGTGCGTGCGAGGCTCGTGGTTTACGCTCAGCAACACACACATATACACAAAAACGTGTTGCCAGTATATAGATATTTCTCTCAAAGTGGGGTATTTTAACCACATCCTTAACACTTGGTTATTAATAATTTGTATGTGTGTAGATTTGATTTTGTAGCAAAAGCTTTTTATGTTCCTTTTAAGGATTTTTTGCATTTCTGTACTTTGTGAAATAAGTTTTCAATAAAAAAACGGATACATTTTGACTATTTTTTATTTAAAATATTCATAAAATAATATAAATAATACATAAATTGAAATAAAATAATGAAATACTTAAAAATATATAATTTTTATGCAATTATACAAGGAACTTCAATTAAGCGTATTTATTTTAGAATGTAAACGTCATGTCTCATTTTCAGGAAATAAAAATCACTACACTGGCAACATTTATAAGAAATGGCGGCTGAAAAACTTAGGATTTTTGTATTTACGATTACGTAAAAATATCACATTAAACAATTAAGCGTATTTATTTTAGAATGTAAACGTCATGTCTCATTTTCAGGTAATAAAAATCACTACACTGGCAACATTTATAAGAAATGGCGGCTGAAAAAACTTAGGATTTTTGTATTTACGATTACGTAAAAATATCACATTAAACTCGATACTTACGCGTGAAATGTAATGTCAGTCTGTTTGTTTTTATGATATGATGCGTTGTGACACCCATTCACTGCACAAACAATCATCTTTCCTGTGTTTTTGATTTTTAAACGGGAGGTGTACACTAACCAATTTGACCTTGAGAACTGCCAGGGCGGTTCGAATACGGTGACACGAGTGCGACGAGACGTCGCACTTGAAATGGCTTCACATGGTATGTACGAACACTCCATCTGTGCCTTATAAATCTATACCTAAAACTTCTGAATCATGAGTCAAAAAATCAATAAGACCGCCTGTTGTTTACCTCTGTTTGTATTTCTGTTTTATTTGTATTGTCTTCTTCTATTGAGGTGTGCAATAAAGAGTATCATTGTGATATCAAAGTAACCAAAGTGTTCGTTCGAATTGGCCTCTAGATTTCTAATCTGTTTCATATTGCTGAGAGCCGGAAAAATACTTAGTTCTCTTTTTGCGACCACAGTCATTTACGGAACGGGCTGCCTAATGACTTTCGTCTGGGACATAATAGATGTTTTACCCGCTGCCGAGTAAGGAAGGCCCAATTAGCTATTTAAAACAGGGCTATTTACTTTGCAGTATCACCGCAATGTAGACAATGTTATTCTGAAAACATTGCATTCACAATGTTAAGAAACAGCCACATAAACTTTTAGTCGCTACTTCTCTTATTTACGTAACATAAGGATAAAAATGTAGCACTTTTAAGGATCTAGCCGTGAAATGAAGACAGATGCTGCATACTAATGAATGAGTAAAACGGATGTTATTAAATAAGTAATATGTATGTTGTACTACTAAGTACAATAATATGTACGAGTAGGTAACTGATTTTTTTTTAACGAATGATGTTGTCATCTGTAGTACCTATTTGAGTGTTTTACCACTTTTACCGGATTTTGTCAGTTAAGACAAACTTACTTAAAACTAACTCTATAGGTAATAGAATTCGATCCACAAAATTTACTCGCGATAAGTCTGCTTCTAAAATACTCAGAATATGGCGATACGGAATTATCTAACTCCTAATAAACGTATTTTCCAAATAAAAGCTTAATGATCAAAAAAAAATGTTCACAAAATTGAGAACATTCGCAACTCTTTCGTCGTAATCATTAATTCTAATTTAATCAAGGCGAAAAGGCTTCAAGTACCTAAATTTAATTATTTTGGAACAAGCCCGACTACGAAGTTTGAACAACACGGCGACGAGAGGCGAAAAATACGGAATTTTACAACATTTCGCTCTTTATTAACGGTTGCCGAAAGCGAGAAGGTAATGATTAACATATATTCTCATTTCAATATGTATATATACTGCAAGCTTAGCTTATAACTAAAACGTACGTACTTTTTTTACAAGTTTTTATTTGGCTGGACCATCAACGCTAATTGATAATATGTCTGTGTGATATGTATGCAATATGATGTGGTAAAAAGGTACCCAGAGCCAATTTTATTGTTAAGAACGCGTTTACGCACGCACTTACAATTCCTCTGGAGTTGCGGGTGTCCATGGGCGACGGTAATAGCTTACCATCAGGCGATTCGTCTGCACGTTTGCCTCCTATTACATAAAAAATACGTTTAAGATTATTTTTCACAGTAACTTTCTGTCATTATTATTGTATCTACATTTCATGTGTTTCCGATCAATGTTTATCACATAAACCTAGTATTTTACAGACAAATAGGTGTATTGAATGGACAAACATGTGTCTACTTAACTATAGTTATAGTTATGGCTATCTAATTAACATGACTATGAGTCGCGTGGTACATTATCATGTCACAAATACCTTCCTAACTAGAGCAACTTTGATAGTTAGTGACATGAGTACTTGAGTAGTCCCTGGCGCAGACTTAATTATACGGCAAATGATGATGATGGAATTTCCTTTTGCAGAGTTGCTCCTTTTGACTCACAGATTGATTTAGGAAGGGGAGCCAATCGAATTTTTGATGCAAAATTTTGACTTCAGGGGGGGTGCCCCCCGAAATTTGTGAAAAATAAAGTTTTGCTATTAGGTCAAGTCTGGTATCATTTTCGTGTAACTCAAGGATGCTAAATTCATTTCCGATATTTAATTTATATGGTTTCATATAAATAATTTGAAATAAATTAAAAAAAAAAAAAAAAAAATTCCGAATAAATACTTTTATTTCCGGACTAGTGAGTCTGTAGCTTCACTTATTTGCTATTGACATTAACGATAGTGTTGGCTAAAACTCGGATCGATTTTTCAGACCCTAATAATATTTAATTCAGTCAGAATTCGAGTTCTTTTCAACTTGTTAGAGACCCGATTCTATTGTATAGACCTGAGTCCTCTTCAAAGAACTCATATTATATTTATAAAAAAAAATTAAAAAAATTGTATTTACATGGGTTAGGTACAAAAATCATGCAATAACGCCTCCTTTCTTTATTGTCATTTAAATAAAACCTACAAAATTGTTAATGATATCTTTTTTTCGGAAGCTCATTAACTCAACTCAGGGCTTAAAACAGTTGGAAGGTTTTTAAACGCTGTATCTCGTAAAAACGAGTCGAGTTCTTCAAATTGAGACTCTGAGACTGGAGTTCCTACCAACACTATATGATAGTCATTGCTCATATGATGAATATAACGATGTTTTTTTGGCAAATGTAAAGTAATGAGTTATAATGAAAATTATGACTTGACATCCGAATGTACAACATTTCGGATGCAAAACATAGTCCTAAATAGACTCAAAACTAAGAAACGACCTGATGCGACAACTTGAACTTTGATGTTCGGATGGCGACTGTCAGCACCTAACACAATAGGCTAGATGACAAAGTTTCATTTATGGTTATCAATCGATCAGGATTGTTTTTAGGATCAAATGTCTATATGGGACCCATTGCATTAAATATTGCTTTAATAGTCAGAAATGATAGTCAAAGTCCGACGACGAGTCGTACTTCACTCGCGAGACGCTCCTAACAAATTGATATGTGAACGTGACGTCAAGGTCACTGAGATCCCATCTTGAAGTATGGAAAAAAACAAGAAAATTGCATTTTTGTCGGTGAAATATTGCGTTTATGTATATAGTTGCTGTACAATCTTTTTTGGATAAAATGTAAGGAATCGAATGGTATCCTTACTTATTTCGTTTTTGGAAGTTAAAGAAAAACTTAAATTTTGAAACTTTCAGGTGCTGTAATTTTGTATTATTTCCTATATTTGTTTAATATCCACATTATTGTGATAAATTGCTCATTTGCTATCTTTTTTACTAGATTTTGTTATAAAATTCAACATGTGTCATTATCCCTATTAGTGAACTGCTGTATCCTTTATTTCGAAACCCGGTTCCATTTCATGATAGCTATCAGAAGTGCATTCCAAACGCTCACCGAGCATGAGCAAGACGGTGTCTCTAGTAGACCAGTATAAATGCGCTTTTCGACGACTCGTACTCTTTTTAAATCATTGTATAAATGCACATATTTACTTACTGTTTATTAGGAAACCAAATACTTGCTAAGACATTCGGATTCGAGACAGACTTCTACACTCAAACTTTCATAAGGAATATACCAACTGAAATCGACGAAAATGAATTGCCTGGGTTGTGACGAGGCTATTAAATGCCACAGCGAGCGAGTAAGTTGTACTACCTGCACAGGACACTACCACTATGGTTGCCTAGGCATGACCTCAGAATTCTACAAAGCCCATAAACACGAACTAGACCAGTCCTGGCTATGCCCGTCATGCCAAAACGTGACCCGCCGTATAAGACATGATAATACACCAGTGCGAAAACTGGCCTCAGTACAATTGGAAGAAACAAATATGTCAATAGACTTCCATAATTCTTCAACCTTAAGCGAAGAAAACAATAGGCTCCACAAATCACCTCGCACACCAGAAAACATAGTACAGACACAAAACATACCAAATAACTCCCTCACTTTTGAGAGCTTCAGTGCACTACTATGTAGACCAAAAGCTAAGGCAAAATAAAGAGGATATTATCATAGAGTTCAGAAACACTATCCAATGTGAAATAAAAAAAGCAATAACTGATCTAAATAAAAACCTAACAAAAAACATAGAAGAACTAACCTCGGATCAAAAACAAATTAAATCTGACGTCTCAGAAATTTACAACAAAATTGAACACCTACAGAATGAAAATATCAAACTAAAAACGGAATTACATGAACTACACAAACAAATAAACAACACAAAAACAAAGCAAGCAGAAGACAATAGTAAAAAAATTGTCCTCTATGGTCTCACAGAATACCAAGGAGAAAACAGTTACGACTTGCACGATCGCCTTATCTACTTATTTCAAGATATTCTAAACATTAATCTCACTGGCTACATAGAGGACCACACTCGCCTAGGGAAAAATTTAAGAGGTATAAAGAGGCCCCTTGTCGTCGAATTTCTAAGTAAAAAAATGAAAAAGTATATTTTAGAAAACTCCAGGTTCTTTAAAGGCACAGGCCTATCAATCGCTGAGTACATATGTGATGAATCGATACTAAAAGAAAGGAAATTGTTACAAGAAAATCTTCGGCTAGCAAGGCAAAACGGCAATCATGCCGTCATACGCAACAACAAACTTATCATCAACGGAAAGATCACTAACTCACAGATGAACCCTACCCTACACTATAAGGAACAAGACTGCAATAACACCAGAGATAATACCACGGAAAGCGACGTTAACACAAGCACTACACACTCACAGTCCTATGCAAACGTAACAAGGCCGTCTAATTTTCGTTAATAAAGATAACACACTAAAAATACTCTTCCAGAATATGCAAAGCATTTTTAATAAGCTACCGGACCTTGAAGCCTACCTGGAAACAAATCGTAACCAATATCATGCAATAGGCGTATCAGAAACATGGTTGACACAAAAAAAATTGGAATTAGTGCATATAGATAAGTACGTCCTCGCGGCATCATACAGCCGTACTAACTACGCAGGCGGCGGCGTTTGCATATTGTTACGGGAAGAATTGGAATACATGCAACGAACGGATATTATGGACATGTCAATTGAATATGTGATAGAAATAGCTGCAGTAGAATTATATAAGTTAAATGTAATAATAATAGTAATTTACTGGAACACCAGAGAGACCGATATATTTTATAGACAAATAAAACTGCTTTTAGAACTTTTAGTAAAAAAATATAATAAACAAAAAATCATTATCGGGGGCGACTTTAATGTAAACATACTAGAAAATAACAAACACTCGACAACACTCAATAACTTAATGCTACAATATAACTTTTCACAACAAATAAGTGAACCTACTCGTATAACCCAGACTAGTTCAACCTGCCTAGACCTCATTTTTACGAATTTTTCGACAGAAAATGTAAAAACAAATGTACAAAATTTAGGATTCTCGGACCACAAAGCAACTAGTATATGTATACTAGAACCACAAAATTATTACACCACATGGACGATAAACAAAAGGCTATATAATACAGAGAATATAAGATCATTTAAATTAGCACTTCAAAAAATTGACTGGGAAAAAATTATATTAAAAAAACAAACTCTTAATTATAACTATAACATGTTTAATGAAACATTAAAACGTATTTTAGACAGCTGTATACCAATAAAAAAAGTTAAAATATCAAACAAACCGCGAAAAAAATGGCTCACAAAAGGCATCAAAATATCGTGTAAAAATAAAAGGCTACTCCGGATTCTCGCAACATACACCAAAAATCCTATACTTACAAAACATTATAAAGACTACGAAAAAATATTAAAAATAGTAGTTGCCAAGTCTAAAAAACATCAATATATAAATGAAATAAAACAATCAGAAAACGTAACGAAATCTATGTGGCGAATTATTAGAGAACGCACAAACAAAAATGAAAAAAGATACAATCATAATATCGAGTTGTCGATCCGTAATAAACTTACGTCGGATTCGAAACAGGTTGCAAATGCTTTGAACAGTTATTACATATCGGTGGGGATGGGGACGGCTGGCGGGGATACAGGCACGGCCCCTCCGCGCGGCCGTCCTGTGCTCAACTCAACCACCAATACCATGTATCTGCGCCCGGTGGAGTTAAAAGAAGTAAATTACATAATAAAATCTCTAAAAAATAAACATAGCTTTGGAATCGACGAACTATCACCTGCTTTGATAAAAAAATGTGCCGACGAACTTACTATCCCTTACTATATGCTCATTAACCAATCGTTCGCTGAGGGGACATTCCCGGACCTTTTAAAGACCGCCCTAATAAAACCTATATACAAAAAGAAAGGAGACCGAACTAACCCCAGTAACTATCGACCCATTTCACTACTCCCAACATCATCAAAGATATTCGAAAGAGCCATCTGCAAGCGCCTTTATTCTTTTTGTGAAAAATATCTGATTTTCGATGACAACCAAAATGGATTCCGGAAAAACCGTTCGACCACCTTAGCCGTCTATACATATATGCAGAAAGTACTAGATACACTTAATAGTAAACATTATGCCATTGGAATTCTATTAGACATGTCCAAAGCCTATGACAAAGTTCAATATCGAATACTTCTACAAAAATTATACGGGATCGGCGTGAGAGGAATAACCCATAAATGGTTTACCTCTTATCTAGAAAATCGAATACAATACGTAGAACTACAAAGTATCGATTACAAAACCGGTAGTATAAATTACGTCAAATCTGATGTGCAACACGTACAGAATTCCATCCCTCAAGGAAGTGTCGTCGGATGTTTGCTATTTTTGATTTATATAAACGACCTCCCAAAAATAATAAATCAAAATTGCGTACTATTCGCTGACGATATTTCCGTGCTCACATCATGCCTAAATGACCAAAATCTTAACGAAAATCTAAAAAACATATTGACAAATATAACTCACTGGATGAACGATCATAACTTAGAAATAAATTTTTCAAAAACTAAGTTAATGCAATTTAGGCCCTACCAAAAAACCCCGTTACAAATAGACTTCTCATACAATAACATAAAACTAGAATGCGTTGATAGCTTTACACTTCTTGGCTTGGATATCGACTCCAATATAAATTGGAAAGCGCACGTAAAAAAGATTGCAAATAAAATGTCTAAATTCACCTATGCATTAAGAGAACTAAAAAAAACCACTGACCTAAAATCTGCCCTTGCAGCTTACTACGCGTACGCCTATTCATGGTTAAAATATTCTATCATCCTATGGGGGAATAGCACAGATGCAAACGAGTTGTTTATTCTCCAAAAAACATGCGTAAGAATATTAGCAAATATCTATTGCCCTGACAGTTGCCAACCCTACTTCATAAAATTTAAACTCTTAACCTTAACTTCAATTTATATTTTTGAAATTTGCAAATTTGTACGTAAATACCCCGCTCTATTTAAAAAAATTGCTGACCAACCTAGACGATACGAATCGAGATATAAAAATAACCTTATACAGACAACAAACTCAAATCTGAAACTACATAGCACAAGCCCACAAAATATGGCCATAAAAATTTATAACAATTTACCTAACGAAATAAAAGACATCGAATTGGAAAAAATATTTAATAAAACTTTAAAACAATACTTAATCAAAAAATGTCATTACAGCTTACAGGAGTATTTTAATGAAAATGAGTAAACAGCAAATAAATATTAGGTACGCTGGTCTAACTTCTAAATACCTACTTGCGAGTAAATATAGCTGATCCATTTTACATAATCGTACTTGTTGTGTACCACGGTCTCGGTGCGAAAGAAAAATTTACATACCTACTTATTTGTATAATTCTAGAATATTTACTATTCAACCACCCTGCAATTGATAAAATTATGCTCGAAACGACTAGTATTGTTTACATATCTACCTGATTGCTGCGCCCATCAGGGTTTCATGTGTCATTTGTGTACCTACCTATACTCTTAAGTACTTGGAAAACCTGTAATGTACATGTGAATTGCAATAAATAAATACAATACAATACGATTTAGACAAATCAATGTTTCAGAGCGTAGCTGCATTGCTGCAGGAAATGTCAGTCACTGTTTATAAATAATAAATAAATAAAAGATAGTCTGCAGTCTCAATCTGAAAGTTACTTTTACGGATTTAGAAGTCACATTACACATGAGTGTATGTAGTTATAACGAACCATTTTTTTCAAATAGTAAGCACGTGCGGTTTTACTTACAATAGGTAGACAAACAAAGAGTTAGCCGTAAGGGCCACGGCTAGCACATGATTACCCGCGGGATAGCTCGCGCCGCGAGAGACGGCAGTCGCCCGTCACAAATTTCTATCTCTATCTGTCAATTCCTCGATTTTGGCAGCATGAGTTCGCACATCGAGAAAAGAGTTCCACGAGAGAGAGCCATCCCGCGCGCGACTTAGCCAATGTGGCCATTTATACATGGAACAAACTTTTCATTCGTGGCAACACTGAATCGGTAAAATAATAATCGGATAAGTAATGAATAGTCAGCCTTAGAAACGGAGCGTCCCTAGTCACGATAACTTGGTCTCTTTCTCGCAGTATGAAGAATAAGAAATAGCAAATATTATTTTTAATTCGAAAATGTCAGTGTCAATACTGTCAATCAAAATTTGATTCGCTTTGTCGTTACAAGTTGAAATATATTATTATAATTATCTAAAGATTACCTACCTAATCATTAAAATACAACTCCTTACGAATAATTGGCGTTTTGTTAAAAGTTTTGGCTAACAAAATACCATCTTTACGAAGAAGTCAAGTTGTAAGTACGTACACAATTCAATCTTCATAAAGCTCTTTTCCGTTGTCTTTTGCAAAAAAATTACATTCCTTTTAAATCTTATTTACAGACTAAATATCTTATGCTAATCCCCGACATATCTCCCTTATGGCTGGCTAGCCGCTGCATTGCTGGCTTCGAAGATAGATTGAATGACAATCATGCACAAGCCTATCATCAAACACGGAGGTATTCTCTACACCTAAGCATGCTGCTGCTAACCGCAGCCCTCCTGCCATCACGGAGGACATAGAAGGGCTCAAGTTGGGAACCTACTCCGTGCAAGGACAGTCGAGTGTTGATAACACTTCTCAAATAATGTGACTTTTAAATAAATATTACCAAAAACTTTAAATGATTTTATTTACTTTGACTTTTTTGAGATAGGTACTCAGATTTAAGTACGATTCGTCGGATTCAGAGCGCATTTCACATTTGTATGCCCAAAGCCGGTCGGCTGCTTGCGGATCGGATGGCTCTGGACGGATTCTATCGCTTCTGCCACACATTATGTAAATAGGTACACTGAAAAAGCACTCCGGCGCGGCCCAACTCCAGCCGGTCGGTGGGAATCGTAACTTAAGGATTAGGCTAGTACCAACTCGTACACTACAAAGTAAGTATTACGGCTGTGGTCTTCTGTGAGGTGGAGGTTGAGTTGAGTTGCCAGATTCATTATTTGCATTCTTTGTGGAATGATGTTTCACAAAATTTCGTCTAAATCGGTTCGGCGGATTAAGCGTCAAGAGGTAACATATAGTCAGCAGCAATAGTTGCTAAGCGGGCGAGGTGTTCAAAATTACCTTGACGCGCTCTTATTCTCTTAACAATAAAGTCGCGTCAAGATCATTTTGAACACCTCGCCCGCTTAGCAACTATTGCTGCTGACTGTACATAGGTACAGATTTACTTTTGCATTTAATTATTATAAGTAAGGTTGATCGCAATATTCAGGTCGGGATTGTTTTGTTTATTTATATCCCACAATGAATAGAAACACCTAAGGAGCGACATAATATAGGTTGTCAACAATAATTGCATGTAAAAATACGAGTGTAAGTAAATATAACGGGTTAGCACTGATTGATAGCACGTAATTGTTTCGCGGATTAGCAATGTAATATTTTTGTATCATTTATTTATGTTTCTATTAATTATCCCCCAGTCAATTCGCCACCAAAGGTTTGCTTTGTTGATGAGGTCGTGATCGTACAATCTTAGGCTTAGATTTTTTTCTGTCGGATTTTCGTTTAACTTAAGAGAACAAACAAGTCATTGTGAAAAAATATAATCATTTTGATATTAATGGCATGATCATGAAACTCAAGATTCAAATTATACTTAAACAAAAAAGTGTTGTAGTAGGTATGAAATAAATATAAAATATGGAAAACTATCTTTCTTTTAGAACAAAAGTCAACAAAACTTCGACCAAATGCACTTGTCGCGACCCTCTAGCCTCGAAGACAATTTCTCTCATTTTGACGTTCAAACGCGGGACATTTTGTCTCCCATAGTACACTCGTGCTACGATTTTCGAGAGTATCCCGCGTGGAACTGTCAAACGACAAAATTAAGTCGCTTTGACATTTGTCCGCGAGACAGCGGGTTGTCGCGCAGCGCTTATGCTACCGATTCGCGAGAGAGCTCTATGTCGCGGCATTTTCTCGCCTGTCGACTGTCGCGCCCATCATGTGCTAGCCGTGCAGGTTGAACGACTATCGGCGGGATTCGGGAAATGATTTAGATAATCACTAGATATGAAATAGTAAAGATATGTGACGTTCCACTACAAAAGGTACCATTGCCCCAGCTGAATATTGGAGCGGCGTTAATAATAGCGTAAGCGCCAGCCGCCATAAGGTACTTTTTGTCGTGGAACGTCACATATCTTTACTATTTCATATCTAGTAAATCTCTAATTCATTTCCCGAATCGCGCCGTATATTACTAGTTATTACCTGACTCCTGGCACTGTGTACTGGCGCCTGATGATGAGTAGGTACCTAGACTCGCGCGCACTCGCGCAACCATAGAGAATATACAGTCCGTTGTTTTGTACAAACATTTGCTTTTATGTAAATTCTCCACCATAGTTCGTTACCTCCGCTAAGATTTTGTTAAATGGTTACATATGTTTGTTCTTTACAGGTAAGGCAGATTTTATCGCCGGCCGCACCCGTTTGCATTTAGTAAGTAATTTGTTAGAACTCTGGCTGTTTTGCATTGCGTACATTTATCATGTGTGCGTTTAAAGCGAATTATGGAGTTCAAATTTTGTTTTGTATTACATACGTGTAGAATGTTATAGTACATTACATACCTAGGGAGGTGAATTCGTGAATGCTGCAGATCGCAGGTGCCCGTGGTTTGTCTAAAGTTTTACGTCTTGCCTTGGCCAGGAAGTGAGATTTTCTCCGCGCGTAGCGGGTGACGTTAGTATTGTAAACGGTTACTTCTAATAACAAATGACTGAGAGAAAAATTAAGAGTCACATGAACCCGACACCAAAAAGCCGCTATCATACAATTGAAGTTACGTTCTCATTTTAAAACGACATGCTTAAATTACCAATAGGTACCTAAAATTAAACATATCTATGTATCTATCAGCCGTATTCCAACTTTAAGATACGTCAAATAATATTATTAGACATCACCAGGATATGTCAGTGTCAAACAAGTGTCAAAAGTGACGTTTCTTCAAATAAAAACGTCAATTTTGACACTTGTTTAACACTGACATATATTGATGATGTCTAATGGATATCTAATAGATATCTAGTTCAAAATCGGAATACGGCCCTATCAGCCATATTCGAACTTTAAGATACGTCAAATACTAGTGATTGAAACCATATGCGTTGGATATGTCAGTGTCAAACAAGTGTCAAAAGTGACGCGTTTGTTTGAAGAAACGTCACTTTTGACACTTGTTTGACACTGACATATCCATTCCATATCGTTTCAATCTCTAGTATTTGACATATTTTAAAGTTCGAATATGGCCGTAAGTCTGGTATTCGTTTTCGTTGCTAAAAGTTTTTACAGCTATAGGTAAGTATCCTTTGTGTATGTTCATGTAACTCTTAGGAAGCATTAAAAAATACCCATTAAAACAAAAGTTAGAATGTAAATAAATGAACCTCAAAAAAGCTTGATTGGGGATTAACTGTTCATCATATACAAAACCTACCATAAGAATCAAAAGCTACATCATAATAACCCAAGACTGGTCAAGAAGGTAGATGTTCAGATTTAACTTCTTCAATTAATTACTTACACAAAATAATTTACTGCGATATCATTGGCCCCGTTTCTACAAATTGTTGTAGTCCCCGTTTCACTACTTGAAATAACTGAGTTTCCCAAGCAGGGATTACTATCTCCGTGGCAACAAACAAACAGACCCACTAACTTTAGCCTCTGGGAAATTAATATCCATTTCTCAACTTAATCCTGTCGGTATTTAAGTGGTCTTTAACAAATTAAGGACAAACAACAAAGTACAATTGACTTCAATAAAAAAAACCGGCCAAGTGCGAGTCGGACTCGCGCACGGAGGGTTCCGCACCATCAACAAAAAATAGAGCAAAAAAATCGTGTTCATTGTATGGGAGCCCCCCTTAAATATTTATTTTATTTTTAGTATTTTTTGTTATAGCGGCAACAGAGATACATCATTTGTGAAAATTTCAACTGTCTAGCTATCGCGGTTCATGAGATACAGCCTGGTGACAGACGGACGGACGGACGGACGGACAGCGAAGTCTTAGTAATAGGGTCCCGTTTTTTACACTTTGGGTAGGGAACCCTAAAAATCATTAATAAATAAACAAATATATTTTCTGTAGACTTTACTAGAGAAGCAGTGGGCGATAATGGACTGATATGATGATGATGACCATGTAAATTTTCTTTTAATATACGTTTAAATGTATATTAAGGTAACATATATTGTAACTTATTATTTATTAACATTGTTCTTGTGCCGTTTATATGGATTCAGTTACAATATCAAAAAGATTAATTTCTGATAACATATAGAAGACCTTGATATGCCTTTCGGCGTTACGAGGACATACAGGATATTGACAAAAATCCAAGTTCCGGTCCGTCCCTTAATATTATATTGCAGCATAGACGATAAAGCCTCGTCCCACTTCGTTGGGTCACTGCTTAAAATATCGCTTTAACTCCACAATGGTTTATAAAGCATTGTGTTGCAGAGTATTTCATTGACAGTGGTTCATAATTATTTGTTATGAAAACAGTTTAAATCGCATGCCGTTTTGAATTTAAACATCGAGGAAGGTTTGTTGAGGTAGGTTAGTGATTACTTAGTGAATCTAGTAATCATTATCATTATATCAGCCCAAATGTCAATAAAAAAATTACTTTGTCATGTCAATGTCGATTTCCTAGATGTATGTATCTGGGGCAACTGATATTTACCGCATTAAGGCAGCCGACAGCAATGTCGTCGCAATTGGAATGAAACCTTTAAAAAATTTATCACTCAGTCATTGATAAAATACCTAGAGTCGGACCAATAAAAGTCTGCAGCGGATTTGATAGCCCACGCAGTGCACTTGTTATTTTAAACGTCAAACTTCTATGAAATTATGACATATAAATGGCACTTGCACTGCGTGGGCTATCAAATCCGCTGCAGACTTTTCTTGGTCCGACATTACAGAACTGCTCGTAGTTACTGGATTTTCTTAAATGTTTGTTCGAGAGGAACTAAAAACGAGTCTTTATTACGTTTAATATACATAAATGAATTTTCCCTCGGAGTGGTTTATTTACGGAATTATAAAGAAATACGTAAACTTGGAGTGCTCACTCTATACATGGCAACATTGGCAGCCCTTACCTATACTTAACAATAACAAAAATATTATATAGGTATAAAACGTACTATGTATTAAGAACTTTTTACCTTGCTTAGAACTTAATTAAGCTTAAACCTTATTAATATTAATTTCTTTTGCAAAGCTCGCTTAGTGTAAGGCCTGAGTGGACGCTCGTGTTGGGCGTGCAGCGGGGCGGGGCGTGCGGCGTGCATGTTAAACAAATGCAAGCGTATAGGAGCGGCCTTAGTGCACGCTGCTCAAATCACTTGTGAGCCCGACGACGCCACGCTGCACGCCCCGCCGAACGCTCCGCTTCGAGCGTCCACTCAGGCCTTACACTTAAACTTATTATTTATGTAAATTGGTTTTTATCTAAATTTTTAATTATAGACTTTCTGTAATATATATTTTTTAACCATTGTGTAACCGCCATACGATAAATAAATTATGGAATGATCACTGATCACAGTGATCAGAGACCCCGGATTCTTGTCGCGATCACGTGACAAAAGGGTGATTTGGGGAGTAAATGGAATGGTAGAACAAGATAATACTTAAATTATAAGATAACTATTATCATTGATAATAGTTAATTCTAATATATACACATATTATATATACCATTTCCTGAATGGAACAGTGGGACGAAATAATTGTATACCAAAAAAATATGACGTACTTTTTTATGTTATCTTATAATTTAAGTATTATCTTGTTCTACCATTCCATTTACTCCCCAAATCACCCTTTTGTCACGTGATCGCGACAAGAATCCGGGGTCTAGCTGATCACTCTAGGCTTTATTTCTCTATCATGGAACACAAGTAAAGTAATGATTAGGACTATGTAGTGCCGCAGTCTATTCAGTGCCAATTGAATCATGACTGCTGTCGCGTAAATGTCAGGGCAGCTGTGATTAGACCCGATTGGCCAAATTTGCTTGAATTGGGCCGATGATGTTAACCTGAATATTGAGGCTTCTGGTTCTAGAGGTATTGTAGCGCTAATAGGCAGGAAATTGCACAATCAGAGATTTTATCATTGCATTATCGATAAGCTACTATCTAAAAATTGATGTTACGGTTAATTAATACATTGCATATCTTGTACGCATTAAAGATGACTCACGTTAGACCGGGCCGTGTCCGGGCCGGAGCTTCCGGAGCTTCGTTTTCTATGGTAAGCGTCACGTGATCATCTGTCATAGAAAAGTAAGCGCTGGAAGCTCCGGCCCGGTTACGGCCTGGTCTAACGTGAGTCATCCTTTACTATTTATGCAAAAGCAAAGTTTGGAATCTGCTTTTAGCAAAAGCTCTCACAAAAGCGTAATTATACTTTAACTCATCTTAAATGCTAGAAATCGTAGCATCAATCTCATAGAATCAATGTTTAATGGTCAGAACTGAGAATACATGAAAATTTTAAATGTGTATGAATATTAGGTAAATATTCTAATGACAGGTTTATTCTAGCATTCCAGTGACTGTCACTTTTGACGGATTATTTCCTTTGATCATCGAACGCTATAGTAATTAATTAGAACAAATTTTATTTTTAAAATTTCATTGATGCGACCGAAACGTGTATTTTATCCTCTAGCCGCCTCTAGAGACCTATAAAAAGGTCTCCCGTTCCATTCTAATTTGAATCTTTATTTTGACAAATCAGAATTGAATTTTTATTGGCAAGGTTTGACGTCTGGGCGGCTAGATGATATAGTTAAGGTTATCTAATACCTTTAAACGAGCAATTCTTGTTTATTTATTTATATATATAATATATATATTTCGGGGATCTCGGAAACGGCTCTAACGATTTCGATGAAATTTGCTATATGGGGGTTTTTGGGGGCGAAAAATCGATCTAGCTATAGGTCTTATCTCTGGGAAAACGCGCATTTTCGAGTTTTTTATGTTTTCCGAGCGAAGCTCGGTCACCCAGATATTTACATTAAAGTGTCGTCATTCTATGGAACTTGCTATCTATGTAAACAAACAGCCATATTAAAATTGTCTCTGAATGTCAATTTACTAGTTACTTTTGTTTACATAGTTAGCAAGTTCCATAGAATGACGCTTTACTAATTACCATACCCACTATATACCTAATATTGCATACCTCAAATACATAGGTATAACAACAATAACTAATAAAGAAAGAAAGACGAGACTGTACGCGGGTACAGTACACTAAACACGTGTAAATATCTATAATTAGCCATCTTTTCCAGACTACGTTTGGTAGTTAACTAGAAATATATCATATCATGTCACTTTAAACATTTTCATATTTTCCATACCTTTCGCAATTTCACATCAACGTTTAACACCACTGTTTTATAAACACATTGCGCACAAACCAAGGACCTAGCGATTTTATCACACGTCAAATTATCTCCGAAGCCGGGCCGTTGAGTGCTCGTGAAAGAGCCACTACATTTATATTAGGGCCATATCAGTGATCTTGGTCATTCAAAACGACCTATAAGAGCCGAGCCATCATAGGGATAAAAACAGCCCTCGAGTTGAGCCTTAATTCAGATGTTATCTGGGTGTAATTCGTTTAGAGCGTAGGTCGGAGGTGCTGACGTTGTACTCGTTGGTGTATATCGAACTGCTGGCATCGACAGAATCCCGCTAGTTGAAAAAAGATATCCTACTTTATGACCCTTATAGGTATACTCTTAGAAGTTTTCAATATATAATTTTCAACAAAGTTTTGTACATCTAGCCAGAGGAACTAATTTGTACGTAAGTAGTCAGCATTAGCCGTTTTATGACCTAATGCGAGCTTTATGAAAGCCTGTAATTGTACATGGGAGCCTCTTTTAACTCCTTTTTTACAGAGACTTCCGTGTTCTAAGAGTTACGAGCTATCATAAAACGGGCCTCGTTTGCGACATGTATTCCTTTCCTACATATAAAAAAACTTGGTAAATGGTAATACTGAGACTCGGAGCTAAGCTGCAGATAGATGGAGGAAGTTGCCGAAATCCTTATCGCCTAGGGATCCCTACAGACAGCCCTCGGGTCGAGTTGACTCTTAATTCAGTTCTTATCAGTAATTCTTTAAGATCGTAAGGCTGAGATTTGCTGACAGTCTGTCGTTGTTTATAGAAGGTGAGAAGCTAGGGTCGCTGATGTGACCTTTATCCGGGACGGGGATGTATAAAAGTTATGGAGCAACGGAAAGGGGTTCGATCGACCGCCATTGTCTTGAAGATGATCACTTAATTTTTTGACATTAGTTGATAATTTTAACAGTTCCGTCTGAAGGAATATATGTAAGTACCTACACGACTTTCCGACCTGAACAGGACTTATACGGCTCTTCTTCTTAAAAATGGCAGGTCGTGACGTGACTAGTTAGGCATTGGGCATTCCATTTAGGGCCCGATTCGGATTTTGAAATAGATATCTATAAGATAATTATCTTTTAGACATCACCAAGATATATTTTTAGGATCTAACCTGTCAATTTTGACATGTCCACGATTCTGGAGATACTCTTGAACGATTTCCACTAGATATGACTTAGAGATCCAATTCATATCTAATAGATATCTAACTCTATCTAACGTAAAAGTGACATTGGTTGCCCGAATTGGGCTGCAAAAGAGAACTAGTTGAAATCTAAACTATAACGTATCTAGAATGGATCTAGTACGTGTCGTCTCTTGTGAATATCTTGAAGTTCGAATACGGCAGTTATAGTTGCCATCTTCATAATGACGTTTGCGCTTTAAAAGGCCATAAACTTAATTGGAATTTCAATGATGAATAGAGTTCTCGCTAAAAATATTTAATGCAGAAATGTACGTATAATTAGGATCAAATTAAATCTGTTTGTTAATTGAAATGTTTATTTAATGCGAAGTCTAATAAATAGTATCATTGACATGATAATCAACAGTTAATTGTGGCCGCGAACGCGCCGAATATTGGCCACAGCTTATAAACATTCTGAATGTGTGTTTAGCGTTTATAATTGAGCTATTAAATTAACGCAATATCGTGTATCAGAATATTTAGTATAATAGTCAATACACTATAAAGCATTCATTTTAAAGACCTTTTGTGTTACCGGATTTTTAATTAATTTCTAACAACAAAAATTGAGTTTCTTTACATACCTAGGTATACTAGTGTATTATAATTTTAAAATATATAGTACTTAATAAATTGTGTAAAATATTATCCATAATGTCAATAACCAGGGAGGAAAATAGGAACAACGTTTGTATGGAGAAATTGGTCATCCACTATCCTCTTAACATAAAAAGAAAAATATTTACAATTTTACAAACTCTAAAAACCAGTATGGAATTGCACCCCGGGATAACATAATTCTGACAAATTATCGTATAAAACCATCCACCTACAGTTTACAACGTAATAACGTAAATCTTAACTACGCTACGCAGTAGGTTATTATTGCGCGTCAACTTTCTCAATATTGCAAAGTCCCACAGACTTAGAACGCACGAAGTCTAGAACGGCTGGGAGACGCCTAACGCCTAAAGAGCTCGCATAATATGTGTGCGGAAGTCGCTTCTAGAAAATCCTTCCCGCGTTTTCTGGGCGCATGCGTCCGGCCTCCCCATCCCTCCGCTGCGATTATCGCGCCAGTCGCAACTGCGCACCGCTCGGCGCCGCGTCGAGTCGCAGGGTGCAGTACAACTACATCCAGCACCCACAACATGATCGCCGATCTGCCACCGCTGACCGACCAGCTTTACCCGCAGCAGAGCGCAGCGGACGCGCTCGCCTACGCCCATGGTACAATACTTATTGTATTTGTTTGTATGCCTTATGACGTAGTAAGTGATGACGTGGGTTTAGTAAACATGGTTGTGCAATGTTTTTGGGCAGGTTTGACCTTCATAGGTCATGTTGAAATGTTGGTCGGTTGCAAGTTTATTCCACAAACAAGGAACAATGTATTATAATCAGGGTTAAGGAATCACGTAAGAGGGAGGGTTTATGAGGCCGCAAGCTCATAAAGAGCGGAAGAGGTAGCGATCGCGCTCGCGACTTGTTGCGTTACCCTTTGCTTATTGTTTACATTGTCGACTTCTCATTTGTTGCCGATAAATGAATTACACATTTGTGATATTTTAGACAAAATCGACCCTTTAGGTCGGTTGTAAATAAAGCGCGATTGGTAGGTATAAAGATAAAATTAGAATTCATCTTTATTTTTATTGACAACCGATTAACCGGTTGCGTTATACAATACAAGCCAGCTCACACTTAGAGAACCCTGATTTCTCCGATTACCTACTCTTAATAAAATATTATCTTTGTTAATGCATTTAGGGCGGTATTTGTTTCGTAGTTTTGTTTTTCTTAGTGTGACAAAAGCTGATTTACGGTAGAATTTTGACTGAACGCCGCAACCGCTAGCAGTAATAATGAATTTAAAATAATCTTAAACTGTTGTGAGACATACTAACATTGAATAATTTTACGGTTCAGCACGGCTAGCACATGATTACCCGCGGGATAGCTCGCGCCGCGAGAGACGGCAGTCGCCCGTCACAAATTTCTATCTCTATCTGTCAATTCCTCGATTTTGGCAGCATGAGTTCGCACATCGAGAAAAGAGTTCCACGAGAGAGAGCCATCCCGCGCGCGACTTAGCCAATGTGGCCATTTATACATGGAACAAACTTTTCATTCGTGGCAACACTGAATCGGTAAAATAATAATCGGATAAATAATGAATAGTCAGCCTTAGAAACGGAGCGTCCCTAGTCACGATAACTTTGTCTCTTTCTCGCAGTATGAAGAGTAAGAAATAGCAAATATTATTTTTAAGTCGAAAATGTCAGTGTCAATAATGTCAATCAAAATTTGATTCGCTTTGTCGTTACAAGTTGGAATATATTATTATTATTATCTAAAGATTACCTACCTATTCATTAAAATACAACTCCTTACGAATAATTGGCGTTTTGTTAAAAGTTTTGGCTAACAAAATACCATCTTTACGAAGAAGTCAAGTTGTAAGTAGTACACAATTCAATCTTCATAAAGCTCTTTTCCGTTGTCTTTTGCAAAAAAAATACATTCCTTTTAAATCTTATTTACAGACTAAATATCTTATGCTAATCCCCGACATATCTCCGTTATGGCTGGCTAGCCACTGCATTGCTGGCTTCGAAGATAGATTGAATGACAATCATGCACAAGCCTATCATCAAACACGGAGGTATTCTCTACACCTAAGCATGCTGCTGCTAACCGCAGCCCTCCTGCCATCACGGAGGACATAGAAGGGCTCAAGTTGGGAACCTACTCCGTGCAAGGACAGTCGAGTGTTGACAACACTTCTCAAATAATGTGACTTTTAAATAAATACTACCAAAAACTTTAAATGATTTTATTTACTTTGACCTTTTTGAGATAGGTACTCAGATTTAAGTACGATTCGTCGGAGTCGGAGCGCATTTCACATTTGTATGCCCAAAGCCGGTCGGCTGCTTGCGGATCGGATGGCTCCGGACGGATTCTATCGCTTCTGCCACACATTATGTAAATAGGTACACTGAAAAAGCACTCCGGCGCGGCCCAACTCCAGCCGGTCGGTGGGAATCGTAACTTAAGGATTAGGCTAGTACCAACTCGTACACTACAAAGTAAGTATTACGGCTGTGGTCTTCTGTGAGGTGGAGGTTGAGTTGAGCTGCCAGATTCATTATTTGCATACTTTGTGGAATGATGTTTCGGCGGATTAAGCGTCAAGAGGTAACATATAGTCAGCAGCAATAGTTGCTAAGCGGGCGAGGTGTTCAAAATTACCTTGACGCGCTCTTATTCTCTTAACAATAAAGTCGCGTCAAGATCATTTTGAACACCTCGCCCGCTTAGCAACTATTGCTGCTGACTGTACATAGGTACAGATTCACTTTTTCATTTACTTATTAGAAATAAGGTTGATGCAATATTCAGGTCGGGATTGTGTTGTTTATATCCCACAATGAATGGAAACACCTAAGGAGCGACATAATATAGGTTGTCAACAATAATTGCATGTAAAAATACGCGTGTAAGTAAATATAACGAGTTAGCACTGATTGATAGCACGTAATTGTTTCGCGGATTAGCAATGTAATATTTTTGTATCAATTATTTATGTTTCTATTAATTATCCCCCAGTCAATTCGCCACCAACGGTTTGCTTTGTTGATGAGGTCGTGATCGTACAATCTTAGGCTTAGATTTTTTTCTATCGGATTTCCGTTTAACTTAAGAGAACAAACAAGTCATTGTGAAAAAATATAATCATTTTGATATTAATGGCATGATCATGAAACTCAAGATTCAAATTATACTTAAACAAAAAAGTGTTGTAGTATGAAATAAATATAAAATATGGAAAATTATCTTTCTTTTAGAACAAAAGTCAACAAAACTTCGACCAAATGCGCTTGTCGCGACCCTCTAGCCTCGAAGACAATTTCTCTCATTTTGACGTTCAAACGCGGGACATTTTGTCTCCCATAGTACACTCGTGCTACGATTTTCGAGAGTATCCCGCGTGGAACTGTCAAACGACAAAATTATGTCGCTTTGACATTTGTCCGCGAGACAGCGGGTTGTCGCGCGGCTCTTATGCTACCGATTCGCGAGAGAGCTCTATGTCGCGGCATTTTCTCGCCTGTCGACTGTCGCGCCCATCATGTGCTAGCCGTGCTGACTCATTTGTTTTAAATCACTCGCGTGAGTCTAAACCGTAAAATTATTCAATGAATTTAAAATAAGTTTCCATTTATTATCAATTAGTCGTTTCGTCACTCATTTTATCTAAGCAATTAACAGTGACAGCGCCTGCGTCAAAGCCTCGGCAGTAATGCAGCTGCAGTTGATATCCTAATGCCACCTTGATGCCTATCATTAATGCGTTGTCACATCTGGCAATAAGTCACAAAGAAAAAGTTCACAATACTCTGCAAAACGTCGAAAGTTTACAAGATAATGCCAAAGCCCTTGTGTCTGATGCGCGTTTATCGGAGCTTGATGTTGATTCACCGTCTATTTATATCGTCTTAGACGCCCACTCATAAATTTGTTAAACTACTAAACACGAAATATTACGGATTGTAGAGGTTAGCTTCGGAATTATCTTTCGTGTCATGTTTGTCGCATTGTAATAATTGATAGGCAATTTAAACAAATGCGTAAAATATTTTTTTCAATATGCGTACAACGCAATTTTACTTAAATTGTTTTAAATAAGATATAGATTTAAAACATGATGGTAAATACATTCAAGGGTAAATAAAAACATGTTACCTGTCATCACAACTCTAATTAAACATGTCTATCAAAACTTTAGTTTATGTTAGGTACTTACCAAAGTTTACAAAGTAGGTACCTATGTCTTAAGAATTTGCCTTCAAATTAAAGTTTTAAAAAGGTCGTAATGTTATTAATACATTTTCGCTTCTTTGACTACGTAACGTATAAATGTATGACCTTGATGAATTACTCTAGCGCGATGGACCCATCCGATATCAGATCAAAACATTATCTCATAGACTTGAAGAAACGCTCTACACCAACAGACAGAAACAAATTGGAACGGCCTTCAAAAGAATTAACTGGTCGAATCACAAGAAAGTTCCACCCCCTGTAATATAGCAGCAGCAATAGCAGTCTTATCTGTCTTACGTGCAGTAGTGCACGTAAAATATCTATAAGTCTTAACTTTACTAGACACTGAAAATGCAACTATTCGAATTCGTTCAATCTTCGCAACTTTTGCTGCTTTCCCGCTTACTCCACCGCTGATCTAATACACGCTAGCCTACTTTAGTATCGTCAATGAAAGCTAACTCCTCTTTAATGCGAGAAAAAGATAGCTAAAGGTCAGACAGGTTAGAGTGACCTCTAGCCGCCCGAGTGCAAACATTTCGACGTAGGTACCTACCAGACTGCTGCGTAGTACAAAGCGCAATTTGAGAGGAAATTTACACATTTGCGTAGCGTGCATCGCCAGTTTTCCAATTAAGCTAAATCTATTTAGTTTTTTGAAGTGAAAACTTCGTTAGCGCCGCTGTGCACTTTTTGTGATGGGGAAAAAATGTTAAACTCGTAACAGGTGTCACGTGACCGTAAGACGTAAGACGGACACGTGACCTGATCGAAAAACTGTTACTTCAATGTCATTGAGTTTTTCTTTATTGATTTAAATGCCATCTAGTGAGTTTCCCTCTAACTGGTATTAATATAACTCGAGTACTAACAGTGATGTGCTTAGGTGTTTCAAGTAATTAACGCTAACGCTAGATGGCGTTAACCTCAATTATACATTACATAGTGCATTTTGGACTAGTCATAGAGTTTTCACTTCTGCCGGCACTCCCTGAGTGCAAACCGTTGTTTTTTTTTCATGTATTTTCTTACCAATTAGGTTAACCGATCAATGAATCTGACTCAATGCCTAAAGTATTTAGGTATTTAGAAAAATCGATTAAGGGTTTTTTTATCATACTCGTACTTTGCTATTAGAGTCCGTCAATATCTGGCCTTATTATTCATTTTTAATTATTTAATGATAAAGTTGACATTGCTAAACGTCTTCATTAGTAAGGTAATTAGGATTCATTAGCCAAGACTAAAATTTACTTTAGAATTTAAACAGACAAAATTATTTACAAGAAATTTTATCTATTTGCTTTAAATATAGTGTACCTATACAATTGTTTTCGGTACTTTACGTAGGAGTAAAATACCAGAAGGTGAGGCCATTTGGCTACTCTGGTCATAAGCCTGATGGTCTGTCGTTTTCCAACTGTGTAACATTGTCATTGTCCTTACCGAGTCAAGTGTATTTGTATCTACTGGTCAAATAAAGTATAAAATGCATAAAGTATCAAAGCATGTATAAGTTACATACCTAAGACATACAGTAAGTACTTAAAGTTGGAATTGCAAACCAAAATAAAAGCTACGCGAGCCGATAACTTCCCAGGAAATTGAAATGTTTCGTTGCAGATACATGCTATTTGGAATGGTATTTAGTTTGCAGGCGATCGTATTGGCTTGAATAGTTCCACTCTTTATGCTCGTGTGCGGGAGAAAAGGAGTTTTGTGGGGAGTTTCTGCCTTTGTGTTATAAGATTTTGCTTTGTTGTCATGTAATTGAGTCTTACAATTTGAATCGTGAAACCGAGAAAGTGCAGATTTCGACTTTCATCTAAGTAAATTTCATTTGGATGAAATTACTCATTTATCGAAATTCTTATGTCGTTTGAATTTCTGTTTTTGTTATTTGAATGTTTCGCTTTTGAGAAACAGCCCATTCTGAAACAAATATCAACCGAAGTTTAAATATACTTCAAATATTTTGAATGATGCTCTTGTTAGCTTGAAATATTGTACTTTTAATATTTGACCTTTTAACGGACCACAGAAATCCTTAATTCAAGCTCTAAAAAAATCTGCTTAGAAAAAAAAGGAGAAATTATGTTATAGGGTGGCATTTTTTCCTTATAATATCTTATTGTGTCCTATGAAAAGTTAAAGGTCGATAGGAAAACCGCATAATAGCAAAGGTCAAACCGCGATTGAAACCCCAGCTGCTGTTTTGCACATCGACTATCGACTGGTGGGAAATACCAGCGAGCATTTGTGAACCGATAATGAAGTGACTGCCACTAATAGGCTTGTTTATTTTATAATAGAAATAAGGTGACAGTCCATTTCCAACTTCAGCTGCACTACTGTTCATTTTACTATGGAAATTGACAGTAACAGCGACGCGTTCAGTACCAGTAGTGCAGCTGCGGTCAGAAATGGAATGTTACCCTTATGGTTACATAAGGCTCGACCATGAAGAAAAGCAGAGCAACTACACTGCTGGATAGGTTTGGAAAATGTATAGATAAAGACAGTTTTTTTATAAATTTACACTATACATATATTGTATACGTTATTTATTTATTTATTTATTTAAACTTTATTGCACAAAATATATACAACAATGTACAAATGGCGGACTTAATGCCAAATGGCATTCTCTACCAGTCAACCATAGGGCCAAACAGAGATGCCTTCAATTGGTGCAGAGAGAGAAAATATATTGAGTGAGTTAAAAAAAGCAAACTATACTTATAAATTACATAAATAAATAAAATATATATAAACTACCACATATTTATAAAATACATACTATAAATATAATAATGATGGATATTATTCGAACTCTTGCTTTAGCAAATGCTTACGTAACATCCGCTTGAAAGAAAACTTACTAGTAGCTTGTCTAATATTTAGAGGGAGTGAATTCCAAAGACGGCTAGCCTGGACGGCGAAAGAATGAGTCATGAAACCAGTACGGTGAGAAGGTATGGCCAGTTTGAGAATGCGGGAGGTACGCAGCTCACATCCTGGGCGCGGAGTGTCGAACACGAATTTACTTTTGAGATATCCTGGAGCACAAGGCTCAAACAGGATCGAAAATAGGACACAAAGGATCCGGAAGGACCTACGACGACGGATGGAAAGCCAGTTGAGCTGCCGGCGGTAAAAGGAGACATGATCGTATTTACGAAGACCAAATATAAATCTAATGCAGTTATTGAGTGCGTTATGTGATGTGCGAGCATATTAGTCTACTAGGCGATCATATTATCTCTTTCCTCTCTGGATATGGACATTATGGAAAATATTAGGTAACAAAACTTTCGGTTAAAGTAAATTGTAACCCAAAAGTAGCTACAAAATTAAATACATAGATTGAAGTTGTAAGTCTTTTAGACCGTAAGTTTCTTGTCTAAGCAATCGATTAAGAAAGTAACTTTTCCACTTCTTTAGCTACTTAAAACTTAAGACAGTTATCAGACTTTGTCTTCTCATTGCCAGTCATGTGAGAAGATCTTAAATCCTAAAAGTCGAGTATAACAATAACAATGGGTATTATATAAGCAAAGAAACATTTGACTGTCTCTTGTTAGCATTTGCAGCAGCTATGATCGATGTGTTTTGTCGGGCAGTGAAAAACCCCTGCAGGCGTGAGCCTGATGCGAAATACAAGCCACTGATCGACCATCGTCCATACTGTTAACACGCAGTCCGTAAATCTTATTGCAAAGACATACGGTCCGCCGCTGATTTCCATTTTCCTCTCTGGATATTGACATTATCCAGAGAGGCAAATAAAAAATACTTTTACACAATTTGATGTATATTAACCATAGCTATTGCTCCTTCGTTTGACTTTTCTCGAAGCGACATCGAGAAAAAAGGTAGTATACAATAGCATGCCTCTAACCTATGCATCTGTCGCCTGTAATACATGAGTAGACTACTGATTATTATAAAACAACATCATTCAAGTGCTAATTAACATTAAGTATCGATAGACGTTAAATAGATCGCCTGTATTTACGTAATCGAATCGAATACATCAACAGAAGAAGCCACTTAACACGCGCCAAGTAAAAGCTTTTTAGCTCGAGGAAACGTATTAGTCATTAGATAATCTTTTACTGTTTCCATGTGTGCTCTTCACGCAATAGGATGATAGTTTTGGGTGGTAGGAGCTTCTTATAAAGGATAGTTCAATATTTTAGAATACTTATTTAACATCATTTTATGTACTTAAAAAAAAATTGGCATGCCTGTCACGTGGAGACGAAGAAAGATATCTCTAAAAATAGCAATTGGTTAGTCTAGAATTGTTGAAATTGGTTATCCGATTCAACCAAATCTAATAATAAATCAACGCCAATTTTCGTATAAGTAAGTCCCGGCTAACAAAAAATTTCATCACACACGCTAAACTACTCACATAAAAGGAATAACTGAACAAAATAGGTCTTTACTCAGTTTACCTTAATATAAGCTGCCGAATAATTTATGATAAAAATACTGCGAATCTTATTATATTTAACCAGACACAAATAAATAATAAAGACTACCAAACACAATGTAATGTCGCGTTGCTTGTTGTTTCATTTTGTTACTGTTGATTGATCCGTTTTTGTATTGTTTTGTATTCTGTCCCTTCACCCATAAAATCGTAACATTTCCTAAGTAGCATGCATATTAGGTAAATTAGCCGATATTATTGAGTGAACCGACTATCAAAAAATGTATAGTACTTATGTCACTTTTAGTTAACTAGCGACCCAAGCGACTTCATATACAATAGCAAGGACAAACAAAAAAGTTATTCCACCCAACTAATAGTACGTGTCTCGTCGAGTGTGCTGAATTTATATCAACTGACAGTTTTTTCCATTCATTAGTCTCAGATATACATAACATTATATAACTAACGTAACAAACGCCCATCGTCGTGAAATGTCAACGAGCGCGAGCCGATAAACTATTTCACATCAAGTTATGAAAACAATAGCGTAGTGAAAGGGAATGGTTATCATGATTAATTGCCGATTGTTGGACGTTCAACTAGGATGTTAAGTAAAAGCAAACGTGCAACGAGGGCACAGGGGAAATGTACGAATTCTTTGTTCGAGTGAACTGAAACGTGCGGCGGATAAGGTTAGACGGAGATTTAAAAAAAATACGTCTGCGATAATTTGTAATTTTTTTTTAAATATTATTGCACAAAATAAGTACCTACAATAAATGTACCTACAAATTGCGGACGTAGGATGCCTAACGGCATTCTCTACCAGTCAACCATGAGGCTAAACAGAGACGTAAAAATGGTGCAAAGGGAACAGTAAGTAATTGTTCATTTTTATGCATTTTAAAATAGAGACAAATAGACAAAACTGCGGTGTTCGAGATCCCGTTAACCCGCATTCTGCTTACACACCTATATACCTAATGCACTCTGCAAAAGTGAATAGGTAAGTGTCCATAAATGAATAAGATTTCTATTAGTTTTCGAAGTAAGTACTTCCTCTTTCCTCTTACGTATTATGTAGGTATAGGTACATTTTTATCGCCTTGCCATGGGTTTTATCCAGTGTAAGTTTTAACTACACTGGATAAAACCCACTATCAAATTAAAGCATGTTTAATTTAATATATGCAATATTATTATTATCATAATTAAAATAAACCACAAAATCGATAACTTCTTGCATGAAACGCGGTATAGATGTCGCAGTCGGATTGTATAATCCGCCGTATTACATTACGGCTAGCCGTTTTACAGAACAGGGGCGTTTTGAAATGCGGCGGTTCGACGATTAGCCGGATTGAATGCGGCTGAATGAAAATTCGCCGGAATGTATTCGGCGCCATACGTTCTTCAACACGGCTAGCCGTAATGTAATACAGCGAGTCATTAGCCGCCGCTTTGACAGTTTTTAGTTCCCATTTTTAACACTCGTGGCGCTGCCTGACATAACAACAACAAACTCTGGGGTGTCCATCAAGTCTCGAGTTCGTCGGACTGTTTCTTTTTAAAAAACATTTCCTTCGCAACTTAACTAGACGGAGCCCCGCTTCGCGGGGCTCCTATTTCTGAGCGGTTTGCTCTTCGGGCATCTGAAGCTACTTAACGAACCTAACCTACCTACCTATTGATTTAGTGAGAAGTCCGTGAAAACATTACACTTTGGGGAAAAAAGCGTAGGTGGGTAAGTAGGTTAGGTTCGTTAGGTAGCTTCAGATGCCCGAAGGGCAAACCGCCCAGAAATAGGAGCCCCGCTTGCGGGGCTCCGTCTATTCAAGTTGTGAAGGAAACGTTTTGGAAAAGAAACACATGTCACTGCGGTGGGACCATGGTAAAAATAAATTAAATTGCAAACATTGTCAAACTCCGGTTACGTAGACGACCGAAAGAACTGGTCACTCTACAATCTAAATAGTAGATACGATGCGGCTAAACGTAGGCCGCCTTATTGAAGAACGTATCGCAATGACAATCCGGCTAATCGTCGAACCGCCGCATTTCAAAACGCCCCTGTTTTGTAAAACGGCTAGCCGTAATGTAATACGGCGGATTATACGATCTGACTACGACATAGATATTTTAATAGGTACGGTACACTTTCAATGGAATCCTTTGCTTGCAAATATTTTTATTTAGCAAATAAATTTAAAATTGTGACTTTTCCCGTGAAGTGATACAAATGAACAACCCTTAAAACACGTTTTTAAAAACGTTATAAAACGGACGCTTAATCGGCGTTGGCGTAATTTTTTATCTCATTAATGGCTCCTCTACACGATGGGCCAACGCCGGCCACTCCAATGGACGGCGTTAGAGGGAGCAAGTGATATTGCTATCTCATTCTACCGCATGGCTGCGTCCCTTGGAGTGGCCGGCGTTGGCCCATCGTGTAGAGGAGCCATAATATGTAGGCGTAACACCACGTAACACCGTGCTGACGTGACAATTTGAAAGTTTTCACAACCCACGCGGCATTTACACATTAAGGGTTTATGCTTTAACCGCTCGTTTGGATGGCTACAGATATTTTAGGATAGTTTAAGTTGGTTTAATAAGTTAAAAAATCCTTGTTTTGAACACATAGGTAAGCACTAAATACCTACTTTACTATTTTGTCTAAAATAATACCGCTTGTTACTAATGCGATGGAAACCTTAGAGTCGTACTTACTCAGATTAAGGCCTAAACCTCAACTGATTACTGCGTGTTATCTATATAAATACAAAACAGACAATAACTTTTCATGAAACTCGTTCGCAAACCCAAATCAATTTCCTCAATAGCATCATAAACTTGTATAAGGAAATGAAATTACCAAGAACGCTTACATACACCGTGTATATAAATGAAGATACATATTAAAACTCAATTCGATTCCGATGCAGCGGTGGGCGGGCGGACGTCATGCCCGCCCGCCCTCCGGGCTCCAGCGATAGTGTATACAAGTAGTATATGCAACTTTAGTTTGGTTTATGCAAGCTGTATAAGCGCACTCGCTTAATACCACTGTATAGTCGTCCAAATTGAAGTCGGAGTCGTGGGTTCGAGTCCTGACATGTCTATAAAAGGTAGGTGGTTTCCTAAACATAAATAGATTTATTTATTTTATAATAGGTACAGATAAGTAAATTTATTCAGCAAATTTCGTTAATATTTATTTATTTATTTATTTAGAAATTTAATTCAGGCAACAAGGCCCTTACAGACAAGGCAATTACAAATACCTTACAGACTAACATACATATGTATTTCATAAATTTGAAACTAAACACTAGTTATTTAGTCGATAAAACGGCGTGGCTCCGTTGCATCGGCTGCTCCTGTGTCGGATTCGGCAGTTTGCCCCGGAACCTCCGAAATACGACACCCTTCGGCCAGAAGTCGGCGCACTCGATGGTCCCCTGCAGCAGTCGCGGCACGCGCATAACAAAAGAGTTGAAGTGTGCACGTAGTGGCGCGATCGAAGCCGCAACACCCTCAGCGTGTAACCGGTCTTCTGGTGTACATACTCCACCACTGCAGCAGCCGTGGCGGTGTAATGCAAGCGCGATACGTACAGCGCCTTACTCGGTGTAGCAATCCGCAAGCCAGAATTAGCCGGTTCGGCGGTACCACACTGAGTCTTACGAGGGGTGTACCCTTGTTTTGTCGACAAACTTTTCATCGAATATTATTTCATCGACAACGATTCATCGAAACATTAGTACTCGTAATATTGTTTGGCGTTATTTTGTTTCATATAGGTACATAGCTATTACACCTGTAATCAGTTACTCGGATAGAATGCCGCCTGTAATTTACAGACCGGTTTGATGCAATCAAAGACCCTTAATTGCCGTGCGAAATCAGAGGTCATTCTTAAATTGGTTCACAAGCCAACCAATCTTTTGTTAGCTAAGCATTGGAAATAATATTCTTACCTGTGAACCCCGAAAAAATGCTCCCGGCGAATTCGCTGATACAGGCTGCCTGTCACAGGCAGCGTCGACGGCGACTACCAAATGTGTGAAAATCAAATGTAGCTCTATCAGTTTCGAACGTATTCCGTTAGAATTTTTGAAGTGAAAACTAGAGATGCCACGAATATTCGGCAACTATTCGGTATTCGGCCTATTCGGCCACTTTGCCGAATATTCGGTATTCGGCCGAATGTTGCCTACTATTCTGCCGAATACAAAATATCTGTTGCACCTACTTAAAAAGAAAAATTGCACAATAAAAATAACCAAAAACTATGTAGGTATATTTAGAATGTTCTTGAAAAGTTGTTAAATACGATGCATTGCAATGCATTTGTTGATTAAAAAACATTTTATTTTTATCATGAGTCTGTTTTGTTTGACTCTATTCATTAATGCTGTTCAACAATAGGACTAACATTATTGTCGAAGTTCGGAAGTAGCTACTTGCAGGCTGAGGATTCGTTTTAAACGGACGACCTTGGGAGTCCGTTTAATTGAATCCGAAGCCAGCAAGTAGCCTTCCAGCCGAGTCATATATAGTGCTTTTCTCAAAAATGGTGCAAGAAATAGAAATATTTTACAGAAGCAACGTTCTAATTTTCACAGAAAAAAGTAAAACCATTAAAAAGATTTGCTTGACGCCTTGAAAAAAAGAGTTTATTTTTCTGCTGAAAATATGCTAACGTATTTGAGACACCTAAATAGTCGCGGTACCAACATTATAATAATAAGTGCTGATCATCTGTTTGGCTGTTTAATGGACCTATGCCTTCATTTGATATGGCCATTTAAAGTTTTAAAAAGTTTGGAACTCGTTAAATAATGCAGTCCCGAAATCGAGACTGCAATGTTTTTAACTTTTTAATTTTTTGAATGACCATAAACTACGCACTTCGCGACCTATTTTTTAACCGGCAACGTCGACTTTGCCGTCCATTTTTGAGAAAAAATATATCTCAGCTAACGTCATCTAACGTTGAGCTTTGTTAGCGATCAGTTTTCATAATAATTGTGACTCAAAATGTTGGCATGTCATGCCGAATATTCGGTATTCGGCCGAGCGAGGGGCCGATTATTCGGTATTCGGCCAAAACCACTATTCGGGGCATCTCTAGTGAAAACTTCTTTAGCGTCGCTGTGCACTTTTTGTGATGGGGAAAAAATGTTAAACTCGCGAGAGCGTAAGACGTAAGACGCTTCGTAAGACGGACACGTGACCTGATCGAAAAACTGTTACTTCAATGTCATTGAGTTTTTCTTTATTGATTTAAATGCCATCTAGTGAATTTCCCTCTAACTGGTATTAATATAACTCGAGTACTAACAGTGATGTCTAAGCACATCATCAGCGGGTTTCAAGTAATACGACAAAATAATGCTAGATGGCGTTAACCTCAATTATACATGGTGCTGCAGACATTTTGCAATAGTGATTGAGTTTTCACTTCTGCCGGCACTCCCTGAGTGCAACCCGTTGTTTTTTTTGCCTTCCAATTAATTTCAATAGCTTACAGAATTTGAATGAAATGAGGGTTCAGTTAGTATGAACGTGCTCCTCGATTACACTAAGTGTGAGGTCATATTACACTGGTCCGCTCGAGAACTGAAATCTTCTATCAATGGGAATATGTACTTGGCCTGCTTCTCTCGAAACGATGACGTAATGATGACGTCATCCCTTTGTTTATTGTCCGCCGTTATGTACATACATGTAACGTTTTCTATGAAAAGGGACCTTATTGTCGATGGTGCTTACGCCATTATTAACGATGCTCCCATATAAATACAATGCCGCATGACGCTGTGCGGCGTAAGCGCCATCGACAATAAGGTCCCTTTTCATAGATAATGCCCCATATCATCGGGGATGAAAACCTGGAGCCTTTTTGATTGTATACGATATTTGCGTATGTTATTTGGTATTTTATTATGCAAATTCATATGTTTATTTATTTTACGGAAATATATAATATTCGGACTTATTAATAAGTAGGTACTCATGTTCGTTTTATTTGTAAAACTTTACACTTGTGTAAAGTTTTCATATTCAAGACAGTCTCAACATTATTTCACTTTTTGAACTTGAACTTAATTAAGTAATAAATAACATTTTTATTTATTTATATGTATGTTTTCTTGTTTCAGGTAAGTTTAAAACCATTTGGCAAGAAAACCTGCAAGTTCGGCATACAGGTAATAAGGACTACCACACGAAAAAAATAATTATTAATAAGCAATAGTACAAATATTATGTAATAAATATGTAGCTTATATAGGCAGTAAAGTAAGAAATGTCAGAGAACACATGTAATGTGTGATCTGAGGTTTTTCAAGTCAAGTCAAAATATACTTTATTCATGTAGGCCTAGCAACAAGCACTTATGAATCGTAACATATTTAGGGGCACTTGCACCATCTTACTAACCCGGGGTTAAGCGGTTGAACCGTTAACCCAGTGTCAAATTGTACTGGTAACCATGGTAACTCAAGGTTAACCGGTTAACCCCGGATTAGTAGGATGGTCCAAGTGGCCCTTATATATTATCTTAAGCTAATTATCAGAGCAATTTATTGATGTTATTATTCCACAATAATATTGGATTATTATACAAATCAAATTTAATTTAATTTTCTTATTTACTGGCCGAGGTGTACTGTACTATACTATTTTTCTGGCCGACGGGTCGGAAAGCGGAACTTCGTTTAGCGCAACGGGCCGAAAGTTGACGCTTTCCAAAAATATAACTTCCCGTTGACCACGAGTGTTGTCAAGGGTTCGAAAAATCGAAACTTCAGGATTATTTTAAATTCATTGTACGCGATTTAATCCGTTTTATCTTATGAATCGCTGTAACCGAAGACAATACTCGTATAAAATATTACTTATTTAAATAATAATAAGCTATAAATCATATAAGTTTATTTTGTGTGTCACCCGCCGACACTCGTGTGATACGTAGACGGTATCGGCATTATTTACCTTATGAAAGCGATACGACACGTGTTGTGTAATGTTTGTATTACTTACTCGTATATTAAATATTAACTCAACGAGGCGGGCGACTTATACTCGTATTCTATACATTATTCATGGCGTGTTTATTGACCGATCAATTTAAATAATTGTTTATTAAAGACAATTTATTAATCGTTAAAGTGATGAATGCTTCCTTCACGCGCCGCTTCGTTAAAATTAATAGTTTTTTTTTGACATCCTTTTCAATAATTTACTGAAGTATACAAAAATACGCACAATACGAGTTTCAGTAAAAAATATACTTAAGTAAAAAGGAAAATAAGTTAAGTAATTAAAATGTTGTTGACAACATCAAGTCAGCAATTTATTAGACATATTTATATTTATAATTTCCTTGGTCTCCTCATTTTTATCGCTTAATTTCTAAAACAATTAATAAATTAATTTTGATATAAGTACATGTAAAATGTATGAATGGAATGTATTATTATATTGACGTATTTACAACATACTCGTAATCAGGTTACTAAAATGCCTTTTTATTTCCTGTTCCTCGCCCTTAATATCAACAACGTTATTCATAAACCTAATAATAGTAACAGGCAAATATTTTCCTTGAATCAAAATATCAAAGCGGTTGTGGGAATAAACTAAACTACGCAGTTTATTTTCGGTTATCTAAAAATAACACCTAACTCAATAATAATAAAGTGTTAAATTTGTTGAAACAACACTAGTAGGTTACCTTTCATATTTAGGATAATAAAGTATTTATACGTTTAGGACGATAGTGAAGGACCGCTTAGCCATACAAACGTAGACCCCATTTTCCTTCCTGGGTATTGACATTACGTAAAATAGTGTTACACAATTTATTGTAGAAACATTACCCATAGCTAGCTAATATTCCTTTTGTTTGACTTTTATCGATTTTTCTATTATAATAAGAGGTCCATTAGCGAAAAAATCACTCCATTTCGTCTTAAATAAATATGTAAGTACAGGGGTGTTAGGAGAAAAAATCTTTAATTTTAAAGTCGGTAATGCCACCCGGCCGGCCGGTGGTGTACCTAATGTTTTATATAAATGTACATATTTGCATGCATTGTACTATGTTTTATCTGCAAATTAATTTTCGTCCCAGGCAATTTGTTACCCTCAATTACCAACCTTCATTCCTGCGTGGGCTTATGAAGTGCCGAAAAAGAGGGCATTTTCCGCCCTCGGTGAAAAAATGTTATAGAACGCGCGTAAAACATTTTTCAACTAGGTACTTTATCTAAAAGAGGTTTAGTTAAAGTGCAACGGGGTTAAAATTGCCAATTGCTTATGCTTAACAGACGGCGATAAGGGCCAAACGGGTTGTCTGTTTGTAGTTTAGAGTTTTTTGCGCGTCATTTCTTTCGCGGCAATCTGTGTCTGGGTCGCGTCAATCGTATGAAACAAATTCTACTTATTCGATGGGTAAATATGTGACGTAATAGACCAGGATATCTTCACTACCATTCAATTAAGCAGACAGATTTAATTATAGGTCTAGTTTGCTGCACGCTGCACTGCCGTTATTATATAACTTATAAAGCTACGAGTCGCCCTGTAGGCCTCTTAGTTTTCCATTTCTACCGGATCCGAGACGGAACAATAAAAAACAAATAAAACTGGTCTATGATTCTCGACAAACATCAACGTAGCTTTCTAGGTCAATCTGAACGGTAATTTATTTGGAGAGAGCGAACGTGAACTCGATACAAGCAGTACGAAATCGACTGTTCATTTCCTCAAGCGCATATTACAAAATTATGCGATCGGAAAATGGAGCGTTCCGTTCAGAAAATAAAGTTCAGATTTCAGGAACGTTATGTTAAGATATGAGGTTGCAGAAGGAAGTAGTGGAAATACGGACGACAATTCTTTAGCCGCGCCATTAGACGCCAACCCGACTATGAAGGAAATCACTTTTCACGTAACTCTGTTCCTGAACGAGCTCTGCTACTTTAGTGAGGTGGTACGGTCGATTCCCCGGGTGCATATTGCTGGTAATTTTCTCATGTACTCAGGAATATATATCCCTCTTTACCGGAATGATCCTTAATCAAGGAAACATTGAATTTAACTCGAAATGAATCCGTTACTGACATTGCGACAAGTCTTTGAAAGAAACTTCGTAAACACCGTGCTAAACGTACAGCTACGCTGAAAACAAACTGAATTTGTAAAGTTGCCATATAGTAACTGTGTCAGCAATACTGGTGTACTTACAACCACACTACAGTTGGACGCACTGCACTGCACTAAGCGGGGAGCACGCTTGTTTTTCCAACGTCGCGGTTTGAAAAAGGCAATGTCTCAAGGAAAATTTCCAGAAAAAAGTTAACTTTCATTAAATATTATCGTAATAAGCAAACATTTCGGCTTGTTCCTTCAATATACGTGTAAGTGCATGATACATTTATTTGAAGTATTTAGGCACATATTACTCCCAGTAAGGGCATTTATTTGTGTGATGAGCACAGATATTTGTTCCTGAGTCATGGTTGTTTTCTATGTATTTAAGTATTTGTATATTATATCTATCGTTGCCTGAGCATCCACAACACAAGCCTTCTTGAGCTTACCGTGGGGCTTAGTCAATTTGTGTAAAAATGTCCATTAATATTTATTTATTTATTTATTATTTATTACTACTATAGATCTAACCAAGTTATTTTTATTAAATGGTTTGTTTTGTGCTTTTTTAGAAATCACATTACAGAAAGAAACAATGACCAAGCCCTCCAGTTTCTGACCTCAGCAACTTAAGGGCTTCGGTCACTTTTTTCTTTAAGTAGTATTTGACCTCTATGTATTTCAGTAGTAAATTTTACTTGCTGGGTTCTTTACCGGGAATATCCCGACCGAGGAATATCTCGGCACGGCACATCCCTACACGCTAGGGTTGGCAGACGTCGGCCGCGGCCGGAATGGACGACATCCGGTCAGGGTAATGATATGCTTTTCATCTTATGCCCGGTTGCGTGATTATGCTCCCTTTATTTTGTTACTGCCAAGTGCCTGGGTAAATGTTTGATTTTACGAGTAGGTTACTTGTGAAAACCAGAATAAAAAAAATGAATAACCTAAGTTACTTCTTAAAATATTGTTACAAAGTCACCCAGAATCCTAATGAACCTAAAGATGCAATGTTTAATCTAATTAAATATAAACAACTTACCTACGTACTTTTATCCCCACCATATAAATCCCCACAGAATTTCAGAGTTTAATTTTACATACCTAACATGTTTTACAATTGGGTATGGACAAATTGGACATGTAGGTATGGTTTTTGATTAAAATACTCGTAGCAAATGCGAATAAGTATAATTGATGAAACTTATTTTTTTAATAAAAAGCTTTTTTTTTAATTATAGCTCTCAAACGTTAGCAAATACATACAAATGTATATATCAAGTTAAAATGTAAATGTCATTCCTTCCGGCAGTCCAACAATCTAACTGCACTTCCTAAATCACAGTAATATTTACGGATGCGAAAGCTGGTTCATTTGTTTCCCTCCCTTCGCATGCAGCGGAACAAAGGGGGCCGGGAAATCTGGGAATATGAAAATATGGATACAAAATAACGTAAGGCACCGTTTGAGCATAGTTATTGCAGATAATTGTAAGAACGTATACAAAACTACGTATAAGTCTTAGATGCACTTATACAAACAAATACATACATACATACATACTGTATACATACTGTATACAAACTATAATTTTAATTTTATATTTAAGCATTCAAGTAGGTATAATATCCTCTTAATGGATTTTCCTGACCTGCGTAATAAACTACTGCATATACATATTTATGTAGCTATCTAGCTAGCTAATAATAATGTCCTTTAAAGGGTCATTCTATGGACCATAAAATGTACAGTTAACTTCTAGAAAATAATTTCTTTATTTTGTATTCGTTGCTGTAAATTTTAAAAACAAATGCGAGTGAGTGTAAACATAATATATTCGATGCTAATTAAAGCGCTGATATAACCCTTGTAAATAAGCTATAAAAACTTTAAGTCGACATGCGAGTGCTATAACTGCTGGGAACCAACGAACCGGCAAAAATAATTTCTTGCTGGCCGCAATTTTACAAATTAAAAACTCGATAACGTTGAAAGATTTGTTTTTTAAATGTTTTTACAAGTATTTGCAATATTTTACACATTTTTTTATCTAAGGTACATATTCTGTTTTTTCTTATTTGAAATAAACATTTATGTATTTATTTAAGGTTTGTTAAACACATTCCATGGCTTCAATAGAAATCGCTACTTTTGTACGGATGATATCTAGCGAACGGCGCGCAAGCACGCACAATTGATGAATTTAGCACATTATACCGAGGAAAGGATACTATCGTATTCAAAAATATGCCTAGCATACTCAGCAGAATAGATAAGTGGACATCTTTCTTATAATTAAACTTCGATCTGAGGCTTTATTCCAGATATTCCTACTTAATATTCTCCAATCTCAATATGTTTAGTGAAGGGCAACTTCAGTGTTCACCGGCAGTTAATATCTTTATAATAATCTCAATTAGTTATGCATACAGCGTAATACGGCCGTATAAACAGAGGCAATTAAACGGTAACATGGAGTACTTGGAGTAGGTATTGTAGCTCGAACACCGTGTACGGCGGGTATTTACTTTGGCTTTAGCACGTCATTTGTACAATTTACACTTGTAATGCAATATGTTAGGTAATGAAGAGTTTTACTATACTTATATCGCCCACGATATGAACCGTGAATCATTCAAAACTGTTAATGAAGAGATTTGCCTAAGATAATAGGAAGTATTACAGTAAGTATACAAATACTTTAAATAAATAAAAACTATATTAGGAGCCGTTATCATTGATCTTAAATTGTACCTTTAAAACTAGTAGATTAATACTTCGTTTAAATTTTCAATAATCTATAGCTAGTACACCCGGATATATTACCTGCCAAATCTAAATTAAAGAGAGGTTAGGATGGGGCAAACCGCCTTATATGTTTAAAATCTACTTTAAACTAAAATATGGAAACGTTGCTAACCAGATTGGTCCGCACAAATTCTGCGAAGTTTACGTAAACGGGCATAAGCAACGACCGATCGTTTCGGACCAACCTACCTTCAACAGAATAAAGGCTTAAAGTCGCAAAAGAAACTATTGCCATAATACTTTTCTTCTTTAGCGACCAACCATGGGAGTAGCTATATCAAAACGTCTAATGCTCACTGGAGCCTTGTTTGACGACAACCGAGCTTTGAAATCTACAAATAGAGCGTGAGAACAACCGATCTTGTTCTATTGACCGATAGCATCTTATGCCCCCGCCTTAGATACATAGCAAATGTAGACTTTAATATCATATAATTATGAGCATAATTGCTATAGATGGAATGAGCCGCGTCACGTGTCAATTAATAGCAAATGTAAACGGTTACGCTATCGTAGAGCTTTCTGTGATCTTCGGTTGTTGTACGGTAACTAATTATACGCCTTATTGATGTTCTTTATCATTCGAGCTTGAAGTTTTAATATCCAAAGAAACTAATATGAAACCTATACCTATACTGGCGTATATGTACAAATACAAGACGTAGTGAAGAGCTTTGTTTTATACTTTTATCCATTTACAGATCCATTATACAACGATTTTGCAGTAGGTATCAATCTAATTCGACAAATGCAATATCAAAAAAAAAATACGGCGAATTGAATGAAATAACGGAAAAACCGCAAATGAAAACAAGCGCGTTCAAAAACCGTTCACATTGTTATAGCTCGCTGAAATAAATCGGATGACCAAATGGCGATCACGCGTCACGGATTCAGTAAAAGTTCCAGGGATAACCAATATCACAGGTGTTCTGATGGGAATAAGCGTCGAGCTTCCCATGTTTGCTATGGCAATAATTTATTTGCTTGCCGGATATGTAGGTAATCTGTTTTAGAATTTCGAGCGCAATCCGGCGCTATTTCAGAGTTAATCTCAACTGAACACGTCAGCACATCGCGTCCTATCCATTTGGATATGATCACAATTTCAACCGTCGACACGTTTTGTCGCTGCTGCGTTGCCAACGTTAGTAAAGGACGGCAATATCTTAACGTATGAATTGGTTTTCGAGATTTGAACGCGTTTTCAGTATCGGCAAACGATTTAACGTAATTAGGGCATGAAATTTTGAGGCTGCATGCATTTTGATGCGTCGAAATCGGACGTGCTAGTGGTGTAATTAAAACAAGCCGCGTGTAACCATTAATTACACCTGAGATAATACGAGCGTATTGCCAGAAAGTATAGAGACATGTTACTTAGAGTTTGATACTGTTTGCTAACGTATAGGTATCGTCTTGATTCTTTATTTAAAAGTTGGGAGAAAATATGAAACTACGGGAAGATACATTTCAAGAAACTTAAATGTAGGTAACTAAGCAACTCACGTGCATATAAAATTAGCAGATTATGGGCATCGTAGTTCGAACCATCAACCAACAGACATATATCAGAAGATACATAAATTAAATAAGTTAAACAGAGTTAAGTCTGTTAAACAGAGACAAATGCCGATATCGAGGCGAATTATACGTTCTAAGTGTATATAATTCAGTAATCAACACTAACAAATAAAATTAACACCGTCTACGTATTACACACTAAACAGGTTAATTAATATTGAGAAAATAAATACACAGTCCATTTTGTACATGTGTACTAAATACATTAATATTATTCAACCATCAATAGTTATGCTTCGCTTAAACTCCCGTACTGAGAATAACTTCCCCAACTGCATCGGTGAAACTTTGCAGTTAGCCTTATTGTAGTGCTAGTTAATATATTTACCTAATAGCAGTTTATTGGATACCTGCCTCGCTTTTCTCCTATTGCAGGCATTTTGTAAAGCTTTACTTTTCCTTGAGTCTGTTGTAACATTAAGTTTTTAGTTTCGATATTTCAAGGCTCGATCAAAGATTGAAACTATGTACATGCGTCAAAACAAAAATAGTTAAGAAAATTAATAACGCCCACTTTATTTAGTACATACTTAGGTTCAGAACGCTTAGGCCCACTTGCACCATTCCACTAACCCAGGGTTAACTGGTTAAACATGGAGTCACCATGGTTAACAGTATAATTTGACACTAGGTTTACGGTTTAACCGCTTAACCCCGGGTTAGTAGGATGGTGCAAGTGCGCCTTAGGGCGTCCGCTAGCTGTCGCGGGTACAAGGAGCCTGAGGGCCTACCGCGAACCGCGTTCGACGTGTTGCCTCCCTGTCTCACTTACGTACAAATTTACAAGTGCGACAGAAAGGCAACACGTCGAACGTGGTTCGCGGTAGGCCCTCTGCAAGCGCGCGGTACTAAATACTTAAGTAGGTAAAATCCGTCGCGTCCGCGTCAGTTCGCGTTGTGCATACTATTTTTCTGCAAACCGAAACAATTAGGTAAGCTTTTTACCAATTTTAAACAAATCACAATCATGAGCGCTTACTGCATAATATGTATTGTAGTATTTTCGCCCAAAAGAGTTCCGTTAGAGTCTGCCAAATCACTTGGATAAGTTTAAGCTAAAGTTGTCGTGGAAGTTATTTGGCCCCCAGCCTGAGCTCGGCTAGCATAACTTGGGTCCTCATTGCCTCTACAACTGATTATAACGTGTGATCAAATTTAACTTACCCAGCTAAGCTGGATAAGCAACTTATTGCCTACGAGTTTATTTATGTGTTTAGTTTATATGTTGCCTCATATTTTTGTCAGCTTTCGAGCAATGCATAAGGGTGCATGAAATGCGGTCATCGAATATAAGTATATACCTACAACACGAGTAGCGTAAGCGACATTCGACACATTATAATTGCCCCATAAGACAGAAATAAAAATGTTTTAAGACGTGGTATTAAGGATTGATTTAATATTAAAGATATATGATTCTTGTTTTGATATTTAAATGACTGGATAGTTGTTACTTAAACACGCAGAAATTGCGTAACAGATTTTAACTAAATCCAATACAATTTAATCCCTATGGGACTGAGACAGGGTATACATTGAAAGTTGTACCTACAAAAGTACCTAGTAAGCCTAGGTACCTAGTAAGTAAAAGTAAGTAAGGGGGATAGGAGTGGAGGTATTTTACCAACTTTTATGTGGTCGAAGTACAGTATAGTGTTTATCTTATCTTATTATTTTCGGGGGCCCTTATGGATACACTTCGACCCATAGGGATCTTTTGTGCAATTACCCCCTGGAGAAGATCCGTCAGCTACTCAAGAGCTTTTCCCACCATATCCATGTGTCGGATGATGGAGCTCATGGGTAGCGTTTTAAAGTCCTTTGGTTCCAGATATCCTGCTCCAAAGTCCTTCATTCTTTGTCTGGCTAGGGCGTGACATTCACACATTAAGTGTTTCACTGTCTCTTCCTCTTCGCCACACATACGACAATCGGTGTTGTCAGAGTGTCCCATCTTGGCCAGAATTCCTTTGACCCCGTAATGGCCAGTGAACACCCCGGTTATGATTTGGAGTTGTCTTTTGTAAGTTTCCAAAGCTTTTTGCTCCAGCCGGAGTCTACTCCTTGCATGAAGAGCTTTGCATGCTTTAGACCCGTCAGACTGTTCCATTCTTCCTGATGTTTGGTCTTGGCATGGTCTTTAATAGCCGTTGTGATGGTTCCCTGTGAGAGCCCCACGAATGGTTCCGGACCTATAAGGTTGCTTTCAGATCCGGTTCTGGCAAGTTCATCTGCATTTTCATTGCCTATGAATCCCTCGTGCCCTGGGATCCATACCAGTTGCACTCTGTTTTGCCTTCCAAGCTGGTTAAGAGCTTGGACGCCATTATATACCAGTCTAGAGTCCACTCTGTGCGATTCAAGCGCTTTGAGTGCTGCCTGACTGTCGCTGAGTATATAGATATTCTTCCCTTGGGTTTGCCTAACTATATTCTCATGCACACAGGCAATTATAGCGAATGTCTCAGCTTGGAAGACAGTGGCGTAATTGCCCATGCTTATACTACTACTAAAGTCATTTGCATAAATGCCTAGTATAGTGTTTACTAAATCAAAAAGGATTATAACCAAACTAAACGTAATCGTTGTGTAGATAGGTTTATGTCTAGTAATGATGATGTAACATTTATCGTATATTGACGTAATGTAAAGTCAATGGCCTACCATGATGATTTCTGCGAGCATCCGCCTTGTGTTGTGAAAACACGGTCCCTATATTAAGTTAAACGTAATTGGTGTTAAAAGTGATTGCTTAGTGCTGGTTTTGGGCATTATTTTCTACGCTATTACTAATAAAATTTCCTACTGCATCGGCAGTGCTTAAATATAAATACATACTTATATTATGCCGATATAAAAACATAACATGAATCAAGTTATCCACGCACATCGCATAATTACATGCTTTACCGGGATTAGCCCAGGACCATTCGCTTCGGACCGATGGATGCCCTTCCGTCAAGTCATAAAAGACCTCAGAGGCAAGGGCCTTAAGACCTACGACTATTAAAAAAAAACAACGGGTTGCACTCAGGGAGTGCCGGCAGAAGTAAAAACTCAATGACTAGTGCAAAATGCACTATGTATAATTGAGGTTAACGCCATCTAGCGTTAGCGTTAATTACTTGAAACCCCTAAGCACATCACTGTTAGTACTCGAGTTATATTAATACCAGTTAGAGCGAAACTCACTAGATCGTATTTAAATCAATAAAGAAAAACTCAATGACATTACATGTAACAGTTTTTCATGTAATGTCATTGAGTTTTTCTTTATTGATTTAAATGCCATCTAAATGAGTGGCCATCTAAATCTTACGGTCACGTGATCGTCTTACGCTGTCTCGAGTTTAACATTTTTTCCCCTCCTCAAAAAGTGCACAGCGCCGCTAAAGAAGTTTTCACTTCAAAAAAACTGGTATAACTCTCCGTTGACCTTCTTCAGTAGACGAACTAGTGATGGGCAGGACATCAATTTAAAATGAGTTTGTATGAGTACCTCTTTTTCAAAAATGAGGTGTTACAATGTCTTACTTCAAATGAGGTGAGGTACTGGCATATTTTCATATTTTCAGCATCAGCATCGGCTATTTTCTCCGATAAGTTCAGAGCTTATCGGAGTTATCGGCAACAAAAACTAGTTAAACCGAATTTTTAGTCAAACACAACTTGTCAGTCAGTAAGAACCAGGAAAGTTATACTCATCCCATTCTTTTGGGTGCTAGTACTAGAAAAGATAGAGTTATAGACAGTATGATATATATGATTCTCTCTGTTTGGTATGAGACAGTCCTGGGCCAAACTATATAATATAATTATACTCCTATTATCCTTTACACATAAATATTTAATTTGAATGCAATTCTCGAGGTGAAGAAAAGAACTTGAACAACAGAAGACAGATCAATTTAAGAACTAAGAATCAAACCAAGGACCTAGTGACCCACATCCTACATAGAAACTTTGATGCTTTTATGAAACTTGTTCTAATTTAGCTGTTTTATGGATTGTTCAATTCAATTTCAATCCTTGCTACTTGATATTATTTACAGTTGAATAATAATATATTTCAATAAGAATAGTAGCCTTAAAACTACACGACTGTTTTTTACCAAAGTAAGGAGAACAAATTCCATATTTTCTTCTAATTAGATATCATTATAGATAAAAATAACTAACTTACCACTTCAGATCATTTAACAGTAATGTGATACTAAATAAAAGCACATTAACATTCGCGCCATAACTCCAAACTCATACTTTTCTTTGTTCCGTCACTGTCACTACTGTCAGTGTCAGCTGCCTATGAATTGCGTTTCATTTCGCACTATTTCTTGCGAATTCAGTCTTACTTTTATCATGTTGATTGTTGAAATTGTCGAGTGAAGAAATAGAATAACAGGAAATTTGCATTCCATAGATAATTACTATAAAACAGTCTATGAAAATTGGCATTTATGTGTCCGCACCTGCTGATTCGATCGGAGAATTTCATCAGATTGGCGAAAAATTGTCGTGTCTGGATACCACTTATTTCAACGTTGTTTACGAAGAACGGTAACAAAAAGTAATACAAATTCAAATCATTACGTAAAGTACATGTTTATTACACTTAGTAAATTATACTTACTATTTAATTACTATACTGACGTAAATTGTCACATTTTGTGTAAACCACCGACCGTATTCACCGTATTATATTGCAATAATTTAAATAATATTTTGTTCAGTAATCCTCTACTGTTTCTAAGCATGCTTCGTAAATGCTCACGTCACATGCTCAGTCAGAGGCGAACCACGTTCGACGTTTTGCCGCCCTGTCACACTTACGTACGAATTTACAAGTGCGACAGAGAAGCAACACGTCGAACTTCGTTCTGATGACTTAGATTTCCCGCGCCATTCGGCCATTTTGACAAGTGAGTTAGGATTAAAAAGGCGTAAGATGTATGAAAGCGTGCAGCACTTATTAGCACTTACGCTTGTTGTCTTTCGTGTTTAATTTTTAACGTATTTTCGGTAGTGATATTGAAGTGTCTGTCTCACTCCCTCTTTTGGTATTTCTAATTCATTGTGTTTCATTTTGAAAGGATTTTTGAAGAATTTGAAGTGTTCATGTCAATGTCACAGTGACGCGGTGAATGGTACAAACTCAACGCATTTCTCGGTGGACCTTTTGCCATTGCAATAAGGTTTGTAGTTCGGCAGTTGACCGTGTGGACGGTTACTCGTTTCTTAATTTGAGTGTCAGTGAGCCGGCGAGCACCTAGCGGCTCGCGCCTCGTGCGAGAGTTGGTTGTGAAGGGCGTGTAAGCTATGAGGCCCGCGAGTGAATTTGAAAGGATGAGAGTTTTTTGAAATTTGAAGTGTGTGAATGATTTGTGTGGCAAGAGGTGTATGTGATGCGCGCGAGTAAATGAGTTAAATGAATGGAGGAGTGAAGTAAGACATTTTTGCGGTGTGAAGTACTGCGACAATTTAACATAATGAGCGGTAAAAAAGAGGTGCCTCGCGAGTGAGCGACTCAACACTAAGACGAACAGTGGCCTCAATGTTAATACGAATTATATATGTGTTTGCAAATCCTACTGGTGTCGACTATCATTGTATGGTAATGATCATAGCGAAATCTAGGCACATAATAATTTTGCCCGATCATATAGACATTGAGAAAGTTTAGTGGGCGTAATGCTAAGAATTTGTAAGTATACATAGAGATGGGTAAATAATTTAGACTGGCAGTCTCCATATTAAAGCGCGCCATCCATATTAAAGTCATTATACGTATTACAAATTAAAGATATCTTATTTATACGGTTTCAACACCCCCTGGCACTGATTAAAATAACCGACTTGGTTTCACATTACATCTCAAAACTTTTTTGTAGGAAAAGCGTTGCGAGACTTGCACCTTTTTACATGTAATGTTTTTGATGGGATATGTCTATGCTATGTCTATGTTTAATTTGAATAGTGTAAGGGTAAAAACACCAGAGCACCATTTATAACAATATTTATTAGAGAATCACAATATATGAGAGTTAGGGACTTAGGTAATACGCGACGCCGTTTAGGCGCAAAAACCGATCTTCTAGATGACAGACGTCATAGTGCTGTCGCAGAGGTTATTGTAGTGATGTGAAGACCGCTAAATTACGATACCGCCTTTTAGCTCGGCCATCGCCTGACCCGACCAGCGCCCCGCAGGTCACTGTCATCAGTGCAGCCACTGAAGTCTGCCACAGCCAACGCAGTCGCAGCAAGCTGGGTCTTCACCAGGTGGATGTAGCCTCCACCAGTTCAATATTCTGCGAATTGAACAAGCACCTTTTACGCTCAGCCGATATACAAGCCTTGGTCCTTTTGAGTAATTCGACTCGAGTTCCGTTGAAACGGTCTATTTCGTTATTGTCAACTTACACCAAGATATTTAGTTCTATTTCAGTCGAATTGGAGTAAGGGCTTAAGCCGACTGAACCAAATGTAAGAAAGCATGACCAGGCTAGGTACCAAATAATCCGTGGTATGAGAGGTGTTAGGATATGCAAGTCTGCTCAGCACTTGCTTGAAATACACAAAAGGCTTAATTCACGTGCATATGACACCAAGAGGATATAAATACCAATTAATTATGCAAAATAATAAAATATTGCGATGAGCGTGACATCTAGCGGCAGGTAGATAAACCACCCCCTTTTTTGTAACACCATCTAACATAAATTATTTTCTTGTGAATAACGTCATATAACTTTCAAGGATTTATTAGATTTTGATAAATTTCTAGCATGTATACCCATGCAGCTAGCCCAAACCTTCCATTGAGCGGTGCGTTCATACTGACCGCTTAACGTAACAATGACTATTTGTGTCGTTTTAAAAGCAAAGACTTGGAACAAACTCACAATTGGCTTCTCCGTTGTAGGATGTAAGACTCCCTCGCATGCACGCACAAAAATGCGTACAACTCGTGAGAGGCTAACATGGGACACGTCTCATGCATGTGCGGAGCTGCCTAGGCTAGGACACCACTGCCCTTGTAGGCGCAACGACCGTAGAAGTCGGCCCTTCACGATAAGGTTGTCACGGAGCCCGGTGCACGCACTCGCTCCAACTGGGTATTTCGAACAGGCACTCCCTCCAACTCTACTGGATCCGGTACTTCGCCAGCGATCCCTAGAAGGTATAAGTGCAAGCAACCCTTTCAAGGTAACCTTGAGATCATCAGTCTTAAGGTCATTAAAATATCCTTTTGTAAACAAGGTCTCAAGCCAACCTCTCAAGGTCAACAACAAATAGTACGATACGATATAGATAAAACATTCATCGGTAGTAGAAATAATGGTCCTCTTAAGGATAATATCATATCACATGCAATGGTCCGCCTCTTAAAGCCTGCACTGCAGATACCAGGAACAAACTAGCCTGTTAAAGATAGTCTTGTATCACATGCAATGGTCCGCCTCTTAAGGCCTGCACTGCAGATATACCAGTAACAAAATTAGCCTATTAAGGATAATCTAAGCTCACATGCAACGGTCCGCCTTTTAAGGCCTGCATTGCAGCAAATACCCGTAACAACCATCCTCTTAAGGATAGTCTTATATCACATGCAATAGTCCACCTCTTAAGGCCTACACTGCAAATACCAGTAACAAAATTAGCCTATTAAGGATAATCTAAGCTCACATGCAACGGTCCGCCTTTTAAGGCCTGCATTGCAGCAAATACCAGTAACAACCATCCTCTTAAGGATAGTCTTATATCACATGCAATGGTCCACCTCTTAAGGCCTACACTGCAAATACCAGTAACAACCATCCTCTTAAGGAAAGTCTTATATGACATGCAATGGTCCGCCTCTTAAAGCCTACACTGCAAATACCAGTAAACAACCATCCTCTTAAGGATAGTCTTATATCACATGCAATGGTCCGCCGCTTAAGGCCTGCACTGCAGATATACCAGTAACAAAATTAGCCTATTAAGGATAATCTAAGCTCACATGCAACGGTCCGCCTTTCGCTTATTCACAAAGCACATTTTACCAACCACACACAGTCAATGTAACACATACTGACCGTTAGTATACATGTACAACATGAACAAACATTTTATTTCTAAATAAATACCTCATTTTCCATGACATCGGAGATTAGCCACTTATCAACATATTTTCTCCATATATGAATTATGAGCACTAGGACTAATATACCTGGCATCCATAACCAATTAACTTTGAAATATTACCCATGTCCATTTGGGTTCATTATAGAGGCCTGACCCGATAGTCACTCTAGTGCGTTCAACGGTATGGTTGTTCAATTCAAGAATCATTGCTGTCAAATTTCTGGAAATTACACAAACCAAAAACATACCAACAAAGCATTATTTCAGTTGCAATAAGCATGTGTAATATCACACACACACACACACACATATGAAACAACAAGTAATTTCTCCTCATTGTCATTGTAACCAGTATTCCAGTGTTTTTGAAACCATGAAATCTATTTTAATTTGTCATAAAGGATAAAGTATTAAATAGCACTCATTGTTAATCATGAAAGCATATTACCACCATACATATAGCATCAATCAAGGCTACATTACCAAACTTGTTTTATATGCTTTTTACTTAAATGTAAATTTCACCACGACACAGACTTTAGAAAATGTTCATAGCATTTTGTTAACATGTCATGTAGACATACTTAATCACATTATGTTATGTATCTGAAAGCACATAGATTACAAAAATAACACAACATATAAGTGAGGCAGTGAATATTTACCACTATGGTCCCGGAGCACTGTTAGGTGTTGGATCAACAGACTTCTTACCTGAGTTAACTTTTACCTGAGTTACTCTGTAATCCCAAGGATTTATTTTATTCATACCAATATCAAAATTCAATTGTACCTAATGGTATCTGTCAGCTTATGTCTTGTAATCTTTTGCTGTGAATATTGTAATACATACATGCCAGCAGCTTTATTGCACTGTCAATATGTTTTATTTTTGACAGTCATGATCATTGGTGTACATAAACTGAAATAGGTATCTGAAATCAAACACAAAACACACAAAACACACGGCAAAGGTACGATACGCCAGCCAATAGCCGGCACAGGTTAGTTTTGTAGGCTATTCTTGTAGGTATGATTTTGACACCAATCTTGGACTTTGTATATTTAAGTCCCTAACTGATGAGTGGTGTTGGTGCATTTACTCATTACAATCAGATTAACGATCAGAACAATGAAACAAGGAAGGACTACGCGCGGTAAATTTCGTAATGTCAATTTCGACAAATTATATCGTAGTAGGCGGGAATCCACTATCGCACTTCTGAAGCTGTAAGGGTAAAAACACCAGAGCACCATTTATAACAATATTTATTAGAGAATCACAATATATGAGAGTTAGGGACTTAGTAAATCAAACACCGAGCTCAGATGACAACTGGTTTATTAAAATAATAACGGGTAGATATACTTGTTATTGAACTACCTACAACATCTTTCCCTTAAAAATAATAAGCATGCAAACTAAACTTATGTATATATAACTAAACTTAAGTAGAACAACACACTCATTCCTCTCCTCTCTGTTTCAAAAGAGAAAAGAAAAAAAAAAAAAACAAAAGAGAAGAGAGAATAAATAAAAGAAGCGTAGATAATACCTATGACTATATACTTATTTAAGCTATTTAAATGAGTACAAGTAAATTGGTATACCTAAAACAAACTATTGATATCAATACCCATTTTACGAGCTCTGTTACGAGTCAGTGTAGGCTCGTTTGGCTGAGTAGCCTAGGTAGTAGCGCTGGTACACGGGTTCGGAGCCTGCTCGACCGCAGGTGCACACTTTACATCGAGCGGACTCGAACCCTGTCCCGGCGGCTGCGTGGTCGGTGGTGGCGGTGGCCCAACCGGCTCGCACTTAATTAAATGTCTGCGATTACGACGGTATTCCATACCTCTCCGATTTTTTATTAAGTATGACCGAGGAGTACTACATGTTTTTACAATTTTCCCTCTCATTTTATTAGTCACACTAGTGTGGTCCATTATTATTACGTCATCGCCTACATTCAATTTTGCAAGATGCCTACAACGTTTGTCATAGTTTGTTTTTGTTTTATTTTGTTGCTTAATTAGTGCCTTATGACACCGCAGGTTCATATTTACCGGTTCTAACAAACTATGATGAACGGGCAGCCTGCAATTTAACCTTCGACCCATTAACAATTGCGCGGGAGAACCTATGTTTCCACGCGGCGTGTTTCTGTAACTTAACAAATCTAGATAAAAATCTGTACCACTATTTATTGATTTTGTTAGAATCTTTTTTATACTTTGAACGGCTCTTTCGCTCTTCCCGTTGGATTGAGCGTAGTGGGGTGAAGATGTTATGTGCTCAAATCCCCATTGACCTTTGAAACGATTAAAATCACGACTTGTAAATGTAGTAGCGTTATCTGTGATTATTGTTTGCGGTATCCCATATCTAGCAAAATTCTCTTTCATAACAGCAATTACAGATAACGATGTCATGTTTTTCAACTGAGCCACCTCAATGTAGCCCGAGAAATAATCAACCATAATTAGAAAGTATTGCTTTCTATACTCAAATATATCCATTCCTACTTTACACCACGGCAATTCTGGAATAGGTACTGGTAACATAGGTTCCCTAGCGGGAGCATTCTGACACTCCTGGCAGGCCTCACAGCGCCGCACATACAACTCAATGTCGCGCGTGATGCCCGGCCAGAACAATACCTCTCGCGCGCGGCTCTTGCAGCGGTCAATGCCCTGATGACCGTCATGAATGATTTTTAGCATTTGTTCTCTTAACGCGGCAGGGATGAGAACAAGCTTGTTTTTAAAAATAATATCTGTAATTATTTGTAACTCGTCTTTATATGACCAATAGCATTTTAATTTTTCAATAACATCACGTTTGTTCTGTGGCCAACCCTTATTTATATACTCTTTTAACTGACACAAAGTCTCATCTTTTTCAGTTTCATCCCTTATGAGTTTAAGTTTAGATTGTGACATCTGTATGCTGTCTAGTAATTGATTCACTTGGTAGACAACACATCTACTTATTGAGTCATCATATAAATCTGGAAGAGGCGCGCGCGATAAGGTATCGGGTATATACATATATTTACCAGGTTTATAGCTAACTTTTAAGTCGTACCCCTGCAAACGTAACAACATTCGCTGTAAGCGTACTGGGATAGTGTCTAATGTTTTCTTAAAAATACTTTCTAGTGGTTTATGGTCAGTTTCTACAACAACATTCTTTTGACCATAAATGTACTGATGGTACTTCTCACACGCGAACACAATAGCAAGCATCTCTTTTTCTATTTGCGCATACCTCCTTTGTGTGTCGGTGAGCGTGCGCGACGCGTACTCGACCGGCCGCCCGCCCTGGAGGACCGTGGCGCCCAGCGCCACCGAGCTCGCGTCTACAGACACCACCACGGGCTGCGACGCGTCGAACAGCGTCAACACCGGTGCATTACACACTAAATCTTTTAATTTAACAAACGCCGCGTCGTGCACGGAGTCCCAACACCATACGGATTCTTTTTTAAGCAATCTGGTTAATGGAAAAGTATGTTCCGAATAATTGGGGATAAATTTAGACAAAAAATTAATTGCTCCTAAAAAACGTTCAAGTGATTTTTTATCCTGAGGCGCAGGCATATCTTTTATGGCCCTAATCTTCTCGGGATCGGGTCTCATACCGTTTTTATTGAATACGTGGCCTAAGTACGTTACTTCCTCTACACGTAACTTACACTTATCCTTATTAAATTTTAAATTTATTTCCGTTGCTCTTTTTAATAATTTATTAAGCCTTTCGTCATGTTCTTCCTTCGTGCGGCCCCAACAAATAATATCGTCAATAAACGAGTCAACCCCATCTAAATTTTCTAACAGCTGTTTAATCTTAGCATGAAATACTTCCGAAGCACAATTTATTCCATATGGCAAACGAAGGTACTGGTATCTGCCAAATGGCGTGCCAAACGTGCATAAGTCCGCGCTCTCTTCATCCAACTGTACAGCCCAAAACCCCGAACTGGCATCTAAAACTGAAAAGTACCGGGCACCGTGAAGTTTAGCAGCTATTTCGTTAATAGTCGGCAATTGGAAGTGAGCACGTTGCACGGCGCAGTTGAGCGGGCGGGGATCAAGGCAGATACGAAGTGACCCATTTTTCTTAGCCACGATAACTAACGCATTTACCCATCGCGTGGGATGACTCACTTTACGTATAACTCCTAACTGTACCATTCTATCCAGCTCTTGCCGCAATTTATCATGTAAACCTATCGGTACTTTCCGTGTCGCACTAATAACCGGCTGAATAGTCTCATCCACCACTATGTGGTATCGCCCTGGAAGACATCCTAGCCCTTCAAATAAATTGCTGTATTTAGATACGTCTACAGAATGGATACGTCTAATTAACCCTAGCTCGGTACAACTGTCACGCCCCAGTACGCTTTCAGCATGCTCGTCATCAGCTATTGCAAATTTTAATTTATACACTCGGTTTTTATAATACCAATCCATCATAGCAATACCTTTAATAGGAATAACATCGCGGGAATAAGAAAACAATCTCGTGCTCGGCTCATATACAATATTTTTTAAGTCACAGCCTAATCGCAAATATCTTTGATAAGATATCATATTTATATCGGCACCACTGTCAAGTTTAAAATTTTCCTCGCCATACTCACTTCTTAGTGTCTCATACCAGTCCTTCGCCGACGAGCTCACCGACGAAACATTAGCAATCACCGGTACAAAAAACGACTCGCACTCATCACCCGATTCGTCGTCACAAACCGCAATGTCGTACACCTTTTTATTATTTACCGATTTACTCACACACATTCGCGCAAAATGCCCATAGCCCTGACACATAAAACACTGCACTCCATTAGCCGGACATTTGCCGGGGTCACAGGTCTGGCCGCACCCCGGACACGGCGCGCGCTGGTGGGCCGGCGACGCCGCGCCGCCGCCCCCGGGCCGGGCGCCCCGGGCGCCGCGACTCGGCCTCCAGCGCCCGCCGGCGCCGCCGCGGGCCCCGCGGCCGGCCCTGCCGCCACGGAGCTGCACGGCGTCCACTTGCGAGGGACCCGCGCTTATTTTGAACGCGTCCAGACTCCGGGAACCGTCACTCGACACCTCATCCGCTTGGCAAATTTTTATCGCCTTATCGAGTGTCAAATCGTCCGTACGAAGCAGCCGGTCTCTCACGATAGTGCTCCTTATGCCGCAGACGATACGGTCGCGAATCAAATCCTGTTCTAATGAGGAAAATGCACAGTTTTTTGTTAATAACCTAAGTGCGGTTACGTATTGGCTTATAGTTTCTCCATCTTCTTGGCTGCGAGTAAAAAACTTGTATCTCGCTAAAGTTATGTTCGGTTTCAGACCAAAATATCCATCGAACTTTGTTTGAAGGATTTTTATATCGTCGCGATCCGTCTCTTTGTCGAACTCGAATGTTTGATATGCATTGAACCCCTCGGGTCCAATTAAGTTGATAAGTAAACTAGCCTGAGTCGCAGCGTCTTCTTTAACCACTCCGGATGCCTTAAGAAATAAATTGAATTGTATCTTCCAACTTTGCCACGCGTCAGCCCGGCTGACGGGGCTCCCGTCGGTGTTGAGCTCGGGAGGCGGTCTCGCGTGTTCCATTTTAATCACACTTTAACACCAACACAATAACTTTTAATATTTTCACTAATAGCCACCGATAACTGTACAAAACCTATTTATTTTTTCACCGCTGCCACCATGTAGTAAATCAAACACCGAGCTCAGATGACAACTGGTTTATTAAAATAATAACGGGTAGATATACTTGTTATTGAACTACCTACAACAGGTAATACGCGACGCCGTTTAGGCGCAAAAACCGATCTTCTAGATGACAGACGTCATAGTGCTGTCGCAGAGGTTATTGTAGTGATGTGAAGACCGCTAAATTACGATACCGCCTTTTAATAGGTAGCTTTAGGTTTAATGAATATTTTGTACATAAGGAAGGCGGATATTCCTGATATCGGTATATTTTTACTTAAAAGATGGATCCAAATCAAATGTTTTCAAACTGTATATGTTTAACCTAATAAACTTTTTTAACCGTAAAAATTAAACCATAAGTTGCATCAACTTTAATCAGTTTCTCGTGCTATTTACAAGATGGCGTCAGTTGCGCTACAGTATTAAGTTAAACTCAAAATAGCATGTAAATCATCAGCATGAGACTTCGCTATTAAACGGTGCCACTGCCATATATGACAAAGATGAAGACGCAGCTACTTTAGTATTGGCAATTGGGTGTCTACTGTATACTTGTCTCCGATATGGAGTTGTCACCGCATTTACGTTGTCTAGGTCGTCGATTAAGATAAGACCTATATGTGGGCAGTGGGTACATTTAATTAAATATCAATTCTTTATTTTATTTTGCTACTTATTTTGCTAACTTGAAAACAAATATTATGTGAAGTTTATTTCATCACTGCATTTCAAACAAGCTTAGGTGTTTTTGTGCTACAAACCAATAAGATAAGATAAGATAAAGATAAAAGATAGTTTATTCAAGTAGGCATAATTACAATGCGCTTATGAACGTCAAATAAAGTTACACCGGCTCCAACCGTACACCCCTGCCCCGAGAAGATTTAAATCCCCCCTCAATTGGAGGAGGGTATCCCAATATGGGACCGGCAACAAACTCGGCGGGACACATCTTAAAAAAAATTACATCTTATAATTAACATGCATTACGAGAAAATAAGGAAAAAAATACAATTTAAATTACTGTAGGGTTCATGCAATTACGCACATAAGGTGTAATAGAAATTTGATTTAAAAAATATACATATGTACATGGAATCATACAAATTCGTAGCTCTTAAGAAAATAAGGTTAATATTTTGGTTAATGATATAAGCAATTACATATTAAATAATTATATAAATCAAGATACATAGGTAATGGTAATGTATTAATTCTGGTTGGCATTGTTGTTAATTGTTACAAGCTTACAAGTTTCCCTTTCATTTAGTTAACTAAACTCGTAATTAATAGTATCACAAATAGTAGTGGTTAATGATAATTAATTGATTGAACAAAGCGGCTATTGTTTCGTTTAAAGTGTTGAAACGATAATTTGCGATGGCGATGATTACTCATTCAGGCGGCTTCGCGGTGACAGCATGACAGGTGTGATGACCAAGTGTACTTACCATCTTTCTTCTTATATTTATAGCTTATGACAATAGGGATGATGACACATGTTGAATTTTATAACAAAATCTAGTAAAATAGATAGCAAACGAGCAATTTATCACAATAATGTGGATATTAAACTAAAATATTGAAAAATTACAAAAATACAGGATCTGAAAGTTTCAAAATTTTTTTTTTTTTAACTTCCAAAAACGATAAAAGTAAGGGTACCATTCGATTCCTTACATTTCACCCAAAAAAATATTGTATAGCAACTATATACATAAACGCAATATTTCACCGACAAAAACGCAATTTTCTTGTTTTGTCCATACTAGTACTACAAGATGGGCGATGACGTCACGGCCCTTGGTCGTTTTGTATAGGGTGTTTCGCGAGTGAAGTGCGACTGTCGGCCTTTGACTACAATTTCTGACTTTTGTGTTACTTTAATGCAATGGGTCCCATATAGACATTTGATCCTAAAAACAAACCCGATCGATTGATACCATAAATAAATGAAAATTAGTCATGTAGCCTATTATGACCATCATCCACACTATTATTAGTGGCTCTGTGGGCTGTACAACTCGCGAGCTTAACTTAAAACTGTATAAATGTATGCCTCCGCCATTTTGAAAAAATCCAAAAACTAAAAGACAAAAGCTAATATGGAAATAGCGCCTTATTGACAACCGACAATAAGTACCTTTTGGGTGAAAAATACACATTTTTAGGGTTCCGTAGCCAAATGGCAAAAAACGGAACACTTATAGATTCGTCATGTCTGTCTGTCTGTCTGTCTGTCCGTCTGTCTGTCCGTCCGTATGTCACAGCCACTTTTCTCCGAAACTATAAGAACTATACTGTTGAAACTTGGTAAGTAGATGTATTCTGTGAACCGCATTAAGATTTTCACACAAAAATAGAAAAAAAACAATAAATTTTTGGGGTTCCCCATACTTCGAACTGAAACTCAAAAAATTTTTTTTCATCAAACCCATACGTGTGGGGTATCTATGGATAGGTCTTCAAAAATGATATTGAGGTTTCTAATATCATTTTTTTCTAAACTGAATAGTTTGCGCGAGAGACACTTCCAAAGTGGTAAAATGTGTGTCCCCCCCCCCCTTGTAACTTCTAAAATAAGAGAATGATAAAACAAAAAAAAATATATGATGTACATTACCATGTAAACTTTCACCGAAAATTGGTTTGAACGAGATCTAGTAAGTAGTTTTTTTTTATACGTCATAAATCGCCTAAATACGGAACCCTTCATGGGCGAGTCCGACTCGCACTTGGCCGCTTTTTTTTTAAATAATAAATAAATAGTGATTCTAAAAACCTGAACTTTCACTGAAACAGAATGATTTATTGCAAAAAAAATTCAGTCATAGTGACACTAACCCAAAATAACCTTAGGAATCTAATAATTATAACCAAGAAATAAAGGGAAAAAATGCATAATAATGTTTATGGTTCCGCCGGTATCGGTCGTTTCAGCAAACTATTGCCGATAACGAGTCAATGACAAATGGTTGCCAGGACAAAGACTGATTCATAAACAGTTCAAGATCACTTGCAAATAGACAAAATACTCACTTCAGTGGATTTTTTTAAGTAATCTACATGAAGCTTTTAACTGATAGCCTTAACGTCATAAGTATTTTAATATAAATCAATCCATATTAACCTATGAAATCAAAGTCAATTCATAATTTTCAAATATGTGATTTTAAGTTGTGCTGGCAATAGTCTCACCAAGTTGACGCTGACGCTACCATAATAATTTTGTATGAGAATGCGACCAGTACGGTTACCATCAGTTTGTCACTGACATAAACGCCGTCGAGAACGTAATTTACTTTCTATACATCTCGCTCGCACTCGCATATTCGTGCAAACGGGATGTATAGAAAGTAAATTACGTTCTCGACGGCGTTTATGTTAGTGACAAACTGATGGTAACCGTACAGAATGCTCCATGTTTACGACGGAGGAATATGATGGTTGTGCTTTTATCGCATAGTATCGTGTTATATACGTTACGTTATAAAGTGCCAGCCACGATGACAGACGACAAAAGCACCACCATCATAGGCCCCTGTACTTGTGTAAAAAACTTGAATTCATGCATCAGTCTACATGGACTGTTGTAAATAGGGTATGTACTATTGAGTGATGCGGATCGCGGCACGTAGTTCACAAAGTATAAAACGAATCTTCGTCAACATCATAATGAAATGAAGTGAAAAAAAATCACTTCAGGCAACTAGTGGCTTATAAATAAATACTTACCTTAAAACTTTCATACATATTATAAAAAATACATATATATGTCTTAAAACTACAAAACACGTTATGGCTACGATACATTATCCCATCCCGCAGTGCTAGTTAGCCGGACGCGGAACTACTGCGCCGGAGCTTGACACCCCTCGGCACAGAATAAATAATAGTACTAATTACAGAAGACTCACTCTCTAACAAAACGCGTCTGTTACGGTCAGCACAGATATGGCCGCTAGGTGGCGACAGCGCCACGCGCGGTTTATGGCTTTCCCCAAAATTGGGGCCGAACGGATGTACCTGTAGCAAAGCGACGAAATCGCGGAGTGAAACACGCCTGCCCTCGGCCAAAACTCCTAATGCAGAGTCTGTATGAGTCAGTCTGCGTAAACAGCTAACAACCCGTCAGACGGCGGAATTGATGTGAGAAATGAAATGCAGCCCCAGTGGTGACACATTTGTGGGTCTTTGTTTTATAAATAACATAAGTACAGTTTTTTTCTGACGATCTTTTCACGCAATTTCTGACATCGAACAAGATTATGGCTGTCGCACATTTAACAGCTCGGCACCGGATCAGAATCTGGGTTCGAATATTTATTTGTGCGATGGAAATATCTCTCATCGTAACCAAAGCAACCACCACGGCTTTCTTTAGGTTAAGTTGTTTTGTCTACAGGTATCGTATAATTTGATATTTAATCTGAAATAAGTGTAACGTAGCTTCTTACTTCTTTTTAGCAGGCAAGTGTATTTTTTTTTAATGATATAGGAGGCAAACGAGCAGACGGATCACCTGATGGTAAGCGATTACCGCCGCCCATGGACACCCGCAACACCAGAGGCATTGTAAGTGTGTTGCTGGCCTTTAAGATGGGAGTACGCTCTTTTCTTGAAGGTTTGAAGGTCGTATCGGTCCGGAAATACCGCAGGCGACAGTTCATTCCACTGTTTAGCTGTGTTACATTTAAATTTAAATTGTTACACCCAGTTGTTACAGTGATATCCAGGAAGTAATTGTTAAGAGTAAATTGATAGCTGTTTTGAATATAATTATATTTTATAATTCTGGTTTTTTTTTCTAAATAGATAAATTATACGAATGTTGTAAAAACATGAAAATAAAAGTAAGTTATTTTAAATCATAAAAACGATAAAATTGGTAACATGACGCGATCATTTGATCAAATATACGCCCGCTACTGTCAGTCGACTCTTTCTAAATCTCGGTATCAGTACGGTTTTAATTACCTACCTACTTTACTAAACCTTCGCATCGCACGACTCTATCATTAATTCCACGTATCGATTTCATGTCTGTGTGTTTGCAACTTTGCTTTATTATGCTGAATAACTAAGTATGATTTCGACTAAAACTTCGGGAAGCTCAGTATGAACTTTAGGTCAATGACCTGGTACCTATAATAGTTGGATCAACTCACGAATAAGTTGTTTGTTTATTGGTTATTAGATGAAAATAAGCTCGAAAGTTCTTAACGGGTCCTACACAGATAAGTCGCAGGCGAAGGCTAGTATAATGAGTATTGTTTGGCTTAAAGGACTCGCATTCAGGCAATAATTGCTAATAAATTACCAAGAATATGCCCTGACAATAATTCTGTTGGACATAAGTGTGGATGTCACATATGTTATAACTAAACCGCCATCGTTGTCATTAGGGCAATAAGACAGCTGGCCTATGATAGAGTTGACTAGTTAGATTATTGTATTGAACTATTATTGTAAATACTCAAACAAAAACAACTACTTATATACTACGGCTATTCTCCAAACACGTGAAATTAATCTCTTTTCAAGTCACCTTAAAGTAAAAGAAAACCGAGTTAAAAAAGGCTCACTTTTTGGGAGCTGTGATACGGCACACTCGCAGATACACAAGTTACACGACACAATACTTAAATGTCACAAAGTTATCAATGTAACTTAAAGTTATCCAATTATAACACTCCCTTGCATCGAGGGTAGGGCTTCCAAATACCGGACTTCTCACAATACCGGTATTAATACCGAAACTTTCGTCATCAATACCGGGATACCGATGAATCGCTTAAAAAATATAGTTTTATTAAAAAGGGGAATTAAAAAGGGAATTAAAAACAGTATAAAATAAAGATTTAAGTGGGGCTCCCATACAACAAACGTGATTTTTGACCGAAGTTAAGCAACGTCGGGCGGGGTCAGTACTTGGATGGGTGACCGTTTTTTTGCTTGTTTTGCTCTATTTTTTGTTGATGGTGCGGAACCCTCCGTGCGCGAGTCCAACTCGCACTTGGCCGGTTTTTTAAAATACCGGAATCCCGGTATTATCTTTAAAAATACCGGTATTGAAAAAGGCGTATAAAAAGAGGGGATCCCGGGATCCCGGTATTGGAAGCCCTAATCGAGGGTTAAAAAGATCCCTTCCTTGATTTATAATCCTTATTATCTTTATCTCTTTCACTCAATATTATTAACGGGTATGTTAAAAATGCACATAATCAACATAAATATAATGGTCATTATATTGCATAGATCACCTACCCCTAGATGAAGCACAGTCTTAGACAATAAGTTTATATGGCTTACTAATACTAACACGAGCGTTAATTGAAGACCTTTACTGAGTACATGTCATTTAAAAATATTAAAATTTACATTTATGATCGCGAGGAGAATAAAAAGATAGGCTTATCTGTTCCCATCAAGATCGTCCATGTAATAAAAAAAATTGTCTCTCCCAATTAGGAACGTCATGTATTTAATTATAACATTTACGTAATTAAACTTAATATAGGTAAATAAAGTTCAATTAAAATGGATGTCAACGTACACAATTATCTCATTTTTAAACTAGAATTAAAATTAAGGTGTAAAGTAGTCCTACGCGGGCAATAGGTGACCATTTATCATGGGAAGTCTGCGTGGGGTAATCTATGTATAGCATGCAAGGTCTGCCGAGCCTTTGTGTTAAGCTCATGATAAGATAAGTTATCTGCCCACAGCTGTCTAGTATTGTGGCTATTATGCTGTCGATAGTGAGATTTGTTTGCTCTCCGCTATCGATTATGACTAAAATGAGGTATGTATGTCGCAGTCGGATCGTATAATCCGCCGTATTACATTACGGCTAGCCGTTTTACAAAACAGGGGCGTTTTGAAATGCGGCGGTTCGACGATTAGCCGGATTGAATGCGGCTGAATGGCAATCCGCCGGAATGTATTCGGCACCATACGTTCTTCAACACGGCTAGCCGTAATGTAATACAGCGAGTCATTAGCCGCCGCTTTGACAGTTTTTAGTTCCCATTTTTAACACTCGTGGCGCTGCCTGACATAACAACAACAAACTATGAAAAACGCTGGGGTGTCCATCAAATCTGGAGTTCGTCGGACTGTTTCTTTTCAAAAAACATTTCCTTCGCAACTTAACTAGACGGAGCCCCGCCTCGCGGGGCTCCTATTTCTGAGCGGTTTGCCCTTCGGGCATCTGAAGCTACCTAACGAACCTAACCTACCTACCTATTGATTTAGTGAGATGTCCGTGAAAACAATACACTTTGGGGAAAAAAGCGTAGGTAGGTAAGTAGGTTAGGCTCGTTAGGTAGCTTCAGATGCCCGAAGGGCAAACCGCCCAGAAATAGGAGCCCCGCTTGCGGGGCTCCGTCTATTTAAGTTGTGAAGGAAATGTTTTGGAAAAGAAACACATGTAGTGCGGTGGAACCATGGTAAAAATAAATTAAATTGCAAACATTGTCAAACTCCGGTTACGTAGACGACCGAAAGAACTGGTCACTCTACAATCTAAATACTAGATACGATGCGGCTAAACGTAGGCCGCCTTATTGAAGAACGTATCTTAATGACAATCCGGCTAATCGTCGAACCGCCGCATTTCAAAACGCCCCTGTTTTGTAAAACGGCTAGCCGTAATGTAATACGGCGGATTATACAATCTGACTACGACATGTATACAACGTCAAAAATATAGTAAATTTATTGTAAGTATAGTTTGACTTATTTTATGTGACAGGCTGGGATCTTGGTTGTTCTTTTCTTTTTTGAAATTGCAAATCGAATATTTACCAAATAGACAACGTAAAATAAAAAATAATAACATTCCATATTCCAGTTGGGCTTGATCGTTCGAAATTCCAGATTGATACTGGAATAATCCTGATATCTGGCAATGGCAACCCTGTTGAACTAATTACTTAACCTAGCAATTATGTGAGCTCAATCAAATACATTTTCTGAACTAAGATTGCTACTATGATTTCGGAATAAACAGTACAGCCTTTAAACGCCTCACGTCCCACCGCGAGGCCCTAAATAAGCAATTATCGGTCCTGTAAAGACTCGATTCCTTTTCCCTGGGAGCTTTGCTAATTGGACGATAAATTATTCCCTAATTCCTTCTACATCCCGATTTCAGTGTTGTTTACTTATTCTCGATTTGTTGTGGTTTCGGATGGCCGAAGCATTCGACAAAGCATTTGGATTTTATTTTTCAAAATTAAAAGTGCTTAGTCGCAAGAGGGTGTTTCTCAGTGTTTGTCGAAGAATAATTATAGCCAGATTAAGATCAAGGTTAGGTTCGCGTTAAAACCGATTAAAATTTCGAGACATTCCTAAAAATCGGGGCTACAATGAGAACTATGAGAACCATATGCTTTGAATCCAAATGTCAAATGCCATGTGATAGGTAAAAAATACGTTTCAACTTACCGATCACACAGGAAAGCACAAACTCAGCATATCGGCCATTATAACTTCTTTGGGATCTCTATCATCTTAATTCAGCGGTAGTTCTATAATTAAACTGTGCCTTGAATATAAGTATGTTAGATACGTATCTGTTTGCCGTCGCCCTACTTGTTTGTTGGCCATTGTAAGCGTTTAATAGATTAATAGGCCAAGTATCAAAATAGGTATTTGTATGGCTTTTGATTATATAGTGTACACAGAACCGTATCCTTCTGTCAAGAACAATAGCACCGCCTGTCACTCCGCCTTGCAACAATATACACGCCCTCGCAGAGAAAGTGTTCAGATCATCTCGTATATCTCATTACCACGTATCTCTTGCAATTTCTTGGTTTAGAAAGTGAACTCTGTTATATATGACCCAAGGTGTCTTTTACATTGCGCGCTTTAGTGAGTTAAGAGGTTGAATATTAAGATGTTGCCTCAAGCGAATGTTCCGTAGGTAAGACAATTTATCTGTCTACTCTAATCAACTACATCTCCATGACTGGTATCTTAAGAAAGTGCCGTTGAAGCCGCGTTGAAAGTTATATTTATTTTCAGAGTCGGTTCACGTTCTGCATAAAAGAAGGTTTATTAAGATGGCTTACGAGTGTTATTTCTGCAAGCTGTTATTAATGACACTTGTTAGAAATAGGTAATATGTTTTGCATGTCGTTGAATCTATGTAGGTAATGGTTATTCTTTTTTGCAACACTCTTATAGCAAATACAGATTCGCTGATAAAAGAATCAAGCTATTGAAAATGCAACGTCGGAAACCATTTTAACACTAAGTATTGTTTTTCATTCTAACGTCGCAACATTTTATAGTACCTTACTTGCATACATTTTATTATTAATGTAATTTTATCTGAAACAATGCTTCCTTTCTTTATATCTATCAATGGCAATATTAGACATACGTTACATAAGTTCGATAACAAAGTAGGTACCCGATACAATTTATAATTCGGATAGTAACGGTGTCAGTGACGACGATACACGGATTTGAGTAATTGTGACAAATAGTTTTGATAAGAGGACTAATCGGCTTCCGCCAACGCAGTATTATGTTCTGGTGCATCCGGTTTGATGCGGTAACTAAACTCTAAACATGGCGCGTGCGCACTGTGTAAACCAACGACGGTAGAAATCAGTCACAAAATCAAATAAGGTTTTCGTGGCACTTTTACGATGTCAGAGGTAGATGTAGAGGTAGAGGGAGGAGGAGGTGGTAGAGGTAGGAGAGGTAGGAAATCTTATAAAAAAATTGGTAAGTACTACTACATGAAAACAAACAAAGAATAAATACAAGCACTTTTTTTACACTCTTTCAATGACATTATGTATTTTTATTCCTGTAAAAACGGTGATAATGCCCGTGGCATGGAAAAAGTACTACATACACAATTGATCGTGAAAACTAAGCAACAAAGCATAACGTACTTTGTATCTATTAATATTCAGTTGCAAAAATAGCAGCAGTAATTGAAAGAGATTCAAACGAAATTTCACCCGACTGTTTCTAAAATGAACGGCTCATTTACAATATTCACGATACTACTCTGTTTAATTTCTTGGCCTTACGTAAGAAAATATCTATTATTGTTCAAAAGCAAGCAGTAAAAGTTGTAGCTTTTAATAATAAAGAGAAGGCTAAATTAAAAAGCACCCGCGCGTTGCGATTGCGCCGGCAAAGGAACGCGCTCATTTCACCTGATGTCTGTATGTTTGTTCGCGGCTCTTTTATTTTCAACCGGTCGAGCCTGCCTGCAATTGAACACTCATGGCTACGTGGCTACGACTATAAACAACTATGGACATGGATAGACGGGAATGTTAAAGCGACAAAACGGAGGGCGAAACTATGTGAGTTTGAAATAAAGTCAGTGTATTTAGCTACAGACCGACAATACTGCCTGATATTTTATTACTTATGTACCTACATATAGGACAAGATGGTAATAGGTAAACAACTGTTAGACTCATACGAAAAATCAGAACGTCCATGCGAAAACTAGTTGATCTTAAACCTAATTACAACTAACTAATGTAGGTAGAGTAAAACCCGCTATAGAAGATTCTGAAAGGATCATGAAAAACGCATCTTCAGAGGAAAAGCGTATAAACAGAAAAAAAATATGACTACATGTAGCAGGTCCGGATTAGTCTAAAATGGCATATTACGCGGGAAATTGTATTAATAATACAATACAATACTCCTTATTGTACACCTCACCAAACTCGTAGTTTACAATAAATGTACAGTAACATAAACAAAGACAATCGTGATAATCGTGATCGTATCTACTATAAGTTTAAACAAATTCAGTTTAAACAAATTCAGTTTAAACCTAATACCTCCCAGTTTCCTATAGCTACGACAACGAGAGTTAATGGTCCACTATGTTGTTTAGAAAACTCGTTGAATCCCGGGTTCGCGACCACAAAGTAGCGAACTTTCAAACGATTCACGAAACTTTCTAATTAACACAAACATTGTGTTTATTTCAAGAGGGTTGATAGATTAAATTCGACCTTATCAATCCGACTTTTCGCCGGATTGGCGGAGATCTGATTAAACGTATTAGAAGTTCAAAGAAAAACATAAACGAAAAGCGGTACTTCAAATGAGATTTGCCGAAGCGTTCGTAATCTGTTGGCAATAAATGTCTCGTCTCATTTTCTGCGTAGCTTTTTAAATATTCTGCGTACATTGAATTTAATTAATGATTGAATGTAGGAATTAACACAGATTTTAATTGTCTTAATAATCTAAGATAATCTTATTTGAATCAAAAGAACTAGGAAGTTGTGTCGGAAATAATGACCATTATACCTAGGTACGTTTTTAAGTTGCTAATTCGAGTATCAACAGACATACATACAGTCATACGTAAGTATATACCTGTGTATGTTGATTTATATATAGGTATAAGAATTGATGACGTCAGCACGGCTAGCACATGATTACCCGCGGGATAGCTCGCGCCGCGAGAGACGGCAGTCGCCCGTCACAAATTTCTATCTCTATCTGTCAATTCCTCGATTTTGGCAGCATGAGTTCGCACATCGAGAAAAGAGTTCCACGAGAGAGAGCCATCCCGCGCGCGACTTAGCCAATGTGGCCATTTATACATGGAACAAACTTTTCATTCGTGGCAACACTGAATCGGTAAAATAATAATCGGATAAGTAATGAATAGTCAGCCTTAGAAACGGAGCGTCCCTAGTCACGATAACTTTGTCTCTTTCTCGCAGTATGAAGAATAAGAAATAGCAAATATTATTTTTAAGTCGAAAATGTCAGTGTCAATACTGTCAATCAAAATTTGATTCGCTTTGTCGTTACAAGTTGGAATATATTATTATAATTATCTAAAGATTACCTACCTAATCATTAAAATACAACTCCTTACGAATAATTGGCGTTTTGTTAAAAGTTTTGGCTAACAAAATACCATCTTTACGAAGAAGTCAAGTTGTAAGTACTTACGTACACAATTCAATCTTCATAAAGCTCTTTTCCGTTGTCTTTTGCAAAAAAATTACATTCCTTTTAAATCTTATTTACAGACTAAATATCTTATGCTAATTAATCCCCGACATATCTCCCTTATGGCTGGCTAGCCGCTGCATTGCTGGCTTCGAAGATAGATTGAATGACAATCATGCACAAGCCTATCATCAAACACGGAGGTATTCTCTACACCTAAGCATGCTGCTGCTAACCGCAGCCCTCCTGCCATCACGGAGGACATAGAAGGGCTCAAGTTGGGAACCTACTCCGTGCAAGGACAGTCGAGTGTTGATAACACTTCTCAAATAATGTGACTTTTAAATAAATACTACCAAAAACTTTAAATGATTTTATTTACTTTGACCTTTTTGAGATAGGTACTCAGATTTAAGTACGATTCGTCGGAGTCGGAGCGCATTTCACATTTGTATGCCCAAAGCCGGTCGGCTGCTTGCGGATCGGATGGCTCCGGACGGATTCTATCGCTTCTGCCACACATTATGTAGATAGGTACACTGAAAAAGCATTCCGGCGCGGCCCAACTCCAGCCGGTCGGTGGGAATCGTAACTTAAGGATTAGGCTAGTACCAACTCGTACACTACAAAGTAAGTATTACGGCTGTGGTCTTCTGTGAGGTGGAGTTTGAGTTGAGCTGCCAGATTCATTATTTGCATTCTTTGTGGAATGTTTTTTCACAAAATTTCGTCTAAATCGGTTCGGCGGATTAAGCGTCAAGAGGTAACATATAGTCAGCAGCAATAGTTGCTAAGCGGGCGAGGTGTTCAAAATTACCTTGACGCGCTCTTATTCTCTTAACAATAAAGTCGCGTCAAGATCATTTTGAACACCTCGCCCGCTTAGCAACTATTGCTGCTGACTGTACATAGGTACAGATTTACTTTTGCATTTACTTATTATAAGTGAGGTTGATCGCAATATTCAGGTCGGGATTGTGTTGTTTATATCCCACAATGAATGGAAACACCTAAGGAGCGACATAATACAGGTTGTCAACAATAATTGCATGTAAAAATACGCGTGTAAATATAACGGGTTAGCACTGATTGATAGCACGTAATTGTTTCCCGGATTAGCAATGTAATATTTTTGTATCAATTATTTATGTTTCTATTAATTATCCCCCAGTCAATTCGGCACCAAAGGTTTGCTTTGTTGATGTGGTCGTGATCGTACAATCTTAGGCTTAAATTTTTTTCTGTCGGATTTTCGTTTAACTTAAGAGAACAAACAAGTCATTGTGAAAAAATATAATAATTTTGATATTAATGGCATGATCATGAAACTCAAGATTCAAATTATACTTAAACAAAAAAGTGTTGTAGTATGAAATAAATATAAAATATGGAAAATTATCTTTCTTTTAGAACAAAAGTCAACAAAACTTCGACCAAATGCGCTTGTCGCCAAACTCAGTACCGGGAGCAAACCCTAGTCGCGACCCTCTAGCCTCGAAGACAATTTCTCTCATTTTGACGTTCAAACGCGGGACATTTTGTCTCCCATAGTACACTCGTGCTAAGATTTTCGAGAGTATCCCGCGTGGAACTGTCAAACGACAAAATTATGTCGCTTTGACATTTGTCCGCGAGACAGCGGGTTGTCGCGCGGCTCTTATGCTACCGATTCGCGAGAGAGCTCTATGTCGCGGCATTTTCTCGCCTGTCGACTGTCGCGCCCATCATGTGCTAGCCGTGCTGAGCTGCAAAAAGTCTCGTACGAAACCCCCATCAACTATCGTGAATCAAATGAACACGAAACGATGGCTGGCAAATAAAAGAAGCAAAGCACTACAGCAAGTTGATAGTTGATACGCGCTAATTTGTTGCTCGACTTCAATACAAAATAGATACGGTGTATCTATTTGCTAACTCCCGATCATAAGCTACATGAACAAGTTCCTTATACGACTATAATAGTTTTTTTACCCATTCATTAAAGGTCATTTTCATAAAAAAAAACGTATCTAGTTAGCTATCATGTCCGCAGCGATTAATTGTTGGAATCGTTAGCTTTTTTGAACTAGCAAAAAAGAAGTAGGAACGCTTTACTTTACTTGTACTTGGATACAAATATGTAACTCTCGATTTATAGGATTACTGAAGTATATATCGGTAAAAAAAGGATAACAGTGCATTTGCAGAAAAAGGCAAACAGCTTTTGGGCTACTTCGACTCAGAACCACAAGGACTAGAAATAAAGTTTCCCCAGTTTACAATACAAATTTTAGGTGTCAGTTTTGTGAGAAAAAATACGCCGCAAAACTTACAATTTGTAAATATGTACGTAAGATCTACAAAGTTGTCGTTGATTTTATGTTGATCAATTTAAATAAAGGTCAAATACGAACTATTTTTACTACTATAGAATTGTTACTCACCGTCACCGTGTAATTTTCCTTTTTGCAGGTAATATCATCAAGAACGTTTCAGTGTGACCACGGTGTGACGAATTCGGAATTCCTGACAATTGAGGTATTTGGAGTTAAAAAGTCATTTATTGTCGCATAAAATAGAAAAGGAACGGTTAGCTATCCTACTTAAACACGTCACACATGTAATAAATCCCCCATTAAAACGTAAACAGCAATGTTTTATTTTTAAAAACAAAGTACCTAGGTAGGATTCAAAATGTAGCGACCGACATCCGATGCCCGTGACCATCTGGCTTTCATTTGACAAAAGCTTTAGCTTTAGTTCCAGAAGGCGCATTCCAACTTTTATACGATCTTGATTTAATATTAGTCGCTAGTTGGATATAACGGATTAATTATTTGATATTGTTAATAAAACTAAACACGTTTCGAGCTATCTTCATGATGCAAACGCTAACGTAAGCGTTTATTAGTCCGACCAAGTCGGCCATTTGCAATGACAAGGTGTGGCCATGTCATGATTAATGCCAAATTTCTATAAAAATATGAGGATTATACCTAATGACACTCCCTCGCTATTTTATATTCAAATCGGTGCAAAGTTAGACGGACTCTAGAATTATCACCCTCCCGCTTAAAAATGTCCTTCTCCGAAACGTAAAAACGAATAGTTTATTTTGAAACGAAGCTACATTCGAATTGGGACAAATGCAGCGGCCGAGCCCGACGCCCGCGACCACTGGCTTTTCATTTAACTAAAGCCTCTGCTTAGCAGTCTACCAGTCAACTACAAGCTCAGCTATGTTACAAAAAGTATCCAATCACAATTCAGTTTCATACCGCATACCGGCTGATTTTTTTTATTTTGTTGTCGAATCTTTTTTCGTTATAAATATATATACTAAAATAAAGCTGGTCAACCAAATCTTGTCAGTAAAAAAAGGCGCGAAATTCAAATTTTCTATGGGACGATATCCCTTCGCGCATATTATACTGGAACTTCTTAAGTTTTTGAGCTATAATTTTAGCAATTTAAAGCTCTATTTTATTAGATAGTGTAACGACTGTAACGCATAGAAAATGACACTAAAATCGTCAAAAAATGTAGAAGGCCTACAATATGGCAACTGATTTACAATTGATTCAGAAATGAAACGGTTCTTTGATATAAAATAACTTTAGCTCTGTAAGCGTATAAATAGGTCCAAAGTAGTCACAGTCAAACTTCATGAAAGTTAGTTTTACCTCGATTAGTTTCAGATAAACTAAGATTAACCAAAGTCACATTCGGAATGGAGCGAGAAGCTCAATTCAATTTTTCTAACTTTCCCTAATGCATTCCAGCACTTCTCTCCGGAATCTCGGGGTTCCGTACTACGCTAGGTACCGGATCTTTTACAACGACGCTGCACGAGTTCTTTTATCTGTTTTTATGGAAAACTTGGTCTCGAATCTAATGTTTGCAATCGCATAATTTATTCAAAGTAGGTACCTAACAATTTATTAACAAATGAAACTGGTATGATTCTTGGAAGTAAATACCAAGAGCTCCTTCGTTTTATCATCAGAAGATTTTCCGCTCCTTCTGGTCTGCTTTCACGAAAGGACCATTGAATTATATTCAATATATTTCCCTTTTTACAAAGCTACATAATTTCCCAAATTTCATGGATGCAAGCCAGTATTTGAACCCACGACCGCCACTTATTGCTTCAAGACAGAATTACAGAATGAAAATACAATATATATAGTAAAATTGAGTGTAAAAATGTCGTACCTTTTCACTTTTTGGCGCAATTTGCTGATTTGTAAATATTCTCCGTGCCTTCCGACCTCAATATTTAACACGGAAATTTAAATCAAATGGTGCAGTAATTGTACCTATAAGTAGGTAGGTACATAGAGAGTTACGAAAAAATTGTTTGCAGAACACAAATAGCAAATGCAAAAATCACTCGCTCGCTTTGACCATTTTCTCGTTTACAACGAGTATAAAAACACCACTGAAACATCAACAGCCAGTTTTCCAGCAAAATGTTGATTCTTTTAACTCGGGAATAGGTTAATGCGCTAAAAGGATAATAGGGCGTAGCACGAAGCGTGGGGAAATATACATTTAGTGCTCGCCTCGAATGAGAAATACAGTTTCAACTTTATTTTACTTAATTAGAGAAAACTTGTGAATTAGTACGTAGGTGCTGAGTATATATTTACCTAATTTGTTTATACGCTTCAATTACTACTTCGTCTGTGTAGAAACTATTATTTCCATATTTAACAGATCTGAACACTAACAAACTAATCCTACTTATACCTTGAGGTAAGTTACGGTAAGTACCTAAACTTTCTTATGGAACCTAACTTATTTAGGTGTCTATTAAAATATTCATACCTACAATATTTGGATAAGTACCTAACTTTTCCTCCAACTATCCTAACTTTATAAAGTGACTGAAAGCTTATGTTTAGTTTCACCCTCATTGTAACATTACTCAACTTAAGTACCTACGGAACACCACTACAGTATCTACAATAAGTAGTAGGTAGGTATCCTGTTAAAACACGATACACATAATAAATGGAACAATAGTAGTCAACCTCAATGCACACGGTACGCATCGCCATTCACTCGAAGGCGACGGATGCTTGTTTGTCACGTCACTCGCGACCCGGGGTCACCTGGCACTTGCGTAAGATTCCCACGTGTGTGTATAGAAACCCATTGGAATCAATCATGTCCACAACTGGGGCGAGACTTTCGTTTTGCGCTTTTGAGGACAGTGGAGTCGTTTCTCATTTGTTTAAACAGTTGCAAACTTTGTGGTGTAACAAAGAAGTGAAATTGCAAAAGCTTGCTAATTTTATCCTACAGTTATCGAGGAAGTAAAATTTTCTTCAATTGAAAATCTATTGTTATAACTGACCCGATAACGCGTAAGCGATGAACGCATCGCGACACTAAGGCATATATTAAAATTAATTAGTCATATTTATCCTTTATCTTTGCCTACACAGCCGAATACCGTACAATACACATCCACAAGGGAAAAGGCAGCCGACTTGGCGATAAGGCACGCTCGCACCGACGTACTTTTGCTTTCTCTCCTTCAAAACACCTTGCTAAAATTTACTACTCGTTTTACACCACGAACATGCTGTGCAGACGTTATCTAATCATCGTACTTTATGTTTGTTTTGGCGAATTTCTTGTAGAAAAGCTCACGATTGTAAGTATTATTTGAAAGATTGTAGGCCACCCTAGAAATTGACGCGGATTGGGTTGTGTTTATTGCTTCTAAGTTTATGGTGTTTCAACGTGTGCACACACACACGCAAGTATGCACGCACGCACGCTCATACACACACACACGGCTGTCAAACATATTATGAGTACACCCCTTTTTTTGCGTCGGGGGTTAGAAAATTACTAGTAAATACAGTATTTATATAATAGAAAAGTTACATCACATACATACATCTTAAGGTATATTTATTTAGGCGATGAAGTTCGCAATAAATCATGCTAATATTTAGCAAATTAACTGAACTTAGATTATAAATTGGACACTTGACTAAGACGAGGGTTTTCCCCGACTAACTTTTTGAAGACCGAATATTCTTTAAGAGTATAAAACCGTTTAGAACCTCACCGAGATAATAATGAAATAAGGTTTATTTATTCATTTTACTATTATAAACACATATAAAACAATAAATAAACTAACATAAAATTAATTTCTAGTCGCAAAGTTAAGGAAATATTGAAATATTGTATGTACCTACTTAATTCTGTATTTGTATGAGGAGAAATTACGTTTCCTAAGTATTATGGCCTTTCAAGAGAACAACATGTCAAATTACTAGGATAAAAGATAACGTGAACGTATAGTTTGCACTAAAAACCAGCTTTTTAAATTCATTTAATGTTTTTTTTTTCTGCAGTCTGCACCAATTGTTTATATTTAAGATAAGATAAGATAAAGATAAAAGATAGTTTATTCAAGTAGTAGTAGTTTAGTTATATCTCTGTAACTAAATATAAAATAGTTGGCATTGGTACAAAATGCAGTCCTTTGGTTAATAGCTATAGTGGTCAGCTCATACCTACTTACTTCAAAAAAAATCTCCAGCCAATTCGTTACTAATAAAAATCGATTAAGACTTCTCAACGTAACAACAAGTAAGTAGCTTCAAAAGGCTGCTTCCAATTCTAGTCAAGAACTGTCACTTTTTCCAGTCCACTCGTTACAAAATCCTTATAAATTGGTTATTTATCCGTCCATTTGTCTGCGCCGTTCGCTTCCCGCGTACCGGGTGGTTTGAAAAACAGACCTTATTTCCTTCAACGGAGGCCACTCTGCGTTCCAATTAAAATACCTTTGTGCTCCAGTGGGACCCCACGTCGGATACACAGAGGCTTTTTATTACTCTATTTCTTTGTCAAGTTTCATTTGAATGTAAACAGTAGACAAAGGGTTATAGATTTTTATTTGACCACGATTGTATCTTAAACGAGTTATGAGTATCACGGTGGTTTGAATTGACCAATTTAATTAAATAGGGGAGGTTGGGACCGATTGAAATAAAGTTACTTGCCTACTTACTTTTAAACATATCTATATCTTGACAACTGTACAAGTGTAGACTGTCTAATCACGATCGCTTCACACATATTTGGTTTTGTTACTCACGATCAATGGCCTTCCAAGCATATTACATACTCTATAGTCTTGCAAATATGACGATGGTTTGAATTGACACATTTAATTACGGGAGGCTGGTGTGTATTGAAACAAAGTTAAATTCTTTTCTAAATACTTACCTTTGCATTCATATCTTGACAATCAACTTTACTGTAGGTAGACTGTAGACGCTTGAATCATGATAGCTTCATACATTTATGGTTTTGTCACTCATTATGAATGGCCTTCGAGTATATTACAGACTACTCGTATATGCAAACAGTGTGTGAGAGAAGTTTTTAATGGCTGTGTTACCTACTTAAGCCAATGCAGGGGCGGCAAACGCGACCGCATAGCAACTATATAATTCAGGTGAGATTTTTGCGTATCTCTTCCTATACGCACTTAAAATGTGGATCAGACACTATCAGTATATATATGTCATGAATAGGAGTATATTGTCATTCCTTTTATCCATTATTCATAGTATCACAACTCTTCAATTAATACTTTGGGGTTTAATTATTCACTTCGAAACGTCTTATACAATTAACCATTGCTTGACCATAGTAGCATTCGAAATTGATAAAAGCAAAATTGATAAAGTCTTTGGTGCGTATCTATTAAATATCAATAATATCTACCTTCTAGCTTATTAGCGTTGGATCGAGAATTACAAGCGATTATTTCAAAAGCAGTTTGATCCACCCCAGTCTTCCCTAGTTTCTAGGTATTACTAAGTTCCTAAGCGGTATGAATATGCAGTAGCGTACTACGTTCAACAAAGTTTGTTTTTAATTTCGCTGCAGTAGAAATCTACTTGATAAGCGTCTCAAAGAATCCTTTACAAACTAGAGTAAACCAATCTACTAACGTTTCATCGCTTAAAACTCAGTTCACAAGTCATTTAATAAAATAAAAAAGAGAAAGAGTTCTGACTTGTTATCCGGGAAACTTCAACATCAAGGATCCGTTTCTGAAAATTAAACATACATTTACCTAAATATTTTTTTTACGTGGAAAATAACGAAAACGTTTATGTCGGTGCTTTATTATGTTTTTATTGTTAGTACTTTAATATTTAAATTATGGACGCTCTAAATATTAAAGGCTAATTCCGAGAGAGGAGTTTTAAGAAGTAATAATAATATAAATACGTATACCAACGCAAATAAAAACCCGGCCATGTGTGTGTCGGACCATTCACATAACAACAGAAAGGCCAAAAAATTACTTGGTTCTCTTTACCTCAGTCACTTTTGTCGTAGGTGCAATATATATGTCGTAGTCAGATCGTATAATCCGCCGTATTACATTACGGCTAGCAGTTTTACAAAACAGGGGCGTTTTGAAATGCGGCGGTTCGACGATTAGCCGGATTGTCATTGCGATACGTTCTTCAATAAGGCGGCCTACGTTTAGCCGCATCGTATCTACTATTTAGATTGTAGAGTGACCAGTTCTTTCGGTCGCCTACGTAACCGGAGTTTGTCAATGTTTGCAATTTAATTTATTTTTACCATTGTCCCACCACACTACATGTGTTTCTTTTCCAAAACATTTCCTTCACAACTTAAATAGACGGAGCCCCGCAAGCGGGGCTCCTATTTCTGGGCGGTTTGCCCTTCGGGCATCTGAAGCTACCTAACGAACCTAACCTACTTACCTACCTACGCTTTTTTCCCCAAAGTGTAATGTTTTCACGGACGTCTCACTAAATCAATAGGTAGGTAGGTTAGGTTTGTTAGGTAGCTTCAGATGCCCGAAGGGCAAACCGCTCAGAAATAGGAGCCCCGTTCGCGGGGCTCCGTCTAGTTAAGTTGCGAAGGAAATGTTTTTTGAAAAGAAACAGTCCGACGAACTCCAGATTTGATGGACACCCCAGCATTTTTCATAGTTTGTTGTTGTTATGTCAGGCAGCGCCACGAGTGTTAAAAATGGGAACTAAAAACTGTCAAAGCGGCGGCTAATGACTCGCTGTATTACATTACAGCTAGCCGTGTTGAAGAACGTATGGCGCCGAATACATTCCGGCGGATTTTCATTCAGCCGCATTCAATCCGGCTAATCGTCAAACCGCCGCATTTCAAAACGCCCCTGTTTTGTAAAACGGCTAGCCGTAATGTAATACGGCGGATTATACAATCCGACTGCGACATATATAATAGAAATTAGAAACACAAAATTCAACCCGCTGACAGCGCGGTACAGACACAGACAAGTAAATGTTATGTCTGACTTTTTTTTTAATACAAAAACAGTTGTATGATGCGACAGGCAGCTCTAAAATATGTAGTAATAGTCCTTGAGGTAGTCTCGTTGTATGACGCAAGAGGATTTTATGACCGATAGATCACGGCTGACACATTTGATGGGATGCGGGGTTACGGCGGGCCGTGTGGAATGTTTAGTTTTCAATACATGTATGTTGCTTATACTAAACATGTTCTTAAGGGATTTAGGATTTTACCACATGGCTTTGGTAAATTTTATTGTAAGCCTATTGATAAAAACAGTTTTTGATAATAATATGTTATATAAATATGTATAATTATAAACTACTTACCTATCTACTTAATACTTATGTCAGCTAACTTATGAAAGATATGTTTGCCCAAATAACTCGGCGAAGGACCTATATGAGATGATCAAGCTTCTTGGCTTCTCTGACTAATCTACTATTTATGGCTTACATGATTTAACTACACAACTCTAGAATCGATTTAGGTTTCCTTTGTAGGTATCAGTAAGAATAAGATCTAAAATGACGCATAACAGGAAATATTTAGGTCAAAACTTGTCTTGCATCTACATCTTGACTCACCACTAGTTATGTATCTGGATTCGCTTAAATAGTTTAAATTACAGTGTGCAACTTATGGAAATTTTCAAAAAGTTAAAAAAGATCTAGGATATTTCAGGAATTTTCGTAGGAAATTAAGGAAACTTGCTTATGAAAATTTCCTGTATCAGACACGTTTCGTTTCTAAAATGACTTTGAAATTTCAACCCCCATAATACAAAAAATTGACAAGGACATCTTTCAATGTGAAAATTTCACAATTTCGTAAACGTGGGCACATCAGTAGTCTAAATTATTATAAACGTTACTGCCTCGGATAATTTTACCTTCCTATTTCAAAAATGTAAACATGCAGTACCTTTGTGGAGGTAACTGCACAAATAAAAGTATCTTGCTGGAGTTTCCCAGCAAAATTTGGGTGTTTTCTTTTGGTTGAAGCCTGCAATTTAAAGTTAAGTAGGTAATAAAAGTAAGCAGCAATCTTTATACCTATTCCTTTAGATGTACAATATTTGCACGTACAAAATAATCTAATAAACCTAAATTTAATTGAAATTAGTTTAGTTTTTAATTTTATTATAAGTACTCAGTTTATTTTTCAGTTTAGTTTTTAATTTTAGATTGTAATTTTATAAACCTCTAAGTATAACATTATTGAAACCAGAATAAGTTGAGCTTTGTCAACGCGTAGTAAATTACGGCTAAATTATGGATACATTTCAACTATTTACACAATACGAAGTTGACATGTCGAATATCACTAGCAAATCAAGTCGAGATTTTAAACTTCGAATAGGCCTATGACATACTTAGGTATGACACCGTAAGATTGTGAACCCGTTAATTTACATTAGGTTAGTTAGTAATTTCCCTACCGTTAGTTTAAATAAATAAATATTATAGGACATTTTTACACAAATTGACTAAGCCCCACGGTAAGCTCAAGAAAGCTTGTGCTGTAGGTACTCAGACAACGATATATGTATATAATATACAAATACTTAAATACATAGAAAACAACCATGACTCAGGAACAAATATCTGTGCTCATCACACAAATAAATGCCCTTACTGGGATTCGAACCCAGGACCGCGGCTTCACAGGCAGGGTCACTACCCACTAGGCCAGACCGGTCGTCAAAATCAGTCAGTTAACTAGCAAGATTATAAACTGACGAGTGTTTACAATTTTACGGTGACATAATTATACAAACGCGCGACGAAGCGATCCATATAGAGCGTATGAATCACTAGATGCGCCACGCTGCGGTAAATTGCCCATTGTTGCCGCTAACAAGATAATGCGTGTAAGCGTAACTGTAAGTAATGTAAGCGAGGATGGCTTTGCTCATTCCTACTAAACACACAGAATATTATTATAGCCTCCTGTTTTGTTTTATAATTTGGAATATTGTATAATATAAGTTAAAAATAAAAATTTGGATATGTAAAATGTTTCGAAGACAGAGCCTCATATCACTTAATATTAATATCAATGAACAGACGGTGAACTGATCGAGCCATCACTCTACTTGCCGGTTTTGGATTGAAGAAATTTAAAGGATAACGACGGGCAGATGTCGCTTTATTTACATTTGTGTCATGTATTTGTTATCCTTGCTTGTTAACGTAAAATGTAATCATTTATTACCTACTGTACTGTGAACTTCAAGCAAAGCTTCGAGAGATTAGATTGTAAGTGTTTGATCGAAAACAAAACTTTCGCGTAGGTATAGGTTCTTGGATGTAGGATGTAGGTACAAGAGGACAGTTCACATGCCTGTCCGCCCTATGAGACTAACTATCAGAGTTATAATGCGTATGGAGTACATCATGTGTGGCCAAGCCAAGCTTTAAATTATGTTCACTTCCTGCAAATCTATTATCCATTATAACTTGTATCTTTTTAAATCGAGAGTGAATAGACATCTTTTAGGTAAGCATGTTCCGTCCTAGACTACATCGGCACTTACCATCAGGTGAGATTGTGGTCAAATGCTTACCTATTTCTAATAAAAATAAAAATAAAATGCTAAATCTAATAAAAATACTACTTCATTAAAACTTTGCTCATCTGTGTATTTACTCTATCCGAAATACATTTTTTCTTTTAAATGCAGCCTTTGTAATCGAAGAGACATTTAATCCGCAAAGCTTTTTCCTACCGATTTCTGGATATCGGGTTCTTGGAAAATCAGTGAGCTCTTATGTTTCCACAATTTGTCGCACAACATTGAGGTATTTTTGAGAAAAATAGAATGTTTATAATTTCTTCGATAAAATGTAGATAGGTATATGTCATATTTGACAGGAACTGGAGGGAGACGGGTCAAGACCGGGAATCGGGACACGTGGAAAGGGAGGAGGGAGGCATTTGCCCAGCAGTGGGACACTCTAGGCTCATATAAAATATAGGTAAATAAATTATTTACCTAATAAAGGTAAATAGTAAAAATAGTAAAAATACAGTAAAAATATAGGTAAATAATCTATTTACCTATATTTTATATGAGCCTAGAGTGTCCCACTGCTGGGCAAATGCCTCCCTCCTCCCTTTCCACGTATCCCGATTCCCGGTCTTGAAATAAATGTCATAATAACTGTCATTATAGTAAAGCAAAGCATGGTTTTGCAATGCGCCATCTGGCGTGATAAAATGTCAGTTTTCCTCCTAATTAAAAACTAAGCGAGCGGAGCGACCTTTAATCATTATACATGGTTAGATTTAGCTGTATGAAAAGAGTGCAAACACTAAATATTTAGCTTTAAAGTAAAAGTAAACCAAAAAGAAATAAATTAGCAAACAACTAAAAATGTAGTTTTTGTTGTTTGCTAATTAGGTTATTCGCAAGTATACTTACTCGTAAGTAGGTACCTACCTACACTGGCTGAATTTATAATGAATGCCGACGAATCCAGTAAAATTCTCGGAAGTAATGCGGACTTTATCTCGACAGTAGGTACACTTTACAAATACGTATCATATCTACGTCAAGCCAGAAAGAGACGACATGGTACAAAAATGTTTTTTTTTTTTTCATTATGCGTGAATCATTTTGTCAGTTAAGATCCTGATTCCAGCCCTAGTAGCACGGTCGCCTTTTTATCATTTATCACCATGCCTGTCACGTTCTAACAAGTATGTAAGTGCGAAAGTGACGGGCTTAGTGATAGTGGATAAAAATGGATCCGTGCTGAGCCCGCTGCGCTAGAGGCGACGGGAGTATACAACAAAACAAAACACTCGCGCTTCGATAAACTAAATAAATAAGTCTTCCGTGAACAAAGTTTTGTGAAATTTATTCGTTTCAAATTTGCACTTTATGGAAAACAAGTGACGGTTGAGTGTTAGTTTCGTTAATTGTGAGTGACAAGGGTGGTTCCGAATGTGTGTGTGCAAGACCTCATTTTATATAATATTATGATGAAAATGGCAAGACACAACAACAATACAGGTACGTAGTATAAGAAGAGCCTAATTTAACAATGTTTCATTCTTTTTCGAACCTTACAGTATAAGTAGGTAAGTTTAAATTTGTGCAACCATGTGTTTGCGATTTTTTAATAAAAATATTGTTATGTAATATGTATATAAAAGTTCTACGCGTCATGCATTTAGAGTAGGTACATAGGTGTAATATGTTTTAAAAAATTATTTCATGCAGGGGAGATGAAGATGTTAATTATTGATATTTAATGTAACAATTAGGTACAGGAAAATGAAATACAAAGAAATAAAACTACTAGATATATTATATTAGGTACTATAGAAAATATTAGGGCATTAGTTACGAGAGGTAACAAATGAGTACCCATTCCGCCATATTCATTTTTCGCAGTAAAATGTTTGCCTAGTGTTTCTTTTATAGCTCCATTATACGTTATTTTGTTACCAAATAATCTCCCGCCTAAGAAAATTAGCCTCGTATTTCCGAGCACTGAAAATGAGACCTGATAAATCTGTTAACCCACATCGAAACAAAATGTTTTTACGACGCTCTTGTAGAATACAGAGCCGTCAAATTAAGGAATTTCCCAGGAACGCTGGTACCGCGTCGTTGGTTATTACACGGCTCAGATAAGGAGTACATTTGCAAGGCGTGTTATCTAGGAATCTCGGTCCGATCGCATTCGGCCGGGTTGCCGCGACAGGTATCCCGGTGTTCCGGCATCTAAGGCGCTTCGAAAATACAATAAATATTTTTGTACAGGTGACTGCTTAGCGCTTTTCCGTACTGTTTTCTGGGCGAGTACTAGTTTATTTTTACAGATTTTATAAAATATTGTAGTTGTACCGTCTCAAGATCACAGAAAATTAGTTTTATAGTACTAGGTATGTGGGTGTATATTATATTTAATACTATTCATAATTTTATGAATAGGTAGTACAATTTCGAATCGAAAATCTCTACCACATTTAAAGGCTGGCGAAAAGACACCAGCCCTAGTAGCACGGTCGCAGTTTTATCATTTATCACCATGCCTGTCACGTTCTAACAAGTATGTAAGTGCGAAAGTGACGGGCTTAGTGATAGTGGATAAAAATGGAACCGTGCTGAGCCCGCTGGGCTAATTGAATAATCATATTTTATTACCATATTTCTTAGAACTATTTATTACCTCACATCAATGTAACCCTAGATGTACCTAGGTGAATTGAGGTGTAAATTGGCTGTCTAACTGGCGTGAAGGCTACGGCAATACTAACGGTTGTAATGTAAGCAAATCTATCATCATCATTTCTTTACTGGACGTAATTCATTCGAAGCCGTAGGTATGAAATTATTGAATACTGCTCCGTTTCATTTATGTGATCACTTAGTCTTTTCGAGTGGCCAAATATAATATAACTTAACTTATATAACTTGGTTAAGACTTTCATGAAATATAATAGAAAAAGATAAAAACTTTATTTAGGAAACCTGCGTTCCATTTTATAAAGCTATAAGTTACAAATATCATTGTTGGAAAGAGACGCAAACAGCGAACTCGTAACTTGTCACTAATTATACTTGTAATCAAGGCACTTGGTATTATTTTTCAACAAACAAAACTTAAAACATCCTCTTATTTTGGATTTATAACGAAATTATAGTGTTCAGAGAAAAGAAAAGTACATACTTGCTTTTCCAAACAATTCCATATAATAATAATAATATTATTCTAGTGTTGTCGCAATGTTGTTGTCAAGGAACACTGCTATAATTAATCTTTCCATTTAGAGGTCCTAATTAGGTATTTAATTAACGAAACGCCTTGGAGCAATAGTTTTGTTTATGTATCTAAAGCTTGAGAAACTCTTTAATGTGGCGGAATTTTGGAATTTTTTCGCCGGCACATTAATATAACAATAGGTATATATTATAAATACGGGGAAATGCACTGGTAATATCAAATCAATTACAAAGCAAGATCACATTATAAAAATTGGAATTTGCTCCTATAAAAGTCACGGCCGCTGTGCCTAAAGTGTTTTTCGTATAACTATTTTGAATGTGCACCTCTGTCAAGTACTAAGCAGCCTAACCAGCTAATTACGAAGTTGGGAGGAAAAACCACGAAAATTTCCGGAATTACGGGTACTTGTATTAAGTTTGAAGTTTTCAAATCAGTAAATTAGTAGGCGCTCAGTATATGTAACGTTGGTAGTGTAGTACGAGTAGTACGGCTACCATCATCAGTTTGGCACTGACATAAACGCTATCGAGAACGTAATTTACTATCTATACATCTCGCTCGTACTCGCATATTAGTGCGAGCGAGATGTATAGAAAGTAAATTACGTTCTCGATAGCGTATATGTCAGTTTTGACACTGTCAGTAACTCATGGTACGGGCTCAGGTACCTAAATACTTAACTTCACTTAGTGTTTAGTGACCACAGCGTTCGTGTACGTACCTATTGTCAGTATTGTGACATATTCTAAATACATATATGTCGAAGAGGGAGAGGGGGGCTAAATGTGTGGGGCTATTGATAGCGGGTGGGCATGGTACCTCGATGTATTACTTCACAGCCAAAATAGTAGGTATGCTACCAACGCATGAAATAAACATTCGGACTAGTTAACCATACTAGTGCCTACTATATTTCAGTACTAAATAATCAAAATAACTAAACGATCTTACGATGGAATCGGATCCAATTAAAATAAAAAGATAAAATGAAATCGTTCAAATCTTTATTTAAGTCAAACTACACCGGCTCCAACCCTACACCTCTGACCCGAGAAGATTTAACCCGGCAACAAACTCGGCGGGACACATCTTTTCAAAACAACACATAGTTTCTTTATTTTACAAAAGTAAGCTTCTAATGGCACATAAGAAATCAAAATAACACTTGGAATAAAACACTAAGATAAACGGTTAAAGAACGTGAGAATCTATAAGGTTTCAGAATAATCCTTCAGGTATAAGCCTTCAGGAACGTAGTGAATTAGGCACGAGCTTGGCTAACGTCCGATCTCTAGCGCGGTCCGATCAAGAGGAAGGAAGCCAAACCCCAGCGGCGGAGCCAACCGCTCCCGCCTCCAAATCAAGTTGGCAAACCTGCCTGACCAGTCTACCAACATAACTACAAAAATGCCCACTCGTGCCTACGTTCACTCAAGATACACCTCTTGACGTTCCAAAGCCTTCTACCTATCATTTTAGTTGAACAATACGCCAATAGATGGCGTTATACTCTCTACGCAACTTTATTATTTCGTTACAAGCAAATAATACGTTGCCAAACATTGCTAATCGACTTTATACAGGCGTCTAACTATGAACTGTAACGCTGCACTATGTCCTTCTGGTGTCTCGCTCCGACATATACGTTAATGTATTGAGGAAAATACAGGAGTACATTTCATATATAATCGGAATCGCCATCAGATATATCGGAGCGGCCAAGTTGCTCAAAAATATCTGACCTCGCACTCTAACGCCTTAACAATAGAGGCGTGTTTAGATATTAGTGAGCGCCTCGGGCGCTCAGATATATCTGATGGCGACTGTACTATCTAGACACTATCTTAAAATAAGCTTAATCGCGTTCAGTGTCAATAAAATCTGACCACAGTGTTACACTGTTAACCTGTTTAGTACCTAATCAAATCATAGGAAAACCCTATTATTTGCATTTTTAAGTGTATCAATAATATAAATGGTTTCAGTTCTTTTCTTTAACAGAATACAATTTTAATTTATATTTTCTGTCTGTTTCAGGTAAGAATATATACCTACTTAGGTAATAATCAAGTAAATTTTATACTCATGGGTGCTCAGTGTTTCGCGAACTTTTCCACTAGGAATGGCAAGTGGCTTCTTAATCTACTTATATATGTCGTAGTCGGATCGTATAATCCACCGTATTACATTACGGCTAGCCGTTTTCAAAAACAGGGGCGTTTTAAAATGCGGCGGTTCGACGATTAGCCGGATTGTCATTGCGATACGTTCTTCAATAAGGCGGCCTACGTTTAACCGCATCGTATCTACTATTTAGATTGTAGAGTGACCAGTTCTTTCGGTCGCCTAACGTAACGTAACGTAACTAACGTAACCGGAGTTTGACAATGTTTGCAATTTAATTTATTTTTACCATGTTCCCACCGCACTACATGTGTTTCTTTTCCAAAACATTTCCTTCACAACTTAAATAGACGGAGCCCCGCTTTGCGGGGCTCCTATTTCTGGGCGTTTTGCCCTTCGGGCATCTGAAGCTACCTAACGAACCTAACCTACTTACCTACCTACGCTTTTTTTCCCAAAGTGTAATGTTTTCACGGACGTCTCACTAAATCAATAGGTAGGTAGGTTAGGTTCGTTAGGTAGCTTCAGATGCCCGAAGGGCAAACCGCTCAGAAATAGGAGCCCCGCCTCTAGTTAAGTTGCGAAGGAAATGTTTTTTGAAAAGAAACAGTCCGACGAACTCCAGATTTGATGGACACCCCAGCGTTTTTCATAGTTTGTTGTTATATTAGGCAGCGCCACGGGTGTTAAAAATGGGAACTAAAAACTGTCAAAGCGGCGGCTAATGACTCGCCGTATTACATTACGGCTAGCCGTGTTGAAGAACGTATGGCGACGAATACATTCCGGCGGATTTTCATTCAGCCGCATTCAATCCGGCTAATCGTCGAACCGCCGCATTTCAAAACGCCCCTGTTTTTGATAACGGCTAGCCGTAATGTAATACGGCGGATTATACGATCCGACTGCGACATATATGTACATATTTTTACTTTTATGTATATGAACTTTTTATGCATTTCCACAAGATAGTGTGTTCTCCTAATATGGATAAGTATGATATATGTACGAGTATGTTTACTTATCAGAGGAATTACGTTCGTGTGGCCCTTGAATAAAATATGCTTGTTACGCCTTTAGTGTTAAGCATTCGTTGTATAAATAAAAAACAACGACACGGAATGGGATGTAAGATGTCAAAAAGAATAAAATAACAAACGATAATTAGGTTACAATTAATATTTAATTGCTTCTTTAACAAAAGACCTAATAATAAAGGGAATCATACCTTGATCGGCGAGAGTATCCAATCTTAATTAGTTGTATGATGCCCGTGGCATCGCTTAACATCGCATTCACCGACAAATCTCGGCAATAATAGTTTGTAGCTTTCTAATAGAGCCCGACGGCTAATCCTATTCATCATATCATCATCATAATATCAGCCTTTTATCGCCCACTGCTGAGCATAGGCCTCTCTTCGAGTACGCCACTTATACCGGTCCTGAGCCAATCTCATCCAGAATCCTATTATCTATTGTTAAGTAAAACCGCTCGTGCCACGTGCCATAACCACCTGCATAAAAAATCGCTCGTTCACTTTACCCAGGTAATTGAATTACAACTCCTATGGAAATTGCAATAACATTCAAAATGAACTAATGGATAAATATTTTGTTAAGTACGATGTGTGTGGTCAGTACTTCGGTTACTGAGTGCCGGCGAGTCGAACGCTACAGAACCAGTCTAAAATGTGTTATCGAGATGCGTAACAAAGGCGCGTTATCGGAGAACGCACCTACACTGGTTTTTTGAGCGTTGGACTAGCCCGCGCTCAGGTGCCAAATAGAATAATTAAGACCCTTTTTTGCAGGTAAGTAGCACGTGCGTGCGTTATACTGATGCTACATGCACTACTTACCATCGATGCGATGCTGATGCTAGAATTGCTAGATCAGTGGTTCCTAACCTTTTCAGTCCGGTCACCCCTATGACTAACTAGGGAACCGGATTTTACCCCTCCTCCCAATGGTAATAAAAAATAAAACGTGTACGTTTGTTGTATTGTTAAATTAGGTTAGCTTATTACCCCCGTAAAATACCAGTTTTACCCCCACGGGGGTAATTACCCCCAGGTTAGGAACCACTGTGCTAGATGCTAGAAAAAACATAATTATACGCAGGTGTTGCATATGTTTGTCTGCATTCAAAGTTATAATATATCTACGTTACACACATTTACTTATTCATATTTTCTGTTTCATAACATAAACAAAATGTACCTAACCATCGAATCTAAATCCCAAAGCCCAACAGATAAATAGACATTTCGTCAAGAATTGTTGAATTGAGTAATTATAATCTTAGCCGGGTTAAAATTGAAGATTTTATTGGAACGCACCGCAAAATACCTCTAAAGTTGCTTTCGGGGAAATACCTGTTTTGTTTACAACAAAATACCAAGCGTTTTATGACACAAATTAGTAATTTGAGCTCGGTTATCTTAATTCGGTTTAATCTGATGTTTAATGTTACTATAAAATATTAATTAGGTACAAACTTGCTCGTGTATTGACTTGAGCTAACATCTGTCAGAATTAAATTAATTATAAGCACAGTTTCTGAACACACCACTCTCCCACTAGATCAGTATTTCCCAAACTATGGGCGACGCATGGATGATGACATTGATGACTAAGATGGGTCCTCCCGAGCGAATTTTGAGTGGGCCCTGAAACTACTAGGGAATCTGAGCGTTACCAATAATAGTTTATGCCCCCTTTTTAAGACGGATAAGAGCTGGGTCCTGAATTTGGCAGTTTTTGTTACGTGGTTCGGAGCCGTCAACTTTGGGACAGAATCACCAGCGCCCATCAATCTAGTATGAGAGGGTTATATTGCCCATTTTATTGTATTAGTTATAGCACTTGTAGCGTCAGAATTTACGACCTGTGCGTGTGTAGTCTTCAATCAACACAATTTGAGTTGAAGGAAAAATAGGGGCTGTGCTAGTAAAATGTAGAATGAATTTTTTTAGGTAATTTGTGACGTTATCTATGAAAAGGGACCTTATTGTCGATGGCGGTTACGTCATTATTAACGATGCTCCGATATAAATACAATGCCGCGCGATGCTGAGCGGCGTAAGCGCCATCGACAATAAGGTCCCTTTTCATAGATAATTCTCCATTTACCTACTAGTATAAAAACGCCTATGTAGTGAGTAGTGAGTTGAGTAGTGACCGTATCAGGTCCATTGTTTTTGTTTTTAAACCGATATCTCTTTCAAGTCTTGTTACGCAATTTGAACTTTATCCTACGCGGGGCAAGGTTGTTATTGCAATTGAGCGATTATGCAACCTAAGAGGTTGGAAAGGTCCGTCAAAATTAAAGTTGTAACTATGTATGTCAAGCCGACATAATATTATTATTATTGCAGGTATATATTATAAGATTTATAAGTAGTAAATACGCAACTCTTAAGCAAAATACTAAACCTTATAGTATAATACAATTCTAATTATATATATTATATACCTAGTAAACTAGTTAAATTACCTATTACCTATAGGTATAAATTTAACCAGCACATTTTTATTTTCGCTTATACCTAACCATGATTAGACATGTAATGGAGATCAGTGCCTAAACATCATAAAATGTAAATGGATGACTAGTACGATTTCACTGTATACATGTAGGTACCTACGTTGTAGGTAAGTACCTATATATAAAGTAATGTTTGAAATCATGACTTACTTAGACCTTTGCAAACTCCTCGACGGAATCGTTTCAATTTTAATAATTGCACGATGGAGCGTATTTTTTAACTTCAGTGGTCGCAGCGTTAGGATATCCGGCTCGGCTTTGTAACTGTCTGTGTGCTTTACTGGCAGCTATGGAGAGCGTAGGGCTGCAGCGACGATATTAAAAAGTAATACCTAGTCTTTATATGCAATCTAAAGATTGTTTTTTTATCAAAGCCCAAATGGATGCTAAATGCCTATAATAAAAAATCGCGTCCTGTAATTGTTAAAAGTTGCATAATGCAACGTAGGTACCTTGTAAAACTATCATTTCGTAGTCAACATAATTGTCGAATCAGCCTAACTAACATTCATTCTATTGCCTGATCATGACACCTAGCTAGATCGATTTTTCGCCCCCAAAAATCCCCATATAACAAATTCATTGAAATCGTTAGAGCCGTTTCCGAGATAAATAAATATATATACAAGAATTGCTCGTTTAAAGGTATTAGATAGATATAATCGTAACAACGCACTATGTCACACTGTACTATAACGTCGATTGTAGGAATAACGTTCCAATAATATTCGCTCCGTGCAAAGCACCTGAGGGCCTACCGCGAACCACGTTCGACGTGTTACCTCTCTGTCGCACTTGTAAATTCGTACGTAAGTGTGACAGGGAGGTAACACGTCGAACGTGGTTCGCGGTAGGCCCTCTGGTAGGGGAAGCCGAAACGATCGCAGCGCTTGATGTGGCCAATACTGACAAGTTTGGTAACTTTGTTTCTGTCAATTCCCATACTTCTCAGTTATTTTAGCTTTATAATCACACTTACGATAAAAATGGGTCACGATAGCTATTGTGTGGTAAACTGCAATAATACTGGACGAAACAGTAATATTAAATTTTATATATTTTCAACGCCGAGCTAGATATTAGCCTTTTATATCATATAGTACTATTCCAGGCTTAACAACGTAATGGCTAAACATTTTATCTAGTCTATTGACACACAGAGTTTTTCTTGTATGTTAATAAAATAGTATGGGTAATACAGTGTACCAACATTAAGTGAATGTAATATTAGTTATAGAAAGCCCGTCAAAAGCACACTTTTGGCACGTAGGGTTATCTGTCGTCTGTCACAAGTGTCACAACAGACATTGTGCCTAAAGCGGGTGAACATAAATTTTTAACACAAACTATGTTGATTAAAACCAGTGAAAAAGGTCAAAGTTTTTATAATTGCAAGCATCGTACGTATTCCCAGGATGAGGATCACTAAGTAAGTCATCAAAACATAACGAAACATACATTTTTTCATTGAATTGAAGAAGAAGATTGAAGAAAATTGACCGAATAATATAAAATACACAGATAATTCTTACTGTTTTCACTAAAGCAAAACCCAAGTGTATTTAACATGAAATAGGAATAGATTCCGCACATTGTTAAGTACATTATAGTAAATAATTTTAAGAAATAATCTTTATTTTGTTGCGCTCGTTATTTGACAGCGCCGACCACGTTGCGAACGCTAATAGGCGGCGCTGCCATCGTGCACGGTCCCAATAGCCAAATAAATTCGTCTGAATAAAATAATATGATATCACAGCATACACTCAAATGCAGCATACAGCATGACTCAAAAAACTAGACTTTGGTGATCCTTTATGGTTAAGATTTTTTAAATATCAACGTGCCAACCCTAGCATACGCCATAGTGAGTGAATGCCCGATTGTTGCCTCTTTGTGCGCCACAATGAGGAACAAAAACATCCCTCCGTCCCTCCCTGGCTATGGCTGAGTCACGCACACTACCCGACCAGATGGTCCGTCTAAATTGATCCTAATGACAAGTTTCCTACTTTTAGAATTTCTTACTTTTAGCCTATCAGGCTCATTTAGACGGCGCGCAAACTCGTATACGATTTTAGTTACATTGCGGACCATTGAGGTTACAACAATTCAGCCGACCGATTAAATGACGCAATGTAATGAAACTCGCATGCGAGTTCTCGCACCGTCTAAATGAGCCCTAATACCTGCCATACTCTTAAAATAGTAGGAGATGATCATAGAATTTGGTAATTTCATGAAATACCATTTTATTTAGAATTGTTCACTTCATGATATGGTTAGTTGGGTTTGGCTTTGTCATGATGTGGCCAACCGAACATTTCGTGAACTGACTGCGACACCATGAAATGATGAATTCTAAGATCTGTTTTATATGTCACGACATGTATAAAGATCCTTTCCTGCTCTAGCTTTCAGTCAGTGGCGGATTTCCCATAAGGCACAGTAGGCTCGAGCCTAGGGCGGCGAGATATTAGGGGCGGCAAATTGTGGCAAAAAATCGCTGATGATAACAAGAAATAACACAAAATTATTCATATATAGGCAACGAATTCTCAAAAAAAGGTATAGAGAGAAATGCTTGGAACACAATTTTTGACTTCGTAACTTTGTTTGAACTACTTAGGAGGTGAACATATCAAAAGTCCCCGGCCGTAGCTAATGAGCCGGGGAAAGAGGGAGATTTGAAGGTCCCATTTTTCGGTTTTTCGCTTATACTTATCTCGGAAACTATGCGTTCTAATGACCAGGGGTCGGACAAAAAGTGCGGATGACGTCAAACCACTTATAGGATGATTTCAAATAGTATTTTTGATTTTCATAAACAATTATCACTTATCATTTATCAACCTCTTTATTAAACGATATCGCCACTTGAAATGTGTAAGTACGTTTTTGACTGACACATTGTCAATCAGATGAACAATAAATTGACTTCGTTATTGTTTAGCTATTGTATCTTCACGATTATATTTAGCTAAAATGTATATTTACTAATGTATAAGAAAACGCTCTAAAATGTCATCTGTACTCGAATATTGTGGCAATTTTCCGTTTTTGGAGGTACGTGACAAACACGTATACTGCTCTTGCTGTAATCAAGATATACCAACGAAGAAATTTATTTTATTCACTACATCACCCTACCACCTGTATTATTAATTCCATGGATTTATTTACGATTATTTTGTTACTTCATTAATACTACTTTGTTACTACATGTCACACGGAAGTTTAAATACAAACTCAAACATCATCCTGTGTGCAAGATTACGTCATTTTTACGTCATCGGCACTTTTTGTCCGACCCCTGCTAATGACTGATCATTGTACAAAATGAAAGCTGATTAAATTTGCTACAAGTTTTATTTAGTACATATGTACTAAACTTTTCGAAAAACTTTTCGATATCATAAGCATCAGCAATCATTGCCGTAGATAAATTACAGTTAAGTCGATCAGCTGATGCTTTTCAGCCATCTTGGCGCGAACTAAACTGCGAAATCACCGAGAACTTTGCGAGTGTGGAGTCATACGTCAACGTCGCGATATATTCGCTCCGCGAAGTCGAGCCGCGATTCACGCGCAATAGTCTGAAGGGGGGCTTGTATAGGGCCCTCCACACTCGTGCACGAAGCCGCGAACGCGAGTGTGGAGTCAATCTCGCAGATCTGCTACACTGTTAAAATCTTTCGGGTTCCTTTCCTCGTGAGCACTGTGAATATTATTGATGGAAATTTAATGCAAAATTATAGACATTCAAGAGCGGCTTTCTCAAAAACTAAACAAGATACCTATCGAAAAACTCGACTGTATAAAACTTGTAGCAAATTTAATCAGCTTTCATTTTGTATAATGATCATGTCACAAGGACGCATAGTTTCTAAGATATTATAAGCAAAAAACCGAAAAATGGGACCTTTAAATCAAACCCCCCCACCCCCGCTCAAGGGCTACGGCCGGCGACTTTTGATATTTTCACCTCCTAACGAGTCCAAACAAAGTTACTTAGTAAAAAATGTGTCCAAGCATTTCCCTCTATACCTTTTCGTTGCCTGACCTAAATGCAGTCAGTATGATGGGTGCTGATACTGAGAAAGGGGCGGCTACAGGGTCTGAGCCTAGGGCGGCAAAGACTGCAAATCCGCCACTGCTTTCAGTGAATACATTTAAGTGGTTTGCAATCCATAATCTTACTTTAATATTAGATTCACAGAAACATAAATTGATCTGGATTAAGATCTCTTTCATTTCTTGTACCAAAATAGTACTTCCTTGTCTTCTTTCGTACGTGTCCTCTCACATAGTTTTTCATCGGAGGCGTGCTGCGGGGAGTGCGGGGGTGTAGGTAGTAAATGGGAACAAAAGCATCTCACGCCGTTACATATAACATATTTAACAATTTAAATGCATTTCATTTCAAAATTTCCATTTAATTGTTACCAACAAAAGCCGAGGAATCTAAAGAGGAATGCAAATAACTTACAGCTATAACTTGCAACATTTTTAAAAGCTTTAGTTGAATTTTCAGTGTCAACAAACAGTTTCCTTTCACCTGAACACTGCAATCAAAATAAAAGCTCGTAATAACAAGATAACGATGACAAATAAGATCCAAAGCAGGAAGCCGAATAGTCACTGGCGGTATCTCGGTACAAATGGTTTTATACTGCGATATGCACATTCAGCGACATATCTATGCACTTTAGAACCTTATCTCCGGGGAATAAAGTACAGAAATGCATACATATTAATGTCGTTGTACGGAACCAGTTTAACGGTCGCAGTATGGACCGTTAACTGCGAAATCGCTCGACAAGGAGCTATAGTTACTGGACGTCTCGCGTCGCCGAATGAAGGTTTATTTCCTTACAACCACTACTGGGTCACACTCACACCTGTCGACACGATTCGGGATTGATTTCGTGTAAAAACAATTTACGATAGGTACGTAAGTATCAAAAAACCTCCGGCTTGGTACCTTTTTCGTACAATTCCTTTAAGCGTAGGTAATAGCCGGAGAGCTAGCCACGTAAATAGGTATGCAATTTATAGAGCAACGAAACCCCTCTAGTTATTATGCCATACTATCATTATTAATTAATCCGGGCGCCTGGCAGCTGTCTAGCGGTGGGTGCGGGAGTGGTTGGGCAACAAAGGGGTTGTAAAATCAATCGAAGGTGTGCAATTTATAGAGCTCTGATTTTGGTGTGATATAATAGCTTATTATGTATTCAATTCAAATATAAAAATGCCAGGCGTTTTAATTGGGGGAAAAGTAGTGCCAGGTGACTTACAAGATTTCGCGAAAAAGTACCAAAATAGGTTTGCAATATATAAAGCAACGAAATCTTTCTAGTTAGTGTGCCATACTATCATTATTAATTAATCCGGGCGCCTGGCAGCTGTCTAGCGGTGGGTGCGGGAATATTTGCGCCTGTATTTTTGCACACACGATTTTGAAGGTCCACTCTAATGAAAAGGTAAAGGCCCAGACCTCTATAAATGAGACAACTTTGGCACTTTTTACCGCACCTTGTAAGTCACCTGGCACTACTTTTCCCCCGATTAAAACGCCTGGCATTTTTATATTTGAATTTAATACATAATAAGCTATAATATCACACCAAAATCAGAGCTCTATAAATTGCACACCTTCAATTGATTTTGCAACCCCTTTGTTGCCCATCCACTCCCACACCCACCGCTAAATAGCTGCCAGGCGCCCCGATTAATAAATAATGATAGTATGGCACACTAACTAGAAATATTTCGTTGCTCTATATATGCAAACCTATTTTGGTACTTTTTCGCGAAATCTTGTAAGTCACCTGGCACTACTTTTATTTTTGTACTTGAATTAAATACATAATTAGCTATTATTGCACACCAAAATCAGAGCTCTATAAATTGCACACCTTCAATTGATTTTACAACCACTTTCTTGCCCATCCACTCCCACACCCACCGCTAAACAGCTGCCAGGCGCCCGGATTAATTAATAATGATAGTATGGCACACTAACTAGAAAGATTTCGTTGCTCTATATATGGAAACCTATTTTGGTACTTTTTCGCGAAATCTTGTAAGTCACCTGGCACTACTTTTCCCCCAATTAAAACGCCTGGCATTTTTATATTTGTATTAAATATATAATAAGCTATTATATCACACCAAAATCGGAGCTCTATAAATTGCACACCTTCAATTGATTTTACAACCACTTTGTTGCCCATTCACTCCCGCACCCACCGCTAAACAGCTGCCAGGCGCCCGGATTCATTAATAATGATAGTATGGCACACTAACTAGAAAGATTTCGTTGCTCTATACATTGCAAACCTATTTTGGTACTATTTCGCGAAATCTTGTAAGTCACCTGGCACTACTTTTCCCCCAATTAAAACGCCTGGCATTTTTATATTTGAATTAAATACATAATAAGCTATTATATCACACCAAAATCAGAGCTCTATAAATTGCACACCTTCGATTGATTTGACAACCCCTTTCTTGCCCAACCACTCCCGCACCTACCGCTAGACAGCTGCCAGGCGCCCGGATTAATTAATAATGATAGTATGGCATAATAACTAGAGGGGTTTGGTTGCTCTATAAATTGCATACCTATTTACGTGGCTAGCTCTTAGACCATAAAAGATGTTCTCCAATTTTATTTCACTTTATACTTATTCGGAAGCCCTTTAATTGTTTTACTTAAATAAGCAAAACAATTAAAGCTTGGCTTATAATTATTTAATAGGTACTCCAGTTATTACTTTAAAGAACTCTCTAGCTTCATTAATGTAGGTATGTATTTAACGTTAATTGCGTTCTATAGCGACTACGAGTACGAGTACTACTATATACTTAATCCAAAAAGATAAAACAATTACATATGTCACTTACTAAAAGAAATAATTTAATGGGGCCCGTTTCTCAAAAGCTTGTAACTTAATTAATTGTATTTCATTAACTTAATTAATTGTAATACAAGTGGAAGTCCCTTTCTAACAAAAGCTGTCAAAAGGTGACATCCGCTTGTATTACAAGTTACAAGCTTTTGAGAAACGGGCCCCTGATCATTAAAGATACATTAGAAAATATCAGATATAGTTGGTCAATCCAATTTGTCAGTAAATAGGAACAAAAAAAACTATACTCATCCTTTTCTTTTGGGTGCTAGTACTAGTGTAAGACAAAGATAGTATGATTCTCTCTGCCTATGTTTGAAACGAGACAGTCCTTTGACACACTATATTTGAACATATTTAGATTAAATTAATAAAATGACTTAAAGCGAATATCAAGATTTAACATAATTTAAAAATCTTTTTTATCGTTCATTTATATTAATAAAAGGTTAACCCAAAAGCACTGAAGGTGTTTCGTAAAAATTATATTAATGGAACAATAATTCCTGATCAGCATCAGTTAAATGAATACAAGAATATTTTCGCGAAAAAATACAGCACGATGATAACGGTACAGGTGCCAATTAATTTGTTTTGTGAGATAAAAAATACATTAGGAGTTCTGTGTTTCTGATTTTATCTCTTTACAAAGTGGAGTCGTGCATTGGCCAAAAAAATTGCAAATAAAACAGTGCGAAAGTAAAATTCATGTTGATAAGCGCATAACTGATAGCCGTTTGTCTTATAATTCTATCTGTAGTGTAAAAGTAGGAGATACGATTCAAAACTTGACAAAAATCGATGAAAACCTGGTTCACGACTTACGCTTGAAGAACTTTTGTATTTTTTTCAGTTTACAATGAAATATAACATTTATGCATATTAAAATTAAAATCCGTGGCTCTTTAAAAAAGCTTAACAACCTCTGGACCGAAGCAAAGATATGTAATTAGGTACCAATCTAGGATAAGGTGAAGCAATAACATAAATCTTTATGACCTATGTTTAATCATTTATTATAATATAACCGGAAACCTAATCGCTATACGTTATAGCCACTTGATCTCGGAACAAGGCTGTTATGTTTCCGGATATATCTCCGTTCCGGAATCGGTCCATCGGATTCCTCCGGCCATACGTCTCGCTCGTGCTTGTATTCTGATTGGCTACGCGACTGCAGGTCCAGATGTTGAAAATTGAAAAACTTTGTTTCAGACACATGTCCATAAATCAATGTTCACATTTTATTTACATACATAGATATTTTCAAGCAAAAGATACCACGTGGTCGCTTACCTAAAGGACGAAATTTGCTTGTATCTGTATACGAAGAACCAGTCAGACCGTCCTTATGGCAAGCGACAATATTCTTTCCATTTTCGCTGCATCCTGAAGTCTTTATTTCTAAATGTGATCTAATTTGGGGTGGAAGATTTGCGCAACTGGGGTACCCACTTGAAGCCTAATGGGAGACATAGTTACCTACAGCCCTACATAGTTGACAAATGTCAAATACCTCGGATGAGCCCACGAAAGTTCAATTTTTCGCCGTCGAGCGCGATTGTAGCTCTTATTTTCCCGCACGCACTCCGTTCATAGCTAATCGATTTGGATATCCAATTATACTACTTATTTTACCAGATTCTTCTTATACTGGCTTGCCTGAGATCAACTCGCACGGGCGATTGGAATGACAACTGATAACGACTGACCTTAACCGCTTCACACTATCTATCTGTATAATTATATCACTCTAGCCGACTACTGTTGATAGTTGGAGTGGATATGGAGACGACCCACTTTGCTCGGCGTTAAGATAAACTGAAATAAGACTGGATAAGTTTCGTGATTTTTAAACAATCTAATAAAGAATCAGCGGCGTGTCAGAGGGCCTACCGTGAAAAACAAAAATGTAAATTTCTTTATTTGCCTCTCTATCGCTTGAATATGCAAGAGCGATAAAGAGGCAGATAATGAAATTTCGACAAGACATTGACACACCGTGTTCCCGTGTGTGTAAGTTCCGGTGTGGTCGGTCCTTAACTGTATTATCATAATCTTAATTTACAACTTCTTCATTTATTTATTCAATACGTGTGAAAATTCAGACATCGACGCAAACTTATCTCCGTAAGGAATCGCTTCCAAGTACGTTTTGAGTGGAATCTTGGGGAGATATACAATATGTACAATTTGAGTCATAACTACTTGGAGTTTATCGTTCCTTACTGAATTTCATATTTTTAACCGACTTCCAAATCTCAAAGAAGGAGGTTATCAATTCGGTTGTTTTTTTTTATTATTTTTTTTTTTTTTTTATGTTTGTTACTATATATCTCCGTCATTACTGGACCGATTTTGAAAATTCTTTTTTTGATTGTATGTATATGCATACAGATTGGTCCCGTTTTTGTCAAAACCCAGTTCTGATGATGGGATCCATGAGGAATCGAGGGAACTCCTCAAATCTTAAAGGCATACATATAGTGATTTTTGTGTTTTTATCAACAAATCAAGCATATACATTCAGAAACGTGACATTTGATGAAGTGGAACTGCTGATGATGATCAGAACAGAACTCTTCAACGACGCATAGTTCACGTTTGGCGATTTGTCCTCTTCGTTATGTTTGTTAAGCAAGTTAAGTTTTTAAGTCACATTTTTGTCAAGCTCGAGTTCTGATGATGGGATCCATGAGGAATCGAGGGAACTCCTCAAATCTTAAAGGTGTGCGTATAGAGATTTTTGTATTTTCATCAGAAAATCAAGCATTTTTATTAAAAACTGTCGCATTTGATGAAGTAGAACTGCTGATGATATCAGAACAGAACTCTTCAACGACCCATAGTTCACGTTTGGCGATTTGTCCTCTTCGTTATGTTTGTTAAGCAAGTTTAGTTTTTAAGCCACATTTCTGTCAAGCTCGAGTTCTGATGATGAGATCCATAAGGAATCGAGGGAACTCCTCAAATCTTAAAGGTGTGCGTATAGAGATTTTTGTATTTTCATCAGAAAATCAAGCATTTTTATTAAAAACTGTCGCATTTGATGAAGTAGAACTGCTGATGATATCAGAACAGAACTCTTCAACGACCCATAGTTCACGTTTGGCGATTTGTCCTCTTCGTTATGTTTGTTAAGCAAGTTTAGTTTTTAAGCCACATTTCTGTTAAGCTCGAGTTCTGATGATGAGATCCATAAGGTATCGAGGGAACTCCTCAAATCTTAAAGGCATACATATAGTGATTGTTGTGTTTTAATCAACAAATCAAGCATATACATTTAAAAAGTAACATTTGAGGAAGTGTAACTGCTGATGATGACCAGAACGAAACTCTTTAACGACGCATAGCTCTCGTTTGGCGATTTTTTCTTTTCGTTATGTTTGTTAAGCAAGTTAGGTTTTTAAGCCATATTTATGTCAAGCTCAAGTTCTGAACATGGGATCCATGAGAAATCGAGGGAACTCCTCAAATCTTAAAGGCACACGTATAGAATTTTCTGTATTTTCATCACAAAATAAAACATTAACATTAAAAACTGTCGCATTTGATGAACTGGAACTGCTGATGATGATCAGAACAGAACTCTTCAACGACGCATAGTACATGTTTGGTGATTTCGAATTTCGACTTTGACTTGGACTGGGACCCGGACTCGGATCCAGATCCGGACTCGTACCCGGATCCGGTTCGGACCCGGACCCGGACCTGGACTCGGACTCGGACCTGGACTAGACCCGGACTCGGACCCGGACTCGGACACAGACCCGGACCTTGACCCGGAAAACCACTATGATACCTAAACTAAATAAACCACTATGATTACCTACCATAAAATGTAGGTATAAAGTATGATGAGGCCAAACTCCTCCCGCTCAAACCCCCGTACACCGCACCGCATGCGCCGTTAAGTGGGTTAGGTTAGGTTTGAACTGCTATCCTCACAGAACCGAACAAAAGTGGGTTAGGTTAGGTTAGAACTGCGAGCCTTACAGAAACGAAATGCTTCCTTTTCTACATAGCGCACCATCTACAATAATCTTTCACCGGGCCGCATAGAAGTCGGTTTTTTTTTCTTAAAAATTATTCTTGTATGATTTTCAATAAAATGGTCATAATTTGACATAATTCTGAAAAGCTTTATGAAAAATGTAGTCATGATAAAACAGCGCAACATGGTAAGCCATGCGTTCGTTGCCTGTTTTACTATTTAAAATCTGTTGTGAATGCTTATTCTTTTGCAACAAATGATGTGAAGCTAATTGCACATTCACGCGTAGAATATGGCAGTGTATTCAGGGTGTTTCTCCGTATTAAGTCGTAAGATAACCGTTTGGGAAACCCAAGCGTTAACTTATTGTGTCACAACAATGACAATTTATCGACAACCGGGCGCCCTAAGAGCCCGCTCATACAACTAAAAAATAAATAAACAAGCGCGTCCTTACTACAAAACGCATTATCAAAGAACACGGCGCTTTGCGGAAGACTGCTGCACTTAACCACTATTATGGATATTAAAGAAACAGCTACTTTTTACTGTCATCTCTTTCGCGCGCGGGAAATTAAACGAGGAGCGGAAAGGATGGAAGTATGTCGCCGTGATCAATGAATGCAAAAAGGTGTAGTGACGTTGACAGGATGCTCACGCGCAGCTGGCTGGAACTTTTGTGTTTTTGTTCTTTTTCTCAGACAAAAAGGAGTTCGTTTCGCGCGGTTTCACTCGGATAAAGGGAAACCGTAAAGGGAACGCAAAATGTTAATGAAGCAAACGCGTCGATTTATAATGCCGTTAAATTATATGCGTCTGCGACTGCCGCCGTGCGCCCTGTTATTTGTGGTAATAACGATTGGAAATGACGATTAATCCTAATTAGCATTGTCTGTACGTACAGTTAGCAATGTAATCTGGTATGAACTGTGTCAGACTATAAACTGAATCATTCGCAAGCAATCTAATTGCCGTGATGGGAACGCGTGGAGGTATCCAGTTGAAATTAAAACCATTTACCTACCGATTATTGTCATTTTGATATGCTTATGGGTTCTTGCCGAGTGTATATAATTATATTGAGAATAGTTTCAAATTATGTTACCCAGGGTCAGTACTTAACCTATAGAACCCTTCTCAACATTCTGAATTTACCTACGAGCTTACCTACTTATTATTTACTTTAATTTCTGAACTTACCTAAAGCAATGCAGAATACAAATCTAACAGTTAACAAACAATTAACATTCAAGCGGTCTACCGATAGTCAATTTGATGTAAAAATCGACCTTTAATTTTACGTCCCTCGTTATACACTTAGAGTCAATTAAAATCAATAAAGCCCCATCATCCCTCAAATTATCTCGTCTGACGACTCCGCCCCTCCTAGATCGTAGATAATGAACACATTAAGTGGCATCTCTTATGGCCTAGGGCGAGACATTCCACGCGCGATGCGTCGCGTCACCGGCAAAAAGCTGATGGATTTCCTCGGCACTATAAGATAATTCCGTTTTTATTAACGGAACGTTACACGTTATTTACACGTTAAATAAACTTTTATAATTTATGCAATAATTTATATCCAGATAGGTATTTAACTGAGTTTATATCCCATGACTATATTATTTTAAAGTTCACCTGGCCAATTTACTACCATTCAGTCCAACCACAGTCCAACTGTCATTCTAATAAAAAAAAACAGATTACGTCGATAAACCAACCAACCAATCGCACCAATCGCACTAACCTAACCTAACCACCCGTTGAAATACATTATTTAATTTAGTTTACAAATCCCAAGCTTCCAATTTTCTAAACAAAATTGTCACAGTATTTAAGTGTGAACGTTAAATTAATCCAATTGAATGAATTAAGATTTCTTGGAATCGTTTGCGGAAATGACCAATAGAAATGGTTGTTTGTGTAATTTGTGTACGGGGTAAAACCCGGGCGCGCTCTCAAATAACAATTCAATTTCAATTTCAATTCTTTATTGATAAAAATATAATTTTACACGTCAGGTACATACAGTGCTTAATGCTAAGTCTTATAATTATTTATTATATTTACATAGTTGGGCAGGCAAGGCTGAGCCAGCGAACTAGTTGTTTATTAATATGTAGGTATATAGTTTTATTTACTGACAACAACACTGGATATGTGACGTTATCCATGAAAAAGGACCTTATTGTCGATGGCGCTTACGCCATTATTAACGATGCTCTGATATAATTACAATGCCGCGCGGCAAGGTCCCTTTTCATAGATAATGCCCCATATAACCGGTGATGCAATAATTATCGGTTTTTTCACGAATCACTAAAAGTGAGCAGCCCAGAACTCTTGAAAATATTGTTTTAGGGGTACATTTTGGTGATTAGGTTTCGTTATTATTGTTTATGGAACAGGATAAACACATTTGTCTATTTTCCGAGGCTACACGGATAAAGCCGTTCTCGAAACGTCGGAGCTAATTTAAAAGTTAAAGTAAGTTTAAGTGAAAATCGTGATATTTTAAATCAGTGTTTGGGTAAAAACGCCCAAGTTTAATATGAGCTACATGATACATATCACGATATAATATTGTGATTGTGACACCACACACCTAAAAGTATCTGCCGATCATAACAAATATTTTATTTTTAAATAAAAACAACGGTATTCGTTAATCAATGTTCTAATGTATCTTTTGCCTTTATTGTTTCAGGTAAGAATAGTAAAAAAAATAAACAAGCATAATATTTGTTGCCGTATTCATGGGGGATTATTCAACTGAGAAGCGTAACTATAGTGGTAAGTATTATGTACTAAAATAACTTTTATTGTTATTTGTTTTTCCTTTAGCAAACGTTGAAGTGAGGATATTACTCGGGTTTTCCGGAAATATCCACCAATGTAGTGACATTTTATATTACAAAATATAACTGCAGTTACTGGTGGTTGGTATAATTATACAACCGGCTTTAACAATATTAGACCGCGTAAATGGCATGCAAAACAAAGGAATGGAAAGATTCGCAAGCTTCTGGTAAGCTTCAGTAGCTCAGTTGGTTAAGAGTTAAGACCGATCATACCGGTGTGTTCCGAATGGTTGCAAGTTCGAGTCTTACCCGAAGAGTTGTATTTTCCATTTTTCCTTTATTATAAAAAAAAATGTATTATCGCTCGCAGACGTATAGTCTGCTTGATAAAAAACATAGTTTAATATTAAACCGTAGCGTCAGTCGCATTTCCAATAGGTACTTGGAGATACTTATTACCCGGCTTTTCCTAAAATAGCCTCCTAAGACCCTGCGTACAATCTTTTGTACATATTCCAGAAACATTTTGAACTTTCATTGAGTAAGTAAGGGTTCCAAATTCAAAAACAAAACAAATGCTTCTGGGTCTCAGGAGGATATAGAAACCGCCTCCTGATTCTCTATAAGTCGTTATCATGGGTGTTCTGATTTCAAAATCGGTTCGTAGAATTTATAAGAATAGAATTCAATATCTCTTCATTCGAATAGGTTCACAGAATTTATATTAACATTAATTATCTATCTCCAGTTTCAATGATTCTAATTTTAGAACTAGACTACGATTCCCGTTCGTATGAAGCCATAAGCTGACACGTGTGTCACTTCAACCAGAGACGATTACATAATAAGGATTGGTAATTCCAACTAATTCATTACCAATGATCGGAATAGGTAGTGCCATTTGGGGTCAATGACCTCAAACATTGTACTTAACATGGATAAGACTCGGGATTCCAAGACTCTTATTTTTTCACGAAAATATTTCTTCGCATGTCTTTAATAGGCTACATGACTAAATTTCATTTATGGTATCAATCGATCGGGTTTGTTTTTAGGATCAAATGTCTATATGGGACCCATTGCATTAAAGTAACACAAAAGTCAGAAATTATAGTCAAAGTCCGACAATCGCACTTCACTTGCGAAACGCCCCTCACAAAAGGATAAGTGAATGTGACGTCAAGGTCATTGAGATCCCATCTTGAAGTATAGACAAAACAAGAAAATTGCGTTGTTGTTCGTGAAATATTGCGTTTACGTATATAGTTGCTATACAATATTTTTTTGGATAAAATGTAAGGAATCGAATGGTACTATGGTACCCTTACTTTTATCGTTTTAGGAAGTTAAAAAAAACTTAAATTTTGAAACTTTCAGGTCCTGTATTTTTGTAACATTTCCGTATTTTATTTTAATATCCACATTATTATGATAAATTTCTCATTTGCTATTTATTTTACTAGATTTTGTTATAAAATTCAACATGTGTCATCATCCCTATTGAAGTAGGTAATATGAAAACCCGGGGTGAAAAGGTATATCCATACTAAGCTTACGAACCGAAGTCCCGTGAAATGGCACTACCTATTCCGATCACTGTTCATTACGCAACTTTGTAATACCGTCACAATATGGCGTTTATAGCTCTACCTCTGCTTATAGGAAGATATTAGACAAATTATGCCTGCAGACAGATGTTTTTATTCAATTCTTTATTTTGGATTTCAAGAGGTGTAAATGTAAAAGAGACGTAGTGTACCTTCGTTCAAGTAAAGCTCTTGAAACCTGAGCCTCTGTTTCACCATATAGGTAATACTAACTGTCTAGGATAGCTCACTACCAGGACATACTCGTATCACAGCATAATGCAATCTCAGATCGTGGTAAAAATGGCCGGTGACATACCTAACAATGATTAGACGCGCCAGTTTAATTAGATTAGCAGTCTTAGTTATTCACTAGTCTGTGCCTAAACGTAATATTAAGCTACTCGTAGGTGTGACTCGTGTTAGAAGTGCAATAAAGACTGTAACTTATTCAGCCCGATTGCCAGACGTGAGAACTGGGAATATCCGAGCAAATATCTTGAGAAGTTGCATAGTCAGCGGTAATGCTGGAGAATCAATGAAGATTACCTCCCATGGATTTCGCATTATAAAGAATTAGCAAAGACTCCGTCTCTACCCATTGGCATACTTATTAATAGACTCAATAACTTCTTACTCTAAACCTCTAGCCGCCTACGAACCAGAACTTATGCATAAAAATGCTTATTTGTGAAACAAAATACCTATAGCGAAACGGAAGACCTTTTTATAGGCTTCTGTTCGGCTAGTGATTTTAATATTAATGTAAATAAAGGGACATCGTATTAAAGCGTAAACATTCTGTTAAATAAAACCAATAAATTAAAAAAAAACACTTTTTCTAATAGCTCACTAGAACTTGTTAACACATTTGACCAGACACGCCTTTTTATTTAGCAGTCTTAATCATTCAGTAGTCTCTACTTAAACCTAATATAGAACTACTTCTACGAGTACGTCACACTCGTAGGTGTGAATGTGAAGTGCAATAAATAATGTAACTTATTCAGCCCGATTGAAGTTGCATAGCCAACGTAATGCTGGTGAATCACTGTAGACTGCCTCCCGTGAACTAATTCACATGCGTAGACTTGTTGTCACCTCACATAGGCACTTAAAATACTGATGTCGATAAAGTTTAATATTAACATCTATTGTTTACATCGAATAATGTTTATCCAATTCAATTGAAGAGGTATCCGGGCGTCGCAAATGGTTCCCTTGACCTCTCGCCATTTCATCAATCCTGCGCTAATCCTGTTTTCACGTCCCGATCAATAAATACCCCCGTAATATGCTTACTTACCTACCTTAAAACTCGAAACACGTGGACTGACGTGTAACTGACATGAGCGGGTGAGCTCTATCAGTACGGGTTGATTAATGCGTGGTGACCTTGTTCGCTTCGCTACATCTAACAGTGAGTGATCTGTGTGTTGGAGGATGGCCAAACTGGGTCAACAGTTCAATACGTTTGCCATCACATCAGACGTCGGATTTGAAATTTAATAAAATGATTCTTTGTTTATTTTCTAATATTAGGATGGTGTACATTACAGTGTTCTTCAGTTATCGCAGATTTAGGTTCTATAGATGTGCGGTATATATTCCAAGAACACCCTAGAATAATCCAAGATCTCATCAGATTCTGACGTGTTGACAATGAGTATCAATTATAATTTTGCTTGTGTAAATAAAACCCACCAAAATTCCATAAAAAAACAAAGTACCCGACAAATTAAGAACCCTCTTTTCAATTCGATTAGAAAAGCGTAATATGTAGATTGCACTTTCTATGTGTGACTAACAATTTTCCAATTAAGTAATTTACAGTAGTGATGTTTTGGCTATTGAAGTACATATCAGGTATATCGTTTGTATAGACCGTTCTATCCTCCGCGAATGTGGAACAAAGTTGAAGGACTTTCAAACGATGTGGAACAAAGTCGAAGGCCTTTGAAACGATGTGGGATAAAGTTGAAGGACTTTCAAACGATGTGGGACAAGGTTGAAGGACTTTCAAACGATGTGGGACAAAGTTAATTGAAGGACTTTCAAACGCCTTATGTCACGGGCACAATTAAATAACCACGGGGTTATTTTCAGGAAGCGTCATCATACATACAATACATTTTTGTTTTTCAGGTTTTTGCTTGTGTAAGTTCCCGAACGTTCTAGTTAGCAGTTATAAGCGGTAATGGTAAGACATGACATTTGTCCCATTATTTATTTAAATAAAATCAAATATAATTATATAGGCAACTACGTTATAAACCATTATTTATAATGTAATCGGCAGTAATTGCGCTCTGCAATACTGCAGCAGTAATGCTGGTGAAGTATATATCCGAACAGTACCTTTAAGCGAGCCTTACGCTATAAATATATGTCAAATATAATATAAGTTCTTATTATTCTACAACATGAAAGCACCTCACAGTTTTCTGTACGTGTATCGTATCTACATCATTAAATTCGACCGCAACAGATCTGGGACATAGTTGAAGGACTTTCAAGCGAAGACTGCTTACAGTGTCCGTGAGGCTATTTTTAGAAGGCTCCGTGCTACTATACTCGTACGTTCATAATTCATATTTTATTTACGCTCGAACACACTTAAATCTAACAAACTTTTACACTCATTACATTCTTAGATTTCATTCACACACTTTTCACTCCCTCCTCACAACAAGCTTACACGCATACAAGTACACACTCCTCTTTCTTTCCTAAATAATTTCTATTCTTATGTTTAGTATAATTATAATTTTTATTACTGGTAACTTGGAGGATATAATCAAACGGAGACGCCATGTCTGTAATTTTCTGTACAAAACAGTCTGCCGATTTTTGCGGGGGAGGGGAACGTCAAATGTATGCGTAACGTAAAAATAGCCATGTCAGATAAACGTCAGTCCATACATTGTGTATGACCGTTGGCCGCCTATTTTCGACAGAGGGGAAAGCCTGTTAATGGCTACTCCGTTTAGTTGTATCCTCCAAGACTGGTAACTCGTGATGATCATGACCCCCGCGATACAGGCCATGCCTAGTGCAGGGTTCACTGTAACATACCTGTTAAACTTTTTTTTTGTCAATAAAAATATTGTTATTGTTATTTGTATAAATAATGTAACAAAAATGTATTCGAATTAAACTTGTAACATTCATATAATGCAGCTGCCATGCCGTCGACATCGGAACGTCACCTTTACTGCTGCAACGTTGATGCGGACGATGTAACTTTAAATTTCCAGATTACTGCCGCTATTAGAATATTGATTCCGTCACTCATTTTATCAAGGAAATTGACAGTGACATCGCCCGCGTAGCACGTAACATTGCCGCCGTCGTAATCCGAATACCACCTTAAAGAATGACTCACGCTAGACCGGGCCGTGGCCGGGCCGGAGCTTCCGGAGCTTCGTTTTCTATGGAAAGCATTACGTCATCACTGGGGCCCCGGAACGGCCCGGTGACGGTGGCGCTCCTGAGAGCCCCTGTGTCGGCACGCTCCGGCCCGCCCCGGTCCGGCCACGACCCGGTCTAGCGTGAGTCATCCTTTATGCTAGATCTAAACAAGCCGACTATTTCCAGTCACGATAATTAAACCGATAAGAATTCCCAGAAAACTACCCTCAAACTGAAAACGATAAAATACAAATGCAATTAGCTTTACATTTTACTTCCTCGAACTGGGAGAACCTTGTTAAACCATACATGATACGTGTGCTCTACCCTTGTCGCTCCATTGGCTAACTTGGTTCGAGGGAGTAGGACAAAAGACGTGGTTTACCGGGTCACATGGTAATGAGTCGAGGTCGCTCCCTGACCCGGCACTATAAAAAATTAACGGCGCGTTAAAGTTAACAAAGTGCTTCCAGTTAGCAGTTAAGGCTGGAGAATTTTCATAGGTTATATATATGTACATATGTATGCTTTTCAACTAGATAATTTTCAGTGTTTGTTTATTCTTTCATAGAAATAATACGACAGTGAATTCAGTTTATTTAATTTCAGGATTTTCATATTTTTTGTAAATAAAATGGTGTCTCAGTAGGTGATTAATAACTGCTATAAATATAAGCGATAGTGAAATTGCAAGGATCTGAGCTATTGTATGCTAAGTAGAGTAAGTAGTTATGTTGACGCGTAAATATACGTAAAAATAATCACATATTTAGCAGTAAGATGTTTTGATTCTGAAGTCCTGGAGTAAAGTGACTACCCTACCCTACCCTGTTACTACTACCCGCGCCGCGGCGAGCTGCACTTCCCTGCTTATTAGCGTTATCCGTTAATCCCTCGAATTCGATTTTTGTTGATAATTGTATTAATTATGTTTAGCATTAATTTAAGCATTAATTCTTCCATTTATATGTTGTGCTCCTTGGAATACAAATGAAAACGTGACTTTCACAGACGCCTTTTGTAAGCCGCAGCCACGAGTTGATCACGAGCTGCGTTAAATGCTCCAACTAGTGGGTGAGATCTGTATGCACCGCACCACGTGACGCGATACGCGATGGCCCACGTGTAGCACAGCGTGATGTTTTACGACCGTTTCCATCAACGCCACTGTTTCCTAATAGGTACTAACTATTTAAAATGGCGGACACTATAATTATCTGGAGACGAATGATTTCATATCGTTTGAATTTCTATCTTAACGCAATTAAAATATTTACGATCATAAAATCTGCCGAAATACGCCCACGTAGTGGACGTACGTCGGACGGACGACGTGTTAACACCCTGTCACACTTAAGTACGAATTCACAAGTGCGCCAGAGAGGCAACACGACGAACGTGGTTCGCGGTAGGCCCTCTGTACTGGGCGTAGGAACTTTACAACCACGACCCATCGTTAGAGATGGGAACGCGAATCGAAAGTGAACTACTGAGTCGATTATCCTATCTGGCTGCCATTAAAATAAATACTATATGAAATAAATCGATTGTTTCTAATCGTCTGAAGAAAAGAATACATTTTTCGATTGATCGAGGCGCGGATACCTGCGATATTATCCAGATTATTGGCACACCTTGTGGGGACCTTTTCGGCTGTATCCTATGTCCTAAAAGTCTTGATCATTTAGGCAATTAAAACTGAATCGTAATAAGTGGAAAATCGGCTCCGGCTGCCGCTTGCTTATACATTAATGTATTAAATGTACCTGGTAAATGTACGTAACCTATGTAAATATAGGCAATGTACGTAAAACCTTGTCAAATGCAAAATTTTAAAATGACGTAACACAGGCCTTTGTGCATAACCTCGGCTATTTCGCATGACATTGCTTCTAACTACGAGACAACTCCAAGGTTACCAAGGTTGTGACCTTTTCAGACACGCATGCGAACTTTTGGGCGCGGCGCTACTTCAGGTCCATCTCTTAGTATTCTTAGTAATGCTTCAGAATTTAAATGAAAATCTACGAAATTATGGCATAATATCTTTGCGTGATTGACAAAAAGATAACTCGTAGACATTTTATCTTAAAAACTTTTGTTTTGTCCTTTGCGTTTTAGCCTTTTAGGTATAGGTAATCTTTATCATCTTATCTGAAAGACGTCCATTATTACGCCCCCTCGCTTCCTCCTGGCCCTCTGCAACAATTGTCCCGGTGCTGTCCTCATCTACCGGTTTCGACGGGTCTCAATTGTTTCCCAAATAGTTTTAAGACATAATGTATTGTTTGCCCGCGTTTTTGTTAATCATAAATTCATTTAGTTCAGAAACGCGTCACTTTTCAGGACTGCCATAAAACAAACCTAACCTAACCTATCTATAGGATACTAACGAAAATCCTGAAATGTTAACGGTTTCAGTTTTATGACTAATGATAATATGACAAACAATACATTATGACTTAAAACTTTATGGGAAACAACGGGACCCCGGTTCCGACGCTAGAGGTAGATTGATAAAGAGATAAAACGTTGAACACTCAAGGACAAATTATTTAGAAGCGCCGCGCCGACATTATACGGCCATTTTCAGAACATTCTGAACTCGCTCTTATTCTAACATATTCCATAGAAATAGATGGGACGATTGCCGTACACTGCATACTTAGTGTGTAATTACGCACAACTAAAGAAATCTTTCAGAATAGCCGTTATAAGTACGTAGATTTTTTATTCAAAGAACCTGTACTTAAGTACTTACCTTTAAAAATGATCAAAAACTACAGTTATGTTTAGTTTAATTCATTTCAATGCAAAAATATTATTAAAGTTTGTTTAACCTTTTCGTAGTTACAACTTTACAAAGTCGTAGTTTTGTGTTCGACATTACCGCGACCGCAGCGGCACAGATGCGCGAATAACAAATCGCATGAAACTTACGAAAGCTTTAATGAAAAACGCGCTCGAAATGAGCTTTTAATTAAAAGAAAATTTACAGTTATTTGTTTTTATATTGTAATTTAAGTGCCACTTCTACGACAAGCATATTTTTATAGATTGATTAATATGATTTTTTTTTGCTTGCGTGTATATTTCCATTCAATCATCATCGTTTCTTTCACCTCTTAAAATGCGAGGCGTATTATGAACGTTTTCGTTTCTAGTTAGTTTTAGTTCAAGACTAGATATCTTAGAAGCTAGACCGAGTAAAACTGTAACTACTCTCGTTTCTCCTTTAGCCAATTTATCAAGCCTCTCGGGTAATGTAACGAGCACTGGCTTCCCATTGGCTACGGGTGTTAAGTTCTCAAGCTAACCAGATAAACGTGAGCTCCAGATCTATGCTTAGTCGTTAGAGCACTTATACTGGTTATCCTGAGTAATCAACTCGGTAAGTGGTCGTAATGACCCCTGATTCGACTGGAAATCGAGTCACAATCGCTCACTTAAAGGTCACAAGTTCATGCTTAGGAAAATAGTTGCATATTAGATAAGGATGGATGTTTTTCTATCACCAATTTGTTTAGGTCGCTATTTGTCTGTCACTGATTCTAATTGGTTTGTTTTGACGTTCATTTGTTTTGTCCTATAGCGGCCCTTGCCAAGACAAATGCAGTTTTGATTTGTCAATGAATGGAAGGTCTTATTATAGGCCTAAGGGCGGCTAGAGGTTGTTCCTATAGAAGCCCACTTCTTTGAGAAGTTACTTTATAATGTTACCAGTGTACCTACTGTCAAGCTTTGAGAAATTACCCCGTTTCCGATATCATATATGATAATATTCATATACAAATGTATAGGTACTTTACCAACCTATTTTACATAATGTGTTTTGTTATGTATAGTCATACATTACAGTCGTAATAGAGGTTATTATGATAACTTATATACTTAATCACTCGCGAGGCTCGAGACCTACCGCTATACATATATATCTACCTATAGATACCTACCTAAAGTAAAGAGTGTTAATCCCACAGGCAAATTCAATATTTCTTAAGATTTATTTATATCCTTGTTTAATCAATGCAATGGTAGAGAATGCCTTATGGCATTAAGTCCGCCTTTTGTACTATAAGGTTTTTCTTTTGTGCAATAAAGATTAAATAAATAAATAAATCTCAAAACCCATCGATCACTAGTGAGTTCGACTAAGATCGGACACCGGGTAAGATCGTATGATTCAAATTTCTGCCTGTTGCGGGGCTTTTTTTTAATGCTGGCAAGGTGATGCAATGCGCTGTTTTGTCCCGGGCATTGCATCACCTTGCCAGCATTAAAAAAAAGCCCCGCAACAGGCAGAAATTTGAATCATACGATCTTACCCGGTGTCCGATCTTAGTCGAACTCACCTTAGTTGTCGAATGAAATCCACAAGAGTAAAGCTAAAACAACATAATATTTTATTACCTACCTAATTTACAAATTACGATTTAATGAGAATTGCGCCTTATTGTGCAATGGGATGATTTCAGATTATGGTTTTATTTACTTAGATGTTGAAATATGGCGTAATGTGGTGTACACAATATAACAGAATAAATAATAGTACTAAGTACAGAAGACTCACTCTCTAACAAAACACGTCTGTTACGATCAGCACAGATATGGTCGCTAGGTGGCGACAGCGCCACGCGCGGCTTATGGCTTTCCCCAAAATTGGGGCCGAACGGATGTACTTTTAGCTACCTGTAGCAAAGCGACGAAATCGCGGAGTGAGACATGCCTGGCAATATACCTTCTCTGAATAATTTATTTCGTAGGTACAATTGTTTAACGTCATTTAATAAAAGATACTTAAGATACCAATTTTCGCCCTTGAAACATTTGATTTGGTTTGTATGAAAAGGAGCACTAACATTTTTCAGTTTGTATTGTAGATTGCAAGAGTTATATTAACATTTGAACGTCATATTTTATATGTATACTTATGTATTTTTCAAAGGTAACATGAATTTACTTAGAAATATTATGTTTACTATTTTTACCACAGCTCTTATATACTATTCTACCTCTGTCGTGTTTTAAAGCAACAAGTAGGTAACAATCCTAACAAGACCCTACTTTATACCACGATTTACAAGCCTTACTAAATACATAAAGGGTTGACACGGTTTCCAACTAGCGTGGGACTAAACGCGCAATTAAAAATAAATCGACCGGCGCGTACGCACACGGGGAGCTTAAAGCTCGCACTACATGTCAGTGCGTCGTTGTTCAACTAGGGATGAACCCGATGAACTATGAACATGCTATATAGCGATACAAAATATTAATCATAAATAGAAATCACAATTCTCATTTCATTTTCACCCCGCGGGAGCCGTTTCTACATGCGAAAAATAAAACAACCGTAGATATTTTTATGGTGTGATATTTCATATCAAAGCTCTTAATTCTTATTCTTTTGACTTATAAAGCTGTAAAGTAAATTATAATCCACTTTACTACAAGATCCTACGTTTTTGATTGAAGAAATTTCACTTTTGACACTGATGCAGAGGTCTTATGGCTCCTCTCCTCTACACGATGGGCCAGCGCCGGCCACTCCAAGGGACGCAGCCATACGGCAGAATGAGATAGCAATATCACTTGCTCCCTCTAACGCATAAATGCGTCCCTTGGAGTGGCCGGCGCTTGCCCATCGTGTGGAGGAGCCATTAGAAACATAGTTCGAAATTTCGAATACGGCCAAGTTTAAACAGGCAAGATACGAGAACGGCGAGCTTCTGTCACTGTCACTGAAGCTATTTTAGTGTTGCCGTGCGTTTTCACACTTTTCGCTGTCCTGTTTTCAGTGTTTTAAACTACTAAAATGTTGCAGTCCTACCATTCAAAAACCGGCCAAGTGCGAGTCGGACTCGCGTTTCAAGGGTTCCGTACATTAAGTTCGACTCACGCTTGACTGCACATTTCTGATAGGTTTTCCTGTCATCTATAGGTAAAGAACTATTTTGTGTACTTTTTTCAAAATTTTAGACCCAGTAGTTTCGGAGATAAGGGGGGGAATGGTCATTTTTTGCCTATTTTCTTGAATAACTGCGAAACTATTAGCCCTAAAATTATTTAAAAAAATATTTGAGATTCTTACAGTGAGCTCTTTCATTTGATATGTAACACGATATAGTTTGAAAAACTTTATTTTTTAATTTTCTCATTTACCCCCCAAAAATGGCCTCCATATTTAAAATTCATTTGTTTACATTACACGTCCATCTTTGGGTCATAAACTTACATACGTGTGCCAAGTTTCAACTTAAATAGGCTGTGACAGACGGACGGACAGACAGACAGACGCATGAGTGATCCTATTAGGGTTCCGATTTTTTCCTTTTGAGGTACGGAACCCTAAAAAGTTTCAGAACGCGCCTATCGCTTCTGGAGGCACAGTCAGATTGGTAAAGTAAGTATATTATATATCAAATTAATTTAAATTTCAGTGCAATGCACTCGCACATTTGACTCTCAACTGTAAAATTTTATGAAGTACATCCCTAGGAATCCCTATAGGGTCCCAATAAGTGTTGTACGGTCGCACGGTTAGGCGCACCTAATGAGAAAGTTTATTGAGCGTTTATTGCGTAGCCGAAGACGCCGATGCAAGGGTTGCCATGCGAGATAAGTATTTTACAGTACATATGGGGCTACTTTTCCGCACTAATGCGTAAAATAGCACTTTTCGTGCATATGTCGAAACTTTAAAGTGCCATATGTACTGTAAAACGTTGTTCGATACACGTGCGAATAGGTAATTCGCAACTCGTGTCGATTTAAAACACTCCCTTCGGTCGTGTTTTAATTTATCGCCACTCGTTTCGAATTTCCTCTTTTTCGCACTTGTATCGAAAATAACTATAGCAGGTTTGTTTATTTTTAATAATTAGGTACAGTATATAAAAAAAGGCCTTTAAGCCCGTTATGCATAATAGTAAGTTAATTAATAATAAATAGCTTTGTTTTAGCATGTATTTAAATAGCAGGTATTGTATTATTTTTTGTAACTATGTATACCTCAAGTCAAGTGTTAAGTAGAGTTTTTGATTCAATTCAAGTACATAAATCCTTAATGCCTCAAGGCGTTAAGTCCGCCATTTGTACTCTTTTTGTGTAAATTTGTGCAATAAAGTTTAAATAAATAAATAAATAATCAATCCAATACCTACATACATATTAGCCTTTGTTTGTATAGGTACTTAGGTACCTTTATTCATTTCCAATTTGCCATGGGCATTGTTATTCAATTGATTATGATTACACAAAATAAAACATAAAAATAATAAAGTGCGAATTCCGCAAACTTAATTTCCAATGTTTGCCCTTTCAGACGATCGTTTGCCAAAAAGATTAAAAGAACCGTGTTGAATAAGCTGTATAGTTAGTAAGTACCGTTTAATAATGTTATAAATGGTCATAAAAGCTAGTTTTAGTGCTCTCCCTCCACAAATTAAACCACTTCGATTGTCAATAAGTACGTGGTATTTTGAGACAAACAAATGGCATCCCTACAGCGTCCCGCAGGTGCACCCCTCCCTGTGCCCGACCCCCGCCGGTTACGACGCAGCTTTCGTTCCGTGCCGCTTCGCCAGTCGACTGTCAACCGCGTAGCGAACGGACGTCTCGCACGCTCGCACAAAGCGCCGCGCCAACTGTAAACACGACGCACTAACCGTACAGCGCTTCCGTTCGCGACATAACCTGAATTCAGCCGCGCTCAGTGTCGTGTTGTGCCATCTGTAACACGTGTGGATTGTGTGCAGAACTCTCTATACATGTAAATAAATGTCATAGTGTCACGTATACCGGTGTGGTGTCCGCGCTGATCAGCGCAAAGAAATTGTGGTATTGTGCGAAACGGGTTCCGTGCGATGACCGAGCAGGAGCTACCGAATCTACATACCCAGCTACTGCCGGCCGGCTTTCTATGCGATCGCAAACTGGGATTGTCAGATGACGTAAATCGAGACCTACGGGTGTCGTATTACCATATTCGCGTAACGTCAGACGTTTAAATATTTATTTGGTCAGTAGTAGCCTTAATTATGAGATAACTGAAGTAGATTCGCTGCGATAAACATGGAGCTCGTAGTTTACGATCGACCTAAAGTCCGCAGCGGCTAGTCATGCTTCATGGATACTGTGAAGTGAATGCCTATTTTTCACGCGATACAGGTCTACCTATAATGGAGTCTTCATATATAGTATAGGTAAACATTAAAAATATAAAATTGAATTAACGATCAACGCAAAATAGGTCATAGATACCTTTAAAATAATTGTTATGGTAAAGGCTAAAAAAATATAGGTACAAATTATATTATTAGACCATTCTGATTTCTTTTAAGTAAATACCTATATATTTTTTGTTATTGTTTGTAGGGCTTGCAATTCGAATATTCGAATTTGTCGAATATTCGACCTGTTTTGATATTCGAATATTCGGCCGCTCAGGTTTCGAATATTCGAATATTTTTTATTACTATAAAAAAATCTATGTCATCCGCTGTAGTTACAGTTTCTGTGTGTTTACGGGTATTTACAGTGAATGAGGAACGGTAGGTACCCAAATACGAAGGATATAATATTTTTACTGTATTCCTCTCGATAGACTTCGTGAATACAGTGAAACCTAACTCAATTTAAAAGAAAACGAAATCAAAAAGTATGTTATTTTTACGGTGCGTAAGTTTTAAGTTAAAGGGTCATTCTGTTTATTCAGTACAAGCGTACGTTAAGCGAATTTTTGAAGTCTAAACCTTGCAATTTATCGCAATTCTCAAAATTAATCATACCAAACCTGCCCAACTTGGTAATCTAACCATGCACCTTTAGCTGACGAATAATCCACCCAGTACTCAACTAACTTTTTCCCTTAAATATTCCAATATTATATAATTAGCCGACCATTAAGAATAATAACTTGCCAAAACAAATAAAGTCAATAAAGATTCAAAATACAATGAAATTAAAGGCCTTTTTACAGGCCTCTGAGTGATTACAAGTTAATTTAAATCGGAAAATAATTACCTACTAAAAAAAATATCTTACATACCTAGGTGTTTGGATGGTTAAAGTTATATTATTTCACGCAACGACGCATTTATAATAAGTTTTATCTAGAAATATTAAATACGTTTAATTTTGGCGTTTTACTTGTTTTTATAAATGTGGGCATCTTATAAATAGTAGGATGATAAAATCTAGTCAATTAAGTGGATTTCTGCCAAATATCCTTAGTTTTAGCAATATGTGAAAAAAGCTTTTGAATAAAACGATAATAAACCGATTTCTCGTTCCTTTTCTTATTTTTTATAATATTCGAATAATTATTCGAATATTCGAATACGTCGTCAGAAAAAGTCGAATATTCGAATATCTGAAAGTTTCGAATATTTGCAAGCCCTAATTGTTTGTTCAGCAACGTCTGCAAAACCTGACAAAAGGATACTTGTGATTTTCTACGTAGGTAAATTAGATTTTGACTAATGACATCAATGCAGTTTTTAGTTAACTGCAGTCTAAGGGCGTATTCAGAAACGGCAACCATTTGAGAACGAAGCTCCTAGCCAAAAGCCGCAAAAGGCATGGCACTACTTCAGAAAGGCATGGCCTACTTCAGCTCCCGACTAGAATATAGGTAAATATGATTGGGCTAGGTGTTTTAGTAGAAAAAGTCTACTGACAAAATGGGTTTGCCATATAATAGAGGTAGATTTAAACACACAAATCGTCAATTTCGTCCAATACTTATTGAAGACGGAAGCTTCTAGGCAAATCCTCTCGGACTCCGCGCCGTCAATGCTATCAATTAATGCCATCGAGGCGCCCCAGTTGCGGACAAAAGGCATGGCCCACTACTTCAGCTCCCGACTAGGATTGCAGGAAAGCTAACATTTATATTTCGTAAACGTAAATATGTTTATGGTCTGGCAAACCAATTTCTCAGTAGAAAAAGGCGCATTATTCAAAATCTGTACAAATTAGACCATTCGCGCCAACATAATTATTTTACATTTGGCGCCTTTGTCTAAGGGTCGGTTGTACCAAACTGTTTGTCATCGTTAAAGAGTTCGCAAAATTTTATTGTATAGGAAGTTTCATAGTAAAGCGCCGCGGCGCGTTGGGTGACGTTGATCAGTCTGTCAAGTGAGGATGGTGCAACTGGCACTAAGACTGATCCAAATCGTCCAATACACATTGGAGAAGGAAGCATAACTAGTTGATATTCTCTTATTATTCTATCGCAAACTTTAATCGGTGAGGTCGTCTTTTGTTCTCTCTTGGCGCGTACGGTACATATTGTTATTCATCAACCCCGTGTGCGGTCTCTTGCAGCCTGCAGCCTAACTTCACCTTTGCAGTGGCGTAACTAGGGGGGGGCTGGGGGGGGCACGTGCCCCGGGCGCCGTCCAAGGGGGGGCGCCAAAATGGGCAAAAGACCTCCCATAGAAAATGGACCAGCCAAAATGTAGGAAACAGTCAAATTTTTTTTTCGCTACTTAGGGGTTGGTCTCATAGTAAAAATTGCTCAGTATAATCCCAAAACCTCCCTGGCAATTTTTTAGCCACCCTGTATACATGATGGTCCAAACCTTGACGTCCAAAAAATTTTTTTAGAATCCTAGTCGTTGGTTATCAGAATATACCTACCCCATGTATGTTAGCCGATTTTTCGTAGTTTTCCAGTTTAACTTTTAACTTTTGTTAAGAAATTCCGGGGTGAAGCTTTGCGTTGCTTTTATGCCTTCTAATAATTGTTCGTGGTATTTGCACTGATAACATGAAATAGCGATGGGGAAGTGACCCCATAAAATAATAGTAGAAATAACAAAACAGGATTTTTGTAATGAATTACTAATTTGGAAGGTTTCCACCTCAGTTCCTTTGACCGGCGACTCTTAACAAATTATGACTATTAAGTAGGTATCACTTTTTTGACCTTTTAAAAAACGTAGGGTCTAGCAGTTTCTAGAATAACCAAAAGTCCTTGAAATCGCTTGTATTTTTTATTTATTTAGGTAAGGGCAACATCTAAGCTTGACATGCTTGAACGTAAAAGTTTGTCTTTTTTTCCCAACTTAGCCAAGTGAGGAATTGAGGATGCTGATTTTTTTTAGCAACTGCGCCATTTGTAAAGGATTATGTTACAAAAAGAAATATTCAAAAAAGTTCAATAGTTTTTTTAAATAAATAATTGCTTCACCCCGGAATTTCTCAACAAAAGTTAAAAGTAATAAAAATAAAAATCATAATTCGAAAACTACGAAAAGTCGGCTAACATACATAATATTCTGATAGCCCACAGCGTGAGGAATCTCAAAAAAAATTTTGGACGGCAAGGTTTGGACCAACCTGTATTGTATAACACATGCCGTGCCAACATCGCTCGTTCTGTGATACTAGAATGCCGTGAAAAACCTGTGTCAGGTATTGAGAGCATTCTATCCAGAGTTTCGGTGTGGGATCGGGAGAATTTAGTCCAATTCAATCCCACCAAGGCGCAATTTTGCGCGTTTACCGCTAAGAAAACCTCATTTTCAAGGCACAAGTGGCACAACCCTTCCCATGTCAGGGAGTATTGGGAGCCTCGGTGTTGACATCTCCATCGGTGACGTCCAATAATTTCCTAGCCACCTTGCTGGGTAGGCTGCGCTCGTATCGAAAAACTCTGTGTGCTCAATAAAGGGAGGCGATACTTTACTCTGGGGCAGACGGACAGACAGACAGACAGGCGTACCCACGGTGGGGCAAGGTCTCTGACCATAAGCTAAGAATCTCTGTTTCAACCGTACCCTGTTACAACGTCCCCCTTAAAACCACCCCTTAAAAAATGCTGCGTACGACCATGGACAGATCCCATATAATGAGTACTGCTGTCACCTTTGGGCAGGAGCACCTAGATGCCACCTTGGTCCCTTCAAATCAGGCCAAAGGTGCGCTATGAATAGTCTACGATCCCAAACTTACAAGCGATATTGAATCTTCAAGTCTAAGGAGATCTCCAAAAAAGAAGTGTATAAGTTTTAAAATGGTCGGCAACGCGTATGTAACGCCCCTGGAGTGTAGACGTCCATAGGATGAGGTGACCGCTTACCATCAGGTGAGTCGTAAGCTTGTTAGCCACCGATGGACTAAAAAAACACTTATTTGTCTAAATCAAAAGTAAACTTTAATAAGTAAAAACTTGGAGGATATAATCAAACGGAGACGCCATGTCTGTAATTTTCTGTACAAAACAGTCTGCCGATTTTTGCGGGGGAGGGGAACGTCAAATGTATGCGTAACGTAAAAATAGCCATGTCAGATAAACGTCAGTCCATACATTGTGTATGACCGTTGGCCGCCTATTTTCGACAGAGGGGAAAGCCTGTTAATGGCTACTCCGTTTAGTTGTATCCTCCAAGAGTAAAAAGTAACTCTTTCGTTAGTTCATTTCGTTTGGGGGGGGGGGGGGGGGCGCAAATTTGGTGCCTGCCCCGGGCGCCATATCCTCTAGCTACGCCACTGCACCTTTGTCTTAACTTTGCCACGCGCCCAATTCCAACTTGCCAGCTAATCGTCTACGTAGCTCGCTTTAACTAAAGCAACAAGTCTTATAGGAGGTACATTATTATAAGGCCTGGGAAATAAAGGATTGCCGCCCAAAAGAGACATAAAAAGCGGCCAAGTGCGAGTCGGACTCGCCCATGAAGGGTTCCGTATTTAGGCGATTTATGACGTATTAAAAAAAAACTACTTGCTAGATCTCGTTCAAACCAATTTTCGGTGGAAGTTTACATGGTAATGTACATCATATATTTTTTTTAGTTTTATCATTCTCTTATTTTAGAAGTTAGGGGGGGGGGGGACACACATTTTACCACTTTGGAAGTGTCTCTCGCGCAAACTATTCAGTTTAGAAAAAAATGATATTAGGAACCTCAATATCATTTTTGAAGACCTATCCATAGATACCCCACACGTATGGGTTTGATGAAAAAAAAAAAATTGAGTTTCAGTTCGAAGTATGGGGAACCCCAAAAATTAATTGTTTTTTTTCTATTTTTGTGTGAAAATCTTAATGCGGTTCACAGAATACATCTACTTACCAAGTTTCAACAGTATAGTTCTTATAGTTTCGGAGAAAAGTGGCTGTGACATACGGACGGACAGACAGACGGACAGACAGACAGACATGACGAATCTATAAGGGTTCCGTTTTTTGCCATTTGGCTACGGAACCCTAAAAAGCGGGCGTAAATGAGGCCGTTTAGTATACGAGGCATGCAAACCGACTTCGGTCGCCAGATATGCAAAACATTTCAAAAAATGCGCGGGAGCTAAAGTTACATACAGGCGAGGGAACGCATTTATATAGTACACATTTTGGAGAAAACTCTATTTTATATAGGTACCTATTAGACATTACTTCTTAGGTTATCACTTTATCATTTGAATTTGCATAATTACCAATCCATAATACCAATGTTGAATAACAAAGTGTTGCATTAATTACCAGAGTAATGTTGATTGCTTTGGCTTATATTTATGATATTAGCTATGCGTCAGGCTTGTCTGATTAGATCTACTAGCCGATTACTTTATACATAAAAGTCTACGCAGCACGCCTACTTTATACTTGAATATGGTTCCTTTTTATCAGATTTGCAATTTATGGTAGGAGAGCATATTCAGAGATTATTCCAATTCCAACAAGGTCTAGCCTAGTTTTACAGCTGGGTTAGAACATCATATCTATGTTCAGGGTTGGGCAGTATTTCAATTACATGTATTTGAAATACGTATTTGAAATACAAATTAGTATTTTGTATTTGTATTTTAAATACTACCTCAAAAGTATTTTGTATTTGGTATTTCAAATACTGCACTCACATGTATTTAGTATTTTGTATTTTAAATACTTCAAGCTTCAAAATACATTTCTATAAATACATTTTATTAAATTCTATAATCCTAAAATGTCTAATCTCTCGCACAAGCTGTGAGCCGACCGCGAACCTCCGATCCAGCCGAGATACAATTTTCATTGGCTGGATACTGGATCTATATTAGGTCAACTTCTGCGTGAAACTTTTCGTTTAAATCTAGGGGATAGGGTCATTGCAGTAGTTTCCGTCCATGCACTAGTTTTCGACGACTTGACGGATTATCAAATATATATTTCATTTTTAATTTACTACTTTTTGCGAAATCTTCATCTTCCTCGCGTTGTCCCGGCATTTTGCCACGGCTCATGGGAGCCTGGGGTCCGCTTGGAAACTAATCCCAGTAATTGGCGTTGGCACTAGTTTTTACGATAGCGACTGCCATCTGACCTTCCAACCCAGAGGGTAAACTAGGGCCGTAATTGGAATTAGTCCGGTTTCCTTCACCGAAAAGCGACTGGTAAATATCAAATGATATTTCGTATATAGTTCCGAAAAACTCATTGGTTCGAGCCGGGGATCGAACTCGCGACCTCCGGATTGCAAGTCGCACGCTCTTACCGCTAGGCCACCAGCGGTTCCTTTTTGCGAAATATCATTGTTATATGTAGACAGATATATTGCTTAGACGCCTTAGACATAAGGATTGAAATCAGTTCAAATTTGTGCAGGAATGTAGGTATATATTCAAATTTCGTCAAGTGGACGTAAACTAGAGCTGGACGAAAACTAGCGCAATGACCCTATAAGTTTATATGAAAGGATATTCGTTAACGTTAAAACTAAATGCTTAACAAAAAAATAATTAAAGGTATATTTTGTAATTGAAATACAGTATTTTAAACACTGTAATTTGTATTTTGTATTTCAAATACCCGTCACCAAAGTAGTTTGTATTTTGTATTTCAAATACTTTTAAAAATGTATTTTGTAATTTGTATTTCAAATACGTGGAAGCCAGTATTTTGCCCAACCCTGTCTATGTTTTTATACTCCAAATACAAAACTGACAGTTCCATTGTCTCAATTGGTCCGACCGATCTGTCATTTTGTACAAAATTGGGAAAAGAGCAGCAGAGCGATTGATATCTGGGTCCCAGTCCACGGGCGCAGCATGGTTCCATTTTTATCGCATGTCACTATGCCCGTCACTTTTGCACTTACGTACTTGTTAGAACGTGACAGGCATGGTGACAAGCGATGAAAATGCTACCGCCGCAGTGCTCATCTTGGACACGACCAGGAAAATCATACATAAGTATGTATGATGGTAAGTATAAGTATGTATGATTTTCCTGGTCGTGTCCAAGATGAGCACTGCGGCGGTAGCATTTTCATCGCTTGTCACCATGCCTGTCACGTTCTAACAAGTACGTAAGTGCAAAAGTGACGGGCATAGTGACATGCGATAAAAATGGAACCATGCTGCGCCCGTGGACTGGGACCCAGATATCAATCGCTCTGCTGCTCTTTTCCCAATTTTGTACAAAATGACAGATCGGTCGGACCAATTGAGACAATGGAACTGTCAGTTTTGTATTTGGAGTATAAAAACATAGACAGGGTTGGGCAAAATACTGGCTTCCACGTATTTGAAATACAAATTACAAAATACATTTTTAAAAGTATTTGAAATACAAAATACAAACTACTTTGGTGACGGGTATTTGAAATACAAAATACAAATTACAGTGTTTAAAATACTGTATTTCAATTACAAAATATACCTTTAATTATTTTTTTGTTAAGCATTTAGTTTTAACGTTAACGAATATCCTTTCATATAAACTTATAGGGTCATTGCGCTAGTTTTCGTCCAGCTCTAGTTTACGTCCACTTGACGAAATTTGAATATATACCTACATTCCTGCACAAATTTGGACTGATTTCAATCCTTATGTCTAAGGCGTCTAAGCAATATATCTGTCTACATATAACAATGATATTTCGCAAAAAGGAACCGCTGGTGGCCTAGCGGTAAGAGCGTGCGACTTGCAATCCGGAGGTCGCGAGTTCGATCCCCGGCTCGAACCAATGAGTTTTTCGGAACTATATACGAAATATCATTTGATATTTACCAGTCGCTTTTCGGTGAAGGAAACCGGACTAATTCCAATTACGGCCCTAGTTTACCCTCTGGGTTGGAAGGTCAGATGGCAGTCGCTATCGTAAAAACTAGTGCCAACGCCAATTACTGGGATTAGTTTCCAAGCGGACCCCAGGCTCCCATGAGCCGTGGCAAAATGCCGGGACAACGCGAGGAAGATGAAGATTTCGCAAAAAGTAGTAAATTAAAAATGAAATATATATTTGATAATCCGTCGAGTCGTCGAAAACTAAACGACCACGACCAGGAAAATCATACATAAGGTCAAGTGAGGTAAATGCAACTATGGGGTTATTGCGTCTCTTCGTTCTTTCTCGAATACGATTGGTCGAAACGCCCTCTACTATGCAACGTTTCATTTCCAAGTACCTCAGGCATGAAACGTTGCATAGTAGAGGGCGTTTCGACCATTCGTATTCGAGAAAGAACGGAGAGACGCAATAACCCCATAGTTGCATTTACCTCACTTGACCTTAACCTATTTGCTTCTGCACGTCATGCTCTACTGATTACCCTGAAAGCAACATTGTTTCATTTGAAGCTGTTCTGTCGACTAATAGAGCAACAATGGAGTACGGTTTACGTATGATTGTTGAAATTAGACGCTGAGCCTTGTGCGAGTGAAAGGCATACTTTCTCCGCCCTGCGGCCCTCTATAGGTGATATTACCTGCTCTAATGCTAAATCTCACAATATCTATTATTTTATTAACTTTTAGGCTTTTGCTCTTTTATTAAATTAGCTTGCTAGCTGCGCACTATTCAACCAGACCTTAGAACTTTCAGATAACTTTTTCATCGAACAATTACGTTTCTCTTTGACCTCGGAGTTGTCTTACGTTGTAGGTACATGCGAAAAGGAAAGTTTGCTATTTAAATAGGTACAAATTTGAGTAGTTTGATACACATTTTTTTTAATAAATATACATTAAAATATGAACAATCAATACATACAAAATAGCCTTAACTTAATGTACAGCGAGCTGCAAAAGTGCATACCTACCAACTTTATTAATGAATTGCTTTCTTATTGACTTTTAAATCTTTAGTTCGATGTAATTACTTACACCATCTTCTAATTTCATACCAGTAGGTATCCATTGCCATAACGGATATATTTGCTCATTCGCTCACGAATAACAAACATCACATAAACCAATAAAATAGCTCGACAGAGAACAGAACAGTTCCGTTCGTTGTAAATATGGCGCGCTCATCATCAGCACGAATTAGCCGGGCCCGTTACTCGCCCAACAGCCGAGCTTTTTTCATAACGACACATGTAGGTCGGCAGTCGGCACGATCGCTTTGTTCGTCCACCATTTATTCTATTGCCTAGTAATTTACTACCATAATCTTGACTTTCTAATACGTCGACTGTCGACTTTAAGGGGGATGCTGAGGTCAATTTTCATACAAAAGTTGTCGCGTCAAGTTATCATATTTGACGATTTCATTGTTGCGAGGTTGATAAAATGATAATATGACAATGTGTAGCTAGTACCTATTTTTGTATTTTATCACTAATAATGCAAGATTAACATCCTAAAATATTTTCTTTTGAGAAGAAAACGTTATGGCAAAATTTATTAAAAAAGCTGCAAAAACATCTGTATGAAAATCAACCCAGGGGATCCACCTTAAATAAGAGTAAGTAAACGTGTAGGTATAAACCATTGATTTGTTATTCGCACGAACTTAAAGCTAACTTACAAGCGAGCTCACCTAAGTGGTTTGCGCAAGCAGTTATGTAAGCTGTTAGTTCTTGCGAAACCTCCGTGTGCTTTCGTTGCTCGGATTACTTAGGCGGCATCGACAAATTTGTAATATGTAATAAGTGCGTGATGTTTCAACATAATTGCTATTAAAAGTTAATCGATTCAAAATAAAGCTCTCTTATCGTCAACGTTTGCGCCGAATTGCGACATTTTATGCAAGCAAAATTGTATACTCAGCAAATACTTAATAAAGGACTTTATGAAGTGCTTTAAAGACAGCCACAAAAGCTCTCAGAGTATCTAAGAGCACTGTACGGTCTGAAAATGAAATGTCAATAGTGCCTCGCTCGACCAATGTTTATCAGACGTTGCAGCGTCCCGCAAACAACATTTTAACGTCGTGAATTCTAAATACCTAGCGACTATCATTGTGCAGGGGCGTGGTTTCACACACACCTACATGACATTTGCACTTGTCCCCAAGCATTTTCCGCTGCAAATTTGCTTTGGGTGCCCGAATAAATCTCAAATTGGAATCTAAGCTGAACGAGAAATGGAACGTGATTAAATAAAACCTATCGAGCCATTGATATAGCTGTGTCACGATATGGTAATCGATATTGATAACTAATCCGCGATAAGACTATTTTCACCCGACAACTCTTGTTCTCTATAAGCTAAATTAGCTTACAATTCACTGATAAGAAGATCCGATATGCTAAATCAACAACTTTAACATCTCGCGTGGCCACGAACATGTTAAATTTCTATTAGAAGTACCAACAATCCATCATAATATTATCTATTAGGTCGATGTTAGTCTAGTCGGGACGGAGCTGGCACAAATTGGGCCGACGCCAGCTCGGCTTGCCAAGTGCATCGGAGGGACCAGCCCTTACAAACGATTCATTATCAGTTTAACCGTTTATGATTTCAAAACTGTATTTAATGCTCATTCGAACATTCTAAAGGCGAGTTATTAAACTGAATTCATTTCAAATTCATGACCATTGAAGTAGTTTACCGCATACGCTTGCCAAGAGCGCTGAAAAGTCATTGTGCATTTACGTCTAACCAGATCAAATATTTTATAAGAGCAAACCCGACTACGCTCTTAACTTACTGTATTCAAACTGTACTTGATATTTATTTCAACAGCATTATGCACTCGCTGCAACTGGGTATACGCCAGAAAACATTGCCAAAATATTTGCCGCGTTTTCGCTATACCCGCCCGTTACGAGCCGAACTTCCGAATAGTGATAAAGTATTCACTGTTGACAATCCAGCCAATAATTTAACGCTAATAAGTGATAACATTCAAATGAACTTTAAAGCGCTTAATAAGTATCCTTATAATTTATCGTTTAAACGTATTACATTATGTTACGTCTTAATTTACTATCATGACCTGTAATTACAGCAATTAACTGTTTGAGTAATTAAAGAGGTGATGTTTATGTGAATGGTTCGGATGTAAGAGGTTTAAGCTCAGATAATCGTGCGAAATGACATACGAGCATGCTTAAAATAATCATGTTCACAAATGAGATTTGATTATTGAGCGTGCCACTTGAAGGCAAATTGGGAAGGGGAGGCGTAGCGTAGCTTATCTTTATTTTATTATGCCTCGTTACATTTAGGCTCAATGAACATGGAGAATATGTGAAGGGATGCTTCTTTTTCCACTATTACCATTGCTAAAATTGAAATAGGTAGGCTTTTCCGCGGGGGTACAAAAACTCTCGCTATTCCCGATTCTGCTGTGGGAGTATCTGTCAATTGCCTCCCAGCAGTGTTACCAATATTAGCTGGGGTAGAGAATCAAATAATGAGGCATTATACGAGGGGCGTTCAAAATATTCTCGGTATTGATATCTTACAACCTCTTCTAAAATTTCTTTCGTTACTGGCCGCTAAGGTTTATTCATTGACATTAAAAAAAAGTATAATTCGAAGCGAGATGTTCTTTTGTTTTTCTGCAATTGCTGAACAAACATGAACATCATGTGGGAATTGACAATGTTAACTAAATTAGAACATCGATGCGTGATAAAATTCTTGACAAAACAGGGTAAAAATCAAAAAACCATAAAAGAGGAAATGGATTGTGTTTACCGTGAGTCTGCTCCTTCTTTATCTACCATTCAAAAGTGGTCAAGCTAGTTTAAACGTGGAAGGGAGAGTGTTGAAGACGACCCTAGACCTGGCCGGCCTGTAGTAGCTACTTCACAAGAAAATATTGATAAAGTGGAAAAACTTATATTGGAAGATGGTCGAGTGAAGGTAAAATCTATAGCACAAGTAACCAATCTCTCTATTGGTACCGTACATGATATTATCCATGACCATCTTAATATGTCAAAAGTAAGTGCAAGATGGGTTCCGCGAATGCTGACTCGGCTTCAAAAAGACATGCGTGTAGCTTGTTGTTCCGATTTTATTGACCTGTGCGGTGAAAATCCTGATGAGGTGCTGCAAAGAATAGTTACTGGAGATGAAACCTGGGTTCATCATTATGACCCAGAGAGTAAACAGGAGTCCATGCAGTGGCACATTAAGGGTTCAGCTCATCCCAAGAAGTTCAAGGTCATCCCTTCAGCTGGCAAGGTCATGGCCACGATATTTTGGGATTGTGAAGGAGTATTACTGATCGATTATAAAGAAAAAGGTGTAAATATCACAGGACAGTACTACGCTAACATTCTACGTCAATTAAAGGATGCAATCAAAGAAAAGAGGCGAGGAAAGTTAACCAAAGGTGTTATGCTTCTGCATGACAACGCCCCCGTCCATACTGCTCATATTGCCAAGGCAGCTATTGTTGAATGTGGGTTTGAAACTGTTACTCACCCACCGTATAGTCCGGACTTAGCCCCCAGCGACTTCTTTTTGTTCCCCAATCTTAAAAAGGATCTGCGTGGAAATAAATTTTCCGATGATGAAGCGTTGAAGGCGGCAGTGGAGGAGCATTTTTACACCAAAGATAAAAAATATTTTTATGCAGGATTAAAAAAAATAATTGATCGATCTTTTAAGTGTATGAACATAGGGGGGGAGTATATTGAAAAATTAAAATATCAATCTTTTCGTACTTGTTTGTTTTCATTCTCATACCGAGAATATTTTGAACACCCCTCGTAATGTCGGCCTGTGCCCCGGTTTCGCGTCAGGTAGCGCAGGTAAGAGGGGTTAATCAGGGCGCGGGGGGAGGGTCTTCCGTCCTCACCAGCTGTCACGACAGCTGCCGTCGCGGGCGCACGTGCTGCCTACGCCGACCTATTATTAAACAACCATTTTTAGGGTTCCGTAGCCAAATGGCAAAAAACGGAACCCTTATAGATTCGTCATGTCTGTCTGTCTGTCTGTCCGTCTGTCCGTCTGTCTGTCCGTCCGTATGTCACAGCCACTTTTCTCCGAAACTATAAGAACTATACTGTTGAAACTTGGTAAGTAGATGTATTCTGTGAACCGCATTAAGATTTTCACACAAAAATAGAAAAAAACAATAAATTTTTGGGGTTCCCCATACTTCGAACTGAAACTCAAAATTTTTTTTTTCATTAAACCCATACGTGTGGGGTATCTATGGATAGGTCTTCAAAAATGATATTGAGGTTTCTAATATCATTTTTTTCTAAACTGAATAGTTTGCGCGAGAGACACTTCCAAAGTGGTAAAATGTGTGTCCCCCCCCCTGTAACTTCTAAAATAAGAGAATGATAAAACTAAAAAAAATATATGATGTACATTACCATGTAAACTTCCACCGAAAATTGGTTTGAACGAGATCTAGTAAGTAGTTTTTTTTTATACGTCATAAATCGCCTAAATACGGAACCCTTCATGGGCGAGTCCGACTCGCACTTGGCCGCTTTTTTATCATCGAAGACGTAACGTATTTTAAGGAGAAAGGGATTCATTACGTCATCGGGCCCTTTTACATAACCTTTCATTATAACGACGAACTTTTTCAAAGCGAGTTAGGTTTTTTATTGAGGGAAGAAAGCTATTTAAATATTCGATACGTTCAGTACTCACTGAATTAAACAGTCAGCGGTGAAATCTTATGGTCAACCTTATTCCGTAATAAATAACTTTAGCAATGAAATAAAATCATTGTTAATGTTATACAATTTCCATTACAAATGGGCATTCGTTTCAAACAAACTATGTAGGTTGAAATTCTCAGTAATACCTTAACTAATCAGTAAATAATCATAATCTATGCCTTATCACTTAAAGATTCGCACTTCGTTTTTGAACGCACGCTGATAATATATTTTTCTCAAGTAAGATTAAGAAGATATTATTATATTATTGGTTCTCACTTCATTATTGCGTAAGTATTTTCTAGAAAAAATAAATCTTATTCTCCAGGACTAATCACGAAGTCTTCACACACACGATTATCGCTTAATAGTTTTCTGGAAGCGAACAGCAGTTTTTTTTATAGTATTATCGTTCGCTCCTGGCATTGTTCGGTAACGTGCTCGTCGCAGTATGGCGGATGGCGGCCTTGAGCGCGGGTAAACAAGTCACATGTATGCAGTCGCAGCTGGGATCAAACGGCGATACCTACCGATTATCATTGAGTGTTTTCTGGAAACTATCAATAGTTTTTATGGTTCGTATTGTTTCGTTAAAGCCCGTCACAGACGGAGCGATTATATATTAATATACCGTAAGACAGCCATTCTCAAAGTGTGTTCCGCGGAACCCTAGGGTTCCGCGACACCCCTGCAGGGGTTCCGCAAGAATTTTGAATTATGCTTATTTAATAAAAAAATACACTTCTAAAAACTATTGTTTTATTGTAGGGTTCCATCAAGTATTTCGCTTTCCAAAAGGGTTCCGTCAAAAAAAAAGATTGAGAACCGCTGCCGTAAGATACAGACAAATATCTTAGAGGACTTAGAGTATAGCTAACGACGACAACGATACCAAAATATATATCGCTCTCTGTGTAGACAGACGAAATATCCCAAAACATATGTGTATAAAAATCCTGTGACCTGTTGAAACATGGTTCAAACGTCGCGTTCAGCGCCGATGAACAACCGCACGATCACGATTCACTATTTAAATTTAAGAGCGACATTCAAAGATGCGCTCCGTCTTCACGTGTAGTGACGGCTTATCATCAAGTATTTTCTGGACACTATCATCAGTATCAACATTTTTTTATATATTTATTTACCTAACGATTGTTCGGTAACAACGGCGCAATATGGCGGCCTTGAGCGCGGGTAAACACTGTCACGTGCATGCCGCGCAGCCGGGATCAAATGAAGCTGATTTTTCCTCAACGCAAAATGCAGATAACGTGTTTTTTTTTAAATGAAACTCACTTCAGTGAACTGAAATTCTATCAATCAACCGAAATATTTATTAGGGTACAAGTCACCTGCAATTTTATGTTGAACAACGAAGGCCGCACAAATATCTGACATGATCTTATTTGAAGAGTAACATACCTATTATTAATTGCAGGTTATTGTACAAACCGGTGGTATACAACGTTTTCATGAGGTATCATTCGTTATTTTACCATAATACAGCGCACAAATATTTAATGCGTAAAATTAGCTTAGTTATAAAATAAAATCTAGAATTCTAGATAATCTACCGAGACCACAGATATAGGAAGGAAGTATTATATGCTCTGAGACCGAGACCATTGCATATAATTATTTCCAGTCAAAATTAATCCACCTTTTGTAAAATAATATTGTCAATTTGAAACGAAGCCGCTATTGGTAGGTAGTAGGTACCTACACCGGCACCGATGTACCTACTTGCTTGTTTTGACGTCATTCACATCGATGTATTGTTAGGTACTTGTTTTGTATGATAGCAAAGATTTATGTTAAACTTATAAGACCGTTTTACTGCTAATATATTTATAGCCACAAAGCCGTAGTTCTTGCAAATAATTTTAAACAATAGGGTATTTATATAAATATTTTCATATTCAGTGTATTATTTTCAATTCTTATCTTTGACAGTGGGTCTTCTACGCAATTTCGATGACTTGGTTTCTAGATGGACACTTATATCACAGAATAACTAATCTTATATGAAGAATTGGTACCGATACAACGCATTGCGTTACAAGACAAAACGTACAAGGATAACGATCCGTATAAAGAAGAGTCGCAGCTAAATTTGTAGGCAGACAAACTTGCATAGGCCTGTAAGTTCGCGTTAGAAAAGAACAGGCACCAAATAAAACAATAGCGCATCGCTAAGAACCCGAATCGCACAGCAATGCCCCCTGACCCGTACCCGCAATGCGCTGACACCGCACCGTGCGGCCACATGCATAATTGTCGGCTATCTCAACACACGCTCTATGAGACCTTTGTTTAAACTTAAACGTTTGAATTCGCAATATAAGGCGTTCTTAGCCAAAATATACGGTGGGCTGTTTGGAAGCCCTTTGGCTAATTGGAAATATGGGATTGTTTCAAGTTTTGAGTTCGAATATATTTAAATATGACATAAAGTTACAAACTAATCCGAATCCGAATATTGCAAAAGTAAACATAAGATTAGGTATCAACGCTTATAATTATTATTCCGATAGTACCATAATATTATAACTCTAAGCCGATTCTGAACTTAGTGTACTACCTTATAGGCCCAAGATACACTTGTAAGTTTTACCAACGTAAGTAGGGACAAGTGCATCTCGGGCCTCACCTATACTACTTTGTCGGCTGTCAACAAGTCTATTGACGAAGATTTCAACTACAGTTGTTACACTTCATGTTAATAAAAAGTAGTACTTTGAGTGGAAATTCAACTCAAAGAGACCTTTTTCCTCTGCTCATTATAGTACCGATAGAAATAGCAATACTTGCTGTACCGACAAAGTGGCACATTTCGCATAAGCTATGCTTAAAGCAAAACTCCACTCCAAAGGGTTTCTTCTATATGGCTTACAAAGTATTGTGAAAGCTATCGCAATATTAATTTATGATTTTGCCGACCTTTTAGCGCAATAGGTCGAAACGTGTTAAGTACCAAATTGATCAATAGCCGTCCTAGAGATTCGCGAAAAGATAATAATGAGATAATGTATTCGCACGTGAGTGTTTTATTGAGATACCGGCGATTACATGTGAGAGGTAAAGGCGCATTTAGAAACGTGAAAAATTATACCGATTGCGTCGCAATTGCGTTTTATTATCTGATAATTAGCTTAAGATTTATTTGATTATTTATAAATGCTTGTTGTTAGGCCTACATGCATTTTGAATCTTTTTACTTATCTAGATGTAGATCTAGCTATAGTGGTATACCTAAATTACCTAATAAAGTGTAATTGCCATAAACCATAGGGCTATGTCTAAAATTAGCAGTGGATACATTGAGTTAACTGACGTTTGAGGCAGTTAATGCAATAACCGCATTATGGTGTAAATCTTATATCTAATTAAGCAATTAATTATCTGGACACTAAGCGCCAAAGGCCAGAAGCGGCCATGCGATATAATTAACTATGATGGAGGGGCGCTGACTTGCAGTTGATGTGGTCGCACATTTGCTGCAGAAATTGGCTATAGGTATGGGCAAGTTTAAAAATGGGCTAGGAGGAGCTATGCTATATCAGTTGTATTAAAATCATACTTATCACAATCATGCACCGTTTTATGATTTTACGCTCCTACACTCTGCGATGATACTTTTAAGCTAAAGTCAAATTGAATTACGTTTCTAAACACGCCCGTTTTTGAACAGTCGAAAGTCGTAGAACTTTCGATTGTTTTGACACCCAACTTACTTTTCAGGCTGACGCCGAACACCGCTGTGATAACTTGTGATGTGAGTGGATATTTTTATATGTGATTTACTAGTGCCCAGTACAAACCGAGTACAAAAAAAACGGATAGTATATACGGATATTTATTAGTGTTAACATGAAGGAGGAGTGTAAATTGTGCAGTGTGAGTGGTTGGGTAGCGCCCGCACGGCCGACGGATTTTTCTATTTCGAGCTTGATGCGGCCACCACAGGCTCACAGGGAGCGGCCTGAGCCGAGGCATGATGCCGTGTTGCTGTCAGCCTATCTGCTCAAACTAGGTGACTATCCCTTGAATACGCTTCACGAACGCGCGGTCGGTGAGTATCGTGCACAAACTGCCTGTTTACAATCTAACCTAGCTAGCTTTTTTACCTAAGCCTAACACTGAATGTCAACTAAATATCTAGACAAGATTCTAACGTCGGTGTATGGTTTGTTTATGGTTGCTTTACAGTTACACACACGCGTCTCTGCATCGAACTAGAAATGTTACCACTACCAGTAGTCAGGTAGAAGCACATAAATGCAACGTAGTAATTAGCAATGAACTATTCGTAGATACTCGACCGCGTTGCACGGAAAAGTTGTACCGCCTAAAGTAAAACGTACCTACATGTTTTATTGCACAATAATTTTTATATTGCATGATACTTTTATGTTGCTCAAACAGGTTTAGCTTGCCCTTTAGATAACGTCTGCTTGATTTACTTTCCACCTGTTTGTATTTCCAGAAAATATTTCAATTAAGTAAGTAGAGTTACAATTATATCATGCTGATAAAATAAATAATTATTTATATAAGGAGTGAAAAACTATGAAAAACACAAAAAGCACTGACATATGAAGTGGTGACAAATCTCGCGATTTGCGTCATCGTCTCGCTAAGGTAGGTACTAAACCTATATGTCCAGTAACAATACACTTGGGTACAATTGTAGGTATTACATTCTTGTTCGAGTGCCATAAAAGTGTAGGTACACTATCATCGAGAAAATCATATACAAGACACGTGTTTAAAAACACCTTTAATCGACTATATCTAAATGAAGGTGTACGATGTACGGAGGTAGATATTAGATATGTAAGTAAGTATGATATGAGATGAGGAGGTAAGTATGTTTTAGATTGTATTTACAATTTATATTTTAGGGTTTCATTTACATTTATTTTTAAGTCTTTTCTTTTACATCATGATACTTATTTTTTCTTCCAATTATGTAAGTAATGTACCTACGGACGGACAACAAAAAATATTGAATCTCTTCAGAAAGTTATAAAAAAGATTTTGATAGACAGAAGCCAAGATGATTAAAAAAATTCAACTAGCGTTTAATAAATTAAAAACTATATTTAGCTTCAAAATATTTACATGGTCAAATCGAACCGTATTTTTATAGAATAAGAACATAATTAAACTTTATGTTAATATACATATTATTTAACAACGCTTATAAATTAGGTTTACGCAGTTTTATACCAATTTTATGCTGCGCATTAGTCGGCCTCGCGCAGATCCGTTATTGAATCCGGATCCTTATTGTCTGAGTCTAGATTTATTCAGCCCTGAACTGGGCTTCTTTATGCCTAACAATACATTCAGATATGAGCATTCGGTTTGGCTACTATTGTAAATAATTAACCTACTTTCTTAAATTAATGTCTGTAATATAATATTATGTAAAGAGCCATTACTTACCGTTAAGAATTGTTTGTTTTATGTCATACCTAATACAAGATAATCTTCTAATATATGTAGGTATGTCTTACCTAATTATTTGACATGCCTATATCATCATTGGCCTTTGCGTCTATTGCAGACGATTTTTAGACCTTATATTAAACCACAGGAGTCCAACCCCATGTAATACAGAATAATTATAATTATGTTGAGTGCCTATACACATACATATATGTACATGCAATGTGCTATAAAATATTTGATACAGTGCGCTGTGCTATACCATATTTTTGCATGTTACACAGTAGGTATGTAGGTAAATTGTACATTCTGCTTATTAAAAAGTTCAGCTCTAACAAAACACAATGTAAACATTCCTAATAGTTCCTAGGAAGTGATTGTAGACTGTATACAAAGTAAAGTGTCGGCGCTACACGACCTCAATGGCTGATTGTAACAACAACAAGGTATATAATATAATACATCTCTTTGTCCACTAGTGAGCTAGTGAGTGACGTCACGGGCTCTCCTGATGAGTCATGAAATCTCGCGTCGCGAGGGGGAGCGGTGAATCAGTTTAGGGAGTGTGAAATGGCTCAACTTTTGAGTTGAGGGATATTGCTAATGCATGCATAACTTAGATACCTATACCCTACACTAATATTAAATCATAATATTGATTTATTATAAATGCGAAATTTGTATTACGAATGAACATAAGTAAGTTTCATCCTCACAGAAAAACGGATTAACGGACTTGGATGAAACACAGCACACACCTATCATTCATTACCTACCTAGAGCCTGGAAACTTGATAACTTCCTACAGCTGGAAATAAGATACTTTTTGTCACGGAAGCGGGAAGTTACAGGGTAATAACAATAAGCACTCCTGTAAGGAGCAAGCTGGGGGTCGGGAATTTGACATTTTTATCACAAGCATTTAATATCACTCTGCCCAGAAGCAAGCGTACAAATACACTCTATCAAGTAACAAAGCGAATCTACTGCGCCGCAGTGAGTCCAAACTAAGGCCGCCGCTGCGGTCGGGCGCGCTAGCACGTACGCACTTCTCGAACTTACTACCGCCGTCTGGTTCTTTCTAAACGGGATCCTAACCAAGAATGGAACGCCCGACGCGTTCCATTATGTCACATTATGTACGTACATCACATTATGTCCTTTAAAACTATCAAGGCAATAGGGTTCAAAATTGTATGAAAAGAAAATTCTATAACTGGGAAGTACCAGACGAGAATGTTCCGTATTGTTATCTCAACATCAATGAACTTTGTCATGTCCGATTCTTTCGTTGATGGAATCTATAGTAAACCGTAAATGGTTTTTGAGATTTAGTTTTATGACTTTATACGCTTTTTAACTGACTTTTAAAGTTTAAATATATTTTAACGTGTGAAATTGGTAACCGAAATTTGTTTTTGTGCATTATTTTACTGACACTGGTACTGGTAATTATAGTGTTTATAATTACGATAAACTGATGTGTGAAATACCATGGTTTAGTGGTAAGTATTCATAATTAGCTAGGGTCAAAGGACGCGCGAGATGTGAGATTACTTAGGGTACCTATGTCAACACTCACACACACTAACACTCTACTCAGAAAATTGAGTCTACACCCTTTATATTTCCTTTCATAGCAATTTTGCAGTTTATTGTACACAAACATTCCCAAAAAAAAACAAAATTACTAACGTAATTCCTGAAGCACTATTAAACGTAAATACGTAAGCACAGGAACGTTGTGTCGTAATACAGGCCCTCCAAGGGCGTCGGTTGATAGCTATAAAAAGTTAAGTAAAACAATAACCAGTGGAGCGCGGCCCTTTAGTTCCATCCTACTACTTCAAACTAAATGTCTTAAGCGCCCTAACATTCCATACTACATAAGACGTTCTTCAATCGTCTACTTTCCTCCCGTCCTACTACTATTTTAAACTAAATGTCATAAGCGCCATAAAGTTTGATACTACAGCACGCTTTCCAACCGGTTGTTTTCCTCCCCTCATTTGAAACGTAAATAAATGCACCGGCCGCTCCCGTACGTATGATTGTAGAAATATATTTATGGAACTGGGACTTCTTATGAAGTAACGCCTGGTGGGTTAGTTTTGAATATAAATTAACGATTTTATTTACAGGATTCGTTATTTAACTCTCACCTTAATGATAATGAGTAAAGGTTTACTTATTATGTAGCTCAGAATTGCCATTGATATTTTAAGTATAACTGATAAGTATAAACGTTACTTTTTGTCACAAAAACGATGTTTTAGTTTTGTAATTGACCGAGGGCAAAAACATAATTATTTAGTATGACTTCAAAGCTAAGGTAATTTTCTTATTGGACCCTTATTCGCTAGGTGCACGACTGGTGCTGCCCTCATTTTGTCGGACTTTCTACGTTAAATCTTATGGAGTAAAATTAGTTCAAGCGGCTGCCGCTAGTACTAATGTCGGACATTCCATAAGATTACCTGTGTTTGTGACGATCAGCGCCACTTCCCCCTCCACCGACTTCGCACCTTGCCAATAGGCATAAGTTAAATATTTTACTTCTTAAAAGCCGTATCATGAAGCCTTTAAAATTAACCCAAATCGTTAACTCTCCCATTTTCCGGAACGTTTTTGATTCTTGAATGACTTTTAATGGAAGCGGCGATTGAACATACAGGGTGAAACCTAAGTCGTAAACAGAAATATTGTTTCTATCACAGTATTTTAAGGCAAATTCAATGCATTAACTCTAGAAGCAAACAATTAAACTTTATTGATAATAATTTTTAATAGCAAAAACACCAACCTTATGGTCACCCTATACTCTCCTTAGTTCGAATTTGTCGGCCTTTACTTTTCTTCGTCAAAAGTTAAGTCAAGACTACGCGGTGGTGTATGGGTCCATTTCGGCATATCCAGCGTTCAGCGTTCATAATCCAAGTAATTACGGAAGTCACGTTGAAAATGAGCTGGAGTTCCGTGATGGTGATTCGGGGGTAACGTTCTCGAAATCCTTCTCGTGTTTGCTCTGATGTACATTCGTTCGAACGCGGTCTTACCATATCGAAACGTTCAATAAAAGTGTAACCTAGATATGCAGCCGGCATTTTAAACGCAAATTGATATTAATTTTTATTTTATCAGTTTAAATTCGTAGCGTAATGTTGACTTATTATGACTTTTGATTGTGTCATTGTCAATTTAATCTTTTTTCAACGTTCTTACCAGCAAATACAAAAAGGTTAAACGATTAATCTTAGTAACATGCTATGGGTCTATGGACAGTTTAACGTAGCAATTAGGGTGACCATGAGACTCAGTAAATTTAAAACAAAACAAACACCGTTTACATATTTTTGCATCTTGTCACGTCCACATGTTTAAGCTAAAGTTAAACAGTAAGAAACACATATTTCTGTTCACGTCTTAGGATTCACCCTGTATATGGAGACTTCCAGTCTGTCATGTACTTGTCTCTGACAAAAGCTAAAGGTCACGAGTGGGTTTTAATAAACTCGGAGTTGCTGGAAAAATACTAGGAAAGCACTAAATTGTGCGCTAAAGGTCAAGTGATTTTGTTAGTTTACTCGTGCTACCCCATTTTAGGTCAGAAGTAAGCTATAATGTACCTAATAAAGTTAAGAAGTTCCTTCGGCAGTGTACCTAATATAGGTACCTTCTAGATTAGGTTAGTTCAGAACTCTATGTTCGTGAAGTTGACCGCCCCACATCGAGCGCCCGCAAATGGCATATCTATATCGTTAGTTCATCGTTAGTTCACGTTAGTTCAGTATATTAAATCGTTAGGATCCGACTACAACATCGATTTTTTTTTAAAACAAAAGTGGGGAGGTCAACTTCACGCAACCGCCCCAAAATCGATTTTATGGTTTTTATCAATTAGAATCGATAGATAATCGTTAGTTCACGTTAGTTCAGTATATTAAATCGTTAGGATCCGATTCTAAGTATTTTTTTTTTTCAATTTTGTGGGGCGGTCAGCTTCACGTGAAGTTGACCGCCCCATATCGAGCGCCCGCAAATGGCATATCAATATCGTTAGTTCATCGTTAGTTCACGTTAGTTCAGTATATCAAATCGTTAGGATCCGACGCATAACTTGTGTGCGAATTTTTTAAAGTAGGGGATAGCGCCAGCACCGTCTTCCACTCTAAAACCGTATTTATGGTTCCTATCAATTGGAATCGATATGTAGTCGTTAGTTCATCGTTAGTTCACGTTAGTTCAGTATATTAAATCGTTAGGATCCGACTACAACACCGATTTTTTTTTAAAACAAAAGTGGGGAGGTCATCTTCACGCTACCGCCCAAAAATCGATTTTATGGTTTTTATCAATTAGAATCGATAGATAATCGTTAGTTCAGTATATTAAATCGTTAGGATCCGATTCTAAGTATTTTTTTTTTCAATTTTGTGGGGCGGTCAGCTTCACGTGAAGTTGACCGCCCCATATCGAGCGCCCGCAAATGGCATATCAATATCGTTAGTTCATCGTTAGTTCACGTTAGTTCAGTATACTCTTATATAACTCTTAAGGCATTTGCTTGAAAACTTCAAAACAAACTTGTTTGTTTAGAAGGTACGCATGTACATGCTGCCTCTACCTACATGCAAGATTTCCAAATTTTTTCCAAAACATAAAATAAAGAAAAGTTTAAAGGTAAACAATAAGCAGTATCACTACATAGTATAAAACAAAGTCACTTCCCGCCGTCTGTCCCTATGTATGCTTAGATCTTTAAAACTAGGTACGCAACGGATTTTGCTGCGGTTTTTTATAGGTAGAGTGATTCAAGATGAAGGTTTATGTATAATTTGTTAACCCGTGCAAAGCCGGGGCGGGTCTCTAGTTACCTATACAGTGTGTAAATCCAATACGGGCGAATATTTAAACGGTGGTTAGCATAGGACCTAAAAAGTATATTGAGATACATTTTACTTAGAAATGCAATGAAAATTTTAACCATACAAAATAATTCGGCCCGCAATGTAATACACCACACGTTACGGGATACGAGCTTTTTAAAGTAACTGTCAACGTTTGTTAGCAGTTACAATAAAAAGCTCGTATTTCGTAATGTCATGTCATCTGACGACCTACCGACCGGTCTGGCCTAGTGGGTAGTGACCCTGCCTGTGAAGCCGCGGTCCTGGGTTCGAATCCCAGTAAGGGCATTTATTTGTGTGATGAGCACAGATATTTGTTCCTGAGTCATGGTTGTTTTCTATGTATTTAAGTATTTGTATATTATATCTATCGTTGTCTGAGTACCCACAACACAAGCCTTCTTGAGCTTACTGTGGGGCTTAGTACAATTTGTGTAAAAATGTCCTATAGTATTTATTTATTTATTTATTATTTATTTATTTATTATTATCTTCTGTTTCTTAAAGTTTGCAGTACATTGCTGCTTGGTACATGTGAAAAAAATTCATTACGGAGTCATATTAAGTGTAACTTTAAAAAACTTCTTAATTAATGATTAGACGGGTAAATTCTTATATCTAGTTTAATTTATTGCCCGTATTGGACTTACACACTGTATATACCTAACTAAATAATGATTAATATTACTTTCCACCTTCACCACCACATCACCAATAGATATAATCTTACTTTTCACCAACCCACCGCCAAAAAGCCGCTGCGACTAAAGGTGACAGTCCATTTCCAACCGCAGCTGCACTACTGTTCATTTTACTATGGAAATTGACAGTAACAGCGACGCGTTCAGTACCAGTAGTGCAGCTGCGGTCAGAAATGGAATGTTCATTTCATTTCATTCATTTCATTTATTTTGTTGTAAAGTCATGTACATAAGTAAATCCAGATGTTATACAATAAAATACAAGTCAGACCATGACACCCTGTAAGGGCACACAACATTAACTTAAAAACTAAATAACCTAAAGTTTGGATTCATTTATAAATAACAATTATTAATATAAGTATTACAAAAAATAGATGTTATAAACTATCGTCATTAATAGGGCACTGTTACCCTAACAGTGCCCTAACAAGTACGAGGATAGTGTCGATAAAAGCGGGACCATCCTAATATCCGTGCAGAGCGAGCACCTTTTGTTTTTGTCATACAGGTGCATACTCGGCCTAGTCCCCCTTTTCCCCTCATTTCGACAATTTGTGAACCTCACTCGCTCTCCATGGGTATGAAGCGTAACCGTTAAGGTCGCTGCGCTTCTTTGTTTGACTCGTTTGCTTCGTCTACGTGGATGACTTCATTCTGCTTCGCCGGCTTCGTAAGGCCTGGCCATAGGCAAGTGGCTGGTGGCAAGGATTAAAAAAAAACATGATTCCACAACAAGAAAAAAAAATATCTTCCTCTGCTCTGCTGCTCGTCTGCTTCTTTCATACCTCCCGAAGGGAGGTATGAGATGCCTTCCCATCCCTTATGGGGATTTTTGGCGGTTTCAAATCGCCGCCCGTAACTACGGGCGGGTCTTTTCAGTGCCCTTTTCTAGGGCGGTGGCTTCACGGCCATAACTAGCCGACTGGCCTGTCATGGCATTTTCTCTCATCTATGTAGCCTCTCAGTGGCTTTGTGGCTGTGGGGCCACGTTGCTGCTGTGGGCTGTCTCCCTCTGTCGGCGGCTGTCCGGAGGGCGTGCGTGGAGCGGCGCGGTGCCCGGTTGGTGGTGTCTCCTCCTTTTTCGGCTTGCTCCTGTGCCCTGTGGGCGCTGGCGCTGCCGGCGGTTATCCGGGGGGCGCGCATGGAGCGGCGCGATGCCCAGTAGGCGGCGGGGGCCCGAGCGTTCGGCGTGCTCAGGCGTTTTTATTAGGCGCAGCTGCGGGGCTGCGGCGGTTGCGTGGTTGATGTCAGGGGCTGCGGGTGTAGATGCCGGCCCGGGGGCCGGGGGGGCAGGTACAGTGGCTCCCGGCTTGGGGGCCTCTGTACGTGCGGCGTCTTGGCTGGTGGGGCCTTTTGAGGGGCCTTGTTGGGGCTGCGGGGCGGCTCCGGGGCTGGCGCGGGGTCGCGGGTCCGTCGGTGGCGGGGTGGTGTTGCAGGATCCTTCCTGGTCCTGTTTGTCGGGCGTACTGCACTCCGGTTTCTCCTCAACTGCCGAAGGTTGCGGAGTGACGGGGTGCTCGTCCTGGTGGCGCTGCGGTTGGGCTTCTTCCTGGGACTGCTCCTCTGCCCCAGGGGCGTGCCCCAACAGCCTGGGGAAGGCTGATGACCATACTTCCGGGCGTGGAGGTATGTGACCGACTTGCGCCAAGCTGGCAGCCTTGATACAAACACGATCAAGTTGCCCGCGAGGAGAAAGCCGGTCTGGGGCTACCCATGGGGGTGGTGCGTAGGGGCGTCCGAGGGCTTCGATGAGGCCATCGAAGTCAGGTTGCCACGGCTCTGAGGGGCCGTAGGTGGATTCCGGGGTCTTGGTGACGTCGGGTACTTGGTAAAACTCGCGTTGCGAACTACCCACCCTATCCGAGGGGACCGGGTGGGTCGCGAGTTTCACTGTTGTGGCTGCGGGTGGATTGTAGAATCCGTTTTCTTGTCTACCCACCCGCCCCGAAGGGACGGGGGGGGACTTCGGAGGCTTCTCGTTCATGGTGCGGGACCTGCGCGACGCGTCACCGTCAGTCGGTCCTGCTGGGCAGGGCGACCTTCGGTGGATGGGTTCTGGGCGCAGCTGGGCTTCCCCTCCGGCAAGGCCGGGCGCGTTCCGGCTTCGATTTTCGCAGAAAATCGTCGGTCGGATAAGCAGGTGCTGGTGAGGTGCGTCCGTGCGAGGTTCCGAGTGGCTCTCCCCTCTCTGCTCTGCTGCTCTGTTTTAGGCAGTATATATATATTATATTAGCGCGTAGAATAGGTAACATCACAGGTGGGGTGGTATTGCGCTGTTCCGTTTTAGGTCATATTCAGAGCATGAATCTAGTATTTTAACTGGATCGGGCATGAGGAGTGAGGGGAAATGACCGAACGGGATAGTCTTATGTATCTTTCAGTAGGATTAGCAGCGAAAGCGCTATTAAATATTGTTTGTCCTTGTCACAGTCTCACTTTTTTTTTATTCCCCACCGTAAATTAGTATGGATTATGGTGGGTAACAAATAAATTCGACCAATCATAGTGTCGCATTGCGTATGTTTTGTCCCTCACGGAGGCACGCGTATACCACTTCTATAGGATTCTACCTTCTATGATTCAGAGGCTCTACCACGAAATACAATACATAAGTACCTATATGTCTTTATAAATCTGCCTCTCTATCGTTTTTGCGTATTCGAGCGATGAGACTTGGCAGCAAGATACGGACGCGACATTAGTAGAACTGCTACTGTAGACAGAACAAAATAAAAGGATAAATAATTAAATTTAATAAATAAACCGAAGTGTACCAACTTTCTTTTAACAAAACGCGCAAGAATCAACATTCTTCCCGCCCGCACTGCGGCCGCTGCTTTATTTCCTACGTTTTATACCGTTTTATAAATGTGAGCTTTTAACACTTGTTTATTATGCTTGTCGTAATTAGGTATAATAAACACCGGCACATTGCCAGCTTAGGTTTCATTATAATTTGTATACCTACTAAAGGTTAAGTACTACTTTAAATCCTTGTTTAACTGGGAAATAATTTTCTGAAGAAACTACGCTAAGAAACGAGCATGATTTAGTAAGTTGTATAATAATAATAATAAAGCTTTATTTGTCCATGTGAAAAATAAATACATTGCAATATGATATAGATAATTACGTAACATTCAATTTAGCTTAATTTTCAATTTATAATGATTGTGTACATACATTTACTAAGTAATTAATTTAACATAATTGGGATGAATTAATTTAACAAAATAATTAGAAATGATTAAAATTTAAATCTAGATTCATTTTTGAATGGACACCATTTGGGTAAAAGCCTCCTCCAAGGTATGCCACTTGTTTCTGTCTTTGGCTTTGTGAAGCCAACCTCTGCCTGCTATTGCCGTTATTTCGTCTGCCCATCTAGCGTGCGGGTGTCTATTAAGTTGTATAGGTACCTATTATTATTGTGGTAGAAAACGGTGTAAATATTTTTCCATTTCAAGTTTTTTTACTTAACAACACATTGTAATGAAATGACGACTACAATCGTATTCCTTAATAGGTATCTTACCTATCACATTGTTACAAGGACAAAAGATGTACATTTTTAACTACAGACGACGAGCGTACAAGGGAGATAATATAAAATTATACGCCACCTACGAACCCCAATAAAGATTATATCTACAGTGAATTAAAATTATATGCATTTGTAAACAAAAAAGAACAATTTGCCAAAGAGCTAATTGCCAACAACATTTTACAACGCGCCTCGCGATCATAAAACCCATAAAATTAAAAAGCAAGTAACAATGAAGTAGCGTAATGTGTTTCATAGTTTTATTAATATTACGAAGCTCTGCAACAGTTGTGGCAACAGGCACAATAGCGTAACTTTGTGAATGTTGTGATACATACTTTTTATTTACCGAAAATAAAGGTCCTTTGACAGTTCTGAATTATTTATTGTATTGTCATCGGTCGCGGCCGCAATTGTGTTACTGACATCATAACTCATGCAGTGCGGATATGATGGTCGCATCAGTTATCCACGTTATGGCGTGATAATGACAGCGTTTGTCACTTTCTACCAAGCGGTGTTAAAAGGTAACAGTGGCTTCGTCACGTAAATAACAGCGCCCACCAATAGCCCTATACGAGTACTACGTTTTGCATTAACCGACTGCGATTTTATTTTTACGACTGTATTGTTATGGTTATATGGTAAATCACGGTTTATTATCTTCTAATTTTCACGGTTATCCTTTTTCTACGGTTATTTAGTACTAAATTCGTTACAAGTCGTTATAAATTTCAATTCAATTCTGACTTTGTACTTGTACCAATTGGGGCAACCGAATGACATTTTCTCATTTTAGTGTTAGGGATGTGAAATCAATATATTTAGCAGAGCTCAGCCCTAGTAGCACGGTCGCATTTTTATCGTTTATCACCTGCGTATGTAAGTGCGAAAGTGACTATCACTATGCTAGTCGATAAAAATGGAACCGTGCTGAGCCCGCTGGTAAATATTTACTAGTCTTTGGTTTTAATTACAATGTTTTACAAATGCCAGTCGTATGAAAGCTGTGGTAACTTTAATTATTAAAGAGTTTTCGCCTAAACAAATTATTTTATACAAATAAAAGCAACTAAATAAAATGTAATACAGTACAGTTGTAAAGAGCATATTTTAACTGTCATATCTGCCATATGTACATTGTTGTACAATTTTTACAATATAGTTAACTTTAAATAAATGTGTCTCAACGAATATTTGTCTTTTTCAGGTAAGCCGCTCTGCCCGTGCAATTTGTGCGACGCCATGCCTTATTCACCTTACGGTAAGCTTCATTCTATTATGAACTTATCTTATGCACCTATTATGTATGCACAATATTCCTGTGAATTGAGATAAGGCTTAAGAGGGGATCCAAAAGAGATGACAACGCAAGGGCTGGACTACATATTTGATTAATTAACCTATCGGATCCAGACCACCTATCATGGTCGCATTTTTATCACCTGTCATGCCATGGTAAAAAATGATATAAAGTTGGCCATCTTAGCCCTACAGGACGCAGTTTACAAACACAGTATAAATCAGTGTAGAACCATAGTTTTTTTTGTAGGTAACTATTATTTTATTGTATTTATAAGTAGGTAATGTATAAGAGACCCTTCATTTTGAGCTTAACATTACGAATTTAATATAAATATAAATTGAGTGCAAGCGAAGCGCATTTGACATTCATTTCTCGGCATGAATACGAGTATAATCTTATTAACCGTGTTTTCAGTATTTGTCCAATTGAATCCTCTCTGCGGTAATCAAGGACCGTGCATTCAAACTTACTAGCGTGAGCGCGGGCTAATCCGGAACCCACAAAACCAGTATATTTTAATCTTGAGATACGTAACAAATATACGATCTCGAAGAACGCTAATATACTGGTCCGTTTGTGATATAGTCTCGCCCGTCCTCGGTATGCGATTATAATGAAAACTCTGGTGGGAGAGTGGGTCAGCGGGTCGGCCCGGCTCGGAGCCCGCATACTCCTGTAGGGTTACCAAATTGTCAGGAATCAGCGAGATTCTTCCATGTTGCTATGTCCAAACTACCGCCAATCTACTATGGCTAAATCGTCTGGTGAAATGATTCTAAAAACATTCCCATATACCTAAGTAACTTATTTGGCTAAAATGCGTGAAAATATTATTTATATTCGTTTATTTTATCCCGTGGTAGGTACGTGAGCCAGCAACCATTTTTGCTGATATATTGATATTTTAAAATTTAAACCGACAGCCCTAAAAACTGCCTGCCGCCGCCGCCGCGAATGTTTCCCATAGTATATTATTAATAACATAACATTTTAACCTTTATTCTACAAGATACGGTCGTAACTTGTATTGACTGTGGAATAAACTAGGCTACAAAGCCGTTGTTTGAATAAAATAGACATTAATTTGAAGGGAACGTACGTTAGCTTCAAAGTTACATGATTATATGCTGGATTGACGAATGTTTATTTAAACCACTTTAGAATGCATTTCTATAACATTCTAAAATTGTTGTTGAGTTTACTTTCATGTGTGATTTTTTAAATCTAGTATTTTTACCAGAATTTTTATTTACATTATAAACAAGACATGAATACATTTTTGATAGGTGCTAAAACAAAACATAATTTCTACCTGGTTACCCTACTTTCATCGCTTGCCCCGGGACACGCTCCCAACTGTCAATCCCATAATTATAATACAATACATATTATCAACGTAAAATTTCAACCTAATATTTAATTTAATCCAACCTGTAACCAATTTCTCGTGACTTAGTAGTAGCTAGAGCCAGGAGTTTGTATACATTTGATAAAGGTGCCTCTACTCTAGATTCGAAATTCATTTGAGCGAATCATGCCGTCGTACCGCCAAACAAAAATGTACGTCTAGACGACTGTTTATTTTTAAAACTGGATCGTAAATTACAAAGTCCAGTAGATATTTTTCTAACGGATAAAGTAGGTGTAGGCTCACGGAATATTTACCTTTATTAACTAATGCCATTAAGGCGCGTATTTGTGACAAAACTTTTTTTTACGTTAGGTCGTATGGTAGCCGACCTACCGTCGATATCGGTGAATACCTTTTCTACGAAATCTCATCGTTAATTATTTCGAATGATAAAGCTCTTTCGGCTAAAAGTATTAAAACATTAAAATTAGAAGAGCGATGGGCTTAATTGCCAAGGTCATCGAGAGCTACACATATCTTATCGTAATCGCATTTAAAATTAAATATGTAATTTTGTAAAGTAATCGTAGTCTACATTGTGATTAAACAATCAATGATATCCTTTCACGTTGCAAGCGCAGTGGACTCGCGGCCTTCAGTGGCAATGAGTGTCATGTTTCCACACATCTCGATCTGTCTGGCGAAGTATTAATTTACCGACCGTTCCACTTCCTATTTATGACACAAATTAACCTGACTTTTTCCTAGCAAGGATAGGATTTACTTTGTGCCCTTTAATATAAGCTTGTTCGGGTTACCATTTAAAGGAGTCTTCTCTATTTGAACGAAAAATTAGCGTAGCCACCATTTCAGAAAGGAACTGTTAGGTACGTGAACTTCCAACTAAGACGGAAAGCTAGACTTTGTTGATATAGCTGGTCAACCAAATCTTGTCAGTAAAAAAAGGAGCGAAATTCAAATTTTCTATGGGACGATATGCCTTCGCGCCTACATTTTCAAATTTGCCGCCTTTTTCTACTGTCAAGATCTGGTTGACCAAGTATATTAGTCCGGTTCCCACACTATCTTTTTGTTCAGCGAAAAGTGTATCCTTTACCAAATAGCTGTTGTTTAGAAATATGTATTATGTTACTCCGAACACGTGGGTACGTAGGTCAGAAATCAAACTAAAGACCTCCGGTTTGAAATGTTTGAATGTCACACGTCTGAACAACTCAACTACCAATCACCATGTTTCCCCACACCTCAATCCGTCTGGCCCGGTATTCATTTACCAGTCCATCAATCCCAATAATCCCCGCTTCCTAATAGGTCGTCGATTAAATTTCGTCACTTAAGACCGGGCTGTTCAACTCGTTTATATGGCGTTCGTATTCCCATCTTTTACCGACAAAAGCCGACTGCTCGTGTCATAAAATAGTGAACCGTGACCTAGAAGATCGGTAACAAGAATGCTTGATAGGAGACCAAGGTTGGATGGTAGTCCGATGCAAATTTTCGCTCGCGCTTGGAATGAAAGGCACCCCAGGAATCACGCGCCGCTTGCCTCCCTAAAAGTGCCCTAAAGCGGGCTGTTTGTCATTTGGTTTCATCAAATAATTAATAAGCTATAATGCGAATGTCGGCCCGTCTCACCCGCATGTGCATTAATAACATTAACAGGCGTCTGGGCCGCGCCGCGCTGGCATCAGTTTCACACGTAATACATGTAGCTATGAAATGTGAGGGCCTATAATGTATTAACGAACAGAGTAAAAATAAATATATGTACATACATATATACAAGAGTGTAGAACAGGGTGTTTAGGCTTGGTGGGTTACTAATAAAATGCCAATAATATTTGTCAAATGAATAATCAGCTTATTCTCAGTTAGTGTTGATCGAACGACGATCACAATAAACGGCCAAGGTCGTAGAGGAATACGTGGGTCATACTGAAAGTTTCTGGATTCTGATAAATGAAACGACTTATTATCCTTATGACATATTTATTGTTTTTCGAAGTATATACCCTCACTATTTACACACTTTTGCATTCGCTGGAACCATTGTGAAAAGCAGTGGGTCCAGTCTTCCTTAGGGACCTCTTCGATGGCTTCGTGGAAAGCATTCACTGCCAGTTCCGGGCTTGTAAATCGTAAACCTCTGAGTTTATCTTAAATTTTTGGAAATAAAAAAAAATCACATGGTGCGAGATTGGGGCTATATGGCGGATGAGTCATTAATTCCACATTTGAGGCCTTCAAATACGCATTCGTTACCTTGGCGGAATGTGCCGACGCGTTGTCGTGGTGGAGGACTATTTTGCTACGGGGACGCTTTTCACGAACTTTGTCAAACACTCTGGGCAAGCACGTGTTTACATACCAATCTGCAGTTACTGTCTTTTGGTGTTCAAGCGGTATAGTGGTGTAATGCCCTGATTTTCCGAAAAAAGAAGCAACCATTTTCTTACCAGTGCTTCGACTTTTTTAACTTTCGTCGGCAAGTCTTCAAAAGGAAAGACCCACTCCGCCGATTGACTTTTCCCTTCTGGTTCAAAACAGTAAACCCAGGTTTCGTCACCTGTCACGATATTATATACAGCCGATATGATTGTCCGCCGTCAATTTTTTTTATCATTTTACGGCACCACTCTACACGCAGTCCTTTCTGGTCTTCCGTCAAATCGTGCGGTATCCATCGCGTACAAAGTTTCCGAACCTTAAGATGCAAATGCAGTATCTTTTGAACCTGACTCATTCCGATGCCTAAGGTAGTACGAATTTGCTGACAGGTAATTTTTTTGTCAGTTTCAATTAGTTGTCGTACAGTATCAATATTACAATCGGTAACCGCTGTCGCCGGCCGGCCCTCACGTTCATCGTCATGGAGATGGTCACGTCCTCGTCTAAACTCACTAAACCACGAATAAACAGAGCTACGAGATGGGGCTTCATCGCCAAATGCTAATTGAAGTCTTTGACAACTTTCTTGCTGAGTTAAACCACATCAAAAATCGTAAAAAATCATGCTTCGAAAATTTTCACGACTTAACTTCATTGCAACAACGACACACGAATTTCAACCCAACGTCACGATGAAAAAACAAATGACAGTCTCACAAATTAAAAAGTAATATACTGCCAGAGAGTTCCTTTTTCAAACCCTATAATTGTTTTTTTAATTTTCGTTTTCTAAGTGGCCAGTTCCAGGAATTATCAGTATGCCCTAAGTACTAGGCTCCTTAACCACTCGCCGCAACGCGGTTCTATTTGTGTCGCGACACTTTCTCGATTGATGGTCGATATAATTAGACGAAGGAGTTTTTATAAGAGCAATGTACAGGTCTTCGTGACCGTGTATAAAATTTTTCACTGTAAGTACCTATATCACAGTTAAAATATGTAGAGTATACTCGCCATCGCCAACCACGAACCCTTCTGTTTAGTTTCGAATTTATTGAATAACACCTCTGTTTAGGTTAGAATCTGGGCGTAAGAGTAATCGTTCGATTTTATTACTCGACTGCCAGTATAAAAAGTCTATTACAATTTTTATTGCATCGGCTATATCGATAATAAAACGAAGCTGCGTCACAGCGAGCTTATCACCAAATCTGAAAACTCGACTGATGAAACTTAAACATTCGGTGTTGCAAGGTAAAATTTTATGTGACTATTAAACTTATTCGCTTCCTGATTGCGTGTTTCTACAGACATTTATCTAAGTAAACAACTCATAATATGCATCTGAGCACCTAAGATGATGTTCTACCAAACACATTTCACACACTTTAGGTCGAATTCAAGTCTTTATTCTTCTGAAGTTGTAAACTTCTCATAATTTAGGTAACACTCTTGTCAGTGAAGTGTCCACAAATTCAAGAACCTACCGCAAAAAGCGAAATTCAACATTTCTTTATCTGCCTCTCTATCGATCGAATTTGCTAGAGCTTTAGAGCCAGATAACGTTTTCCGATTTCTCAACGTTGGCGACAGGCCCTCAGATTTTAGCTTAAGCTTTGCGACCGTTCGTTCGAATGCAAAAAAATATATAAAAAACGTTCAGTACCATGCGACGTCTACACATTTGTCTATGTCCACGCTACATTAGGAGTGATCTCAGCAGCGTTATCTCAAACCATCTTATCAATATCCGCGCTCAAGATAATGTAAATAAGTTTTACAATATGTAAATGGCGCTAATTTTTGCGAAGGTCGCGCGCAGACCTCGCGAAAACCAAGCTGACCTCGGGTTTATCATTGTGATATGATGATATGCGCACTTACTGCTTCATGATTTTTATTTCTATTCTGTCTTCGGTCCTGGCAGGATCCGATACTTATATACCTGATAGTATTGTTCTGTGTATATAAACAAACATGTGGAAAAAACAGTTTGCAAGTGAGTAGTTTTTTTATAGATTTCCATAGAATTTCTTGTATTGCTGGGCAATGGCTTAGGCTTTTCGTCCTAGTATTTCGATCTTGAGTCTTATCTTATTCCTATTATGTCTTCGGTCCTGGCAGGATCCGATACTACGTGATAGTATTGTTCTGTGTATATAAACAAACATGTGGAAAAAACAGTTGGCAAGTGAGTAGTTTTTTTATATTTTCCATACAATTTCTTCTATTGCTGGTGCAAATATATTACGTGAAAATCAGTAAGTATTTTTCATAACATTTTAAGTTGTAAACAAACATGTAGTGTATATTTTATTAATAGTGTGTAAAGAAAGATTGGAACTATAATAAGCCTATTTTATTTGTGGCAAATAATTACGTAATGTTTGTATTACGTAGGTACTTACCTAATAAGTTTTAAATGAACATAATCACGAGCATAAAGTAAAACTTACTTGCAGATTTCTTTAACAGAAAAACCGGTTTCGTAACGGTCTGTATTTGACGTATTTTAAGATCCCAGACGTTTTTCTTCTTTAACCTTCAAATAGGCTTCTTTCACAATTCTCTTTTTCCAAGCGGCCCTGAACTGTGTTATAAGTAATTAAGTATTTAAATGTAGCTTTTAGAAAACTTGAAGGCCTTTTTGCTTCGTTTAGGACTACAAATCAAAAAACGTAGCACTCGAGGTCATATCATAATTTATGTGTGAATGTGCACTCTAAGCTTACTGTATTTGGGCGTTTTCTAAAATAAATATTGAAAACCCGATTCTCCCAGATCCTGGTGTTTTTGGGTTCTTTCAACTCAGAATCACTAGCATATTCAATCCTGGTGATAAAAAAAGTTGTCCCAAAATTTTGTATGAAAATTGTACATTCCACTACGTCACGTTACATACAAGTGAAAAATTTTCTGATACTAAAAACGTGACGTAATGGAATGGACATTTTGGGACATCTTTTTTTAATGGTAGGATGGAGAGTGCTGTCGATTCTGAGTAGAATGAGCCCAAGAATGTCCAGATTTGAAAGAATCGGGTTTTCGATATTTATTTTAGAAAAAGCCCAAATTTATCTATGCTTTTAGGCATCATTGTATAAAGCTTGTGGCATTATGACTTTTAGTTTTTTTTATCAATAACTTTATTTTTTAATTGCAACAACAAATAAAAAACAAAGCACCTAAAGAATACATTAATTTAAAAGTACGAGTAGAGTTACCCAATATCCATTTATTGCTTATCTTTATGTAAATCGGAAGTCTGTTTTTAGGTCACAGTAGTTGTGCTTATTAAATGTACCGCCACATACATAATTAACAATACCCATGTCCAGTATTGCGCTTCATTGACATTTATTCAACGAGTATGTAGTTCGGTCCAAAATATTCTGAAATGGAAACTTTAATGAGATTGCTGTGAACGACTTCCCCAATGACGGTACATGGCTCTTGTTCCATTTGTAATATACATAGTCTGTGCTTACGTACCTATAATTGAAGGGATGTTTACAAAAACAACATAACTCACTACACTGGTTGACACCTGAAACGATTAACAATGTTCTTAAAAAAGTGTCAACCGCTCTAAGCAGTTATATTGTTTTTGTAAACATCCCTTCAATTATTACTGCTTATTGGCGGTTGTAATAGTTAGGTATGACAGATGTCAAATAGTACACATTTTGTAAAGTGCCACGTCGAACTCAATAGCGAATATTACGCGAAACTCTGCGTAGGGGGCGCCACTCCCACAATAAGTCACAATCTAAGGGTCTACCGCAAACGAGAGAGTCGAAATTGGGCGTTTTCTAAAATTAATATTGAAAACCCGATTCTCACGGATCCTGGTATTTTTGGGTTCTTTCAACTCTAGCATATTCAATCCTGATGATAAAAAAAATGTCCCAAAAATTTGTATGAAAATTGTACATTCCACTACGTCACGTCCATACAAGTGAAATATTTTCTCATAATAAAACGTGACGTAATGGAATGGAAATTTTGGGACATCTTTTTTTAATGGAAGGATGGAGAGTGCTGTCGATTCTGAGTAGAATGAGCCCAAGAATGTCCAGATTTGAAACAATCAGGTTTTCGATATTTATTTTAGAAAAAGCCCAATTTTGTTATCTAACCTCTCTATCACTCTTGCATATTCGAGCGATAAAGAGGCCGAGTTTCGATTTCGCGTTTCCCGGTAGGCCCTTTGTAAACAAACCGGCTTGATGTATCAATGTCTTATTTGATTGTCTGTGAAAACTTGTCAAAAACAGTTTAAGGTACAGTATGTATAAGTTACTCTATGGTTTACTAAAGGCGCAAGTCTGCGCTCTGGCGGCAAAACATTGCAGTAATACTCTCTATTACCAACCGCTTTTTGTTCCTCTGCCACGCAAATTGCACATCACCACCTATGCGAATGAGTAAATATGAGACCTCAAGAGCCCCCCTAATAAGCGCCCCTTGGAGCCCGACTTTAAACTGTCCAAATAGCAAACAAAGAAAATAGCAATGCGTGGTCAAAGATCACTTAACCCTCTCCTTTTTGGGCATTGTATCTTGGCAAGATACATAATTTTATTCCATCTTTTTTAATGTTTTTCAATGCTTATTCTTACTCTTTTTGCAGTAGAGGCTCACTTTTTTTATAATTTTGCCAAGAAAAAGATTATTAGCCCCTAGCCTAAATTACCTGAGTTAAGAACAGTAAAGCAAATAATCAACGTGAGTGCAAAAGGCAATCGATATTCAATTCCATCTACTTCGTGTATTAGCCCTACTTGATGGTAACCTCCAAGCGTTCCATCGATCAACCGCGAAGGAATTAGTGCATGCCCTTTCCCACGGAAACCTATTAAAACGCGACAAAAACCGGATCCCTTTGTTTGACATAATGATTCAAAGTCATAATGTAATGATTGTCAGATTATCTTTAGTCATAATTCTGAGGGCCTACCGCGAACCACATTCGACATGTTGCCTCCCTGTCACACTTACGTACGAATTTACAAGTGCGACAAAAAGGCAACACGTCGAACGTGGTTCGCGGTAGGCCCTCTGAAACCTTTAACTTTCATTTTTTCGTAAGGTTGTCCTATAGTTAGGTGAGGTTTGTTTTATGCCAATCCTGAAAAGTTACGCGTTTCTGAGAAAAACCAAATTATGACTAACGAAAATGCGGACAAACAATACGTTATGACTTAACACTTTATGGAAAACAATAGAGACTCAATGAAAACCTTATGAATGTGACGCTGCGCTAAATCCATATTCTGTAGTTTACGAGTATGTGCAGTTGTATCTTTATTAATTACCGGGAGTAAATTGACAGTTGTTAAATGTTATTCGAATAATGATGTCGTAAAAATGTGTAAAAGATAGTTTTAATTACTTTGACGCTCATTGATAAATCATCCTTATTGAAAAAAATGCGTGTAACTCTAGCTAATTCAAAATATTACACAGGTACCTACGTTAAAAGCGTTTTAAGATTATAATGTACCTATGACATTGTATATAAACAAAGCTCAAGCACCCTAAACATTAGACCAATAAATATTAATAATTTATAAAGGAAAGGGGCGCCGCGTTTACATCGTGTTAACCGCCGCGGTAGGTAGTAAACTTCACAAACGCCATGTTTTATTGTTCATGTTCGCCTGCTTCATAAATGCCTCCTACATTCGGTGATCGTCTGTTAAATGACAGTACATAAACCTTATTGTAAACGTATAAGGTCCAAATCAATATTTTCGTTGGTACATTCGGTGCTGACATTCCAATTCCAAGTTGTGACTCGAAAAACGCCTCAATCGGTGACTAGTGACGTCACCGTTTACACAGCTGCGGCTCCGAATTCAATCTCGAATTCTTGATTTCTGTAGACAAATATTAGCCTGCGTTACACATGAACTTTAGTGTAATTAATAGTTAAAGAGAATATTCATAATGCTTAACTAAAAAATTGTACGCGAAGATATATTATTTTCCTTTAGCTTTCTTGAAAACAGTAGTTTCGTGAACCTTGGCGCTTGAGCCTGTCATGAAACCCTTTGGATTTACTAATATTCACTTCAATTTCTTGATCTCTCCCTAGATAAACGAACATTACAACAATTTCAATAATTCCATTTTTACGGCGCACTCTTCTACCGTTCTGAGCTTTGCCAGGCGTGTCTCACTCCGCCATTGCGTCGCTTTGCTACAGGTAGCTAAAAGTACATCCGTTCGGCCCCAATTTTGGGGAAAGCCATAAGTCGCGCGTGGCGCTGTCGCCACCTAGCGGCCATATCTGTGCTGATCGTAACAGACGCGTTTTGTTAGAGAGTGAGTCTTCTGTACATAGTACTATTATTTATTTTGTGCCGTGGCGCGTTTAACCAAATGTCGAATACACGACACGTAGCGAACTATCAATAACCGGGCGTTGTTTAAAATGCGCGCGTCGTCAGGGATTTGGCACTTCTGCGCGAGCGCGGAATTTATTATCGTTTTATAGTCTCCGTCTTGTTTTTGATGTATCGCTTTTGATTTTCCAGTTTGCAAAGAGGATCTCTAAATTTTATTCGTTCAGATGATATGAGAAAATGTTATTTTGATTCGGTAAATTATTTCAGAATGGAATAATAAATGCTAGACTGGGCAAAATTATCTTACATTTACGAAAAGCAAACACAACACATCTGAAAACATCTGATTAAGTTGATGTACTTACCTACGTATTACAACTTTTAACATATAAAGGCTTAAGAAATGTTAAATTACGAAAATGCAATTGGCATGCGGAAAGATTTCACACCGCTTTTGTTCTCAACAGATTATGCATTAAGCGCTTACATTCCCTGGACCATACCATACAAAGCAACTGACCTCTTCCTTTATCTAATAGCGCTAACTTTGGCTGCCACCGACCGCCCGCGCGAATGGGGATGGAACCAATGATATTATATAAGGTTATACTCATACTTGAGGAGCACAAAAAATACTTCCATATTTATTTCTGTGCCTAATATGAAGAAATCAGTTATTTTTGATAAATTTTCTCTTTCCATCCATCTTTGTCACACTCGTTGTTAAACATAAGGTTGACCCTTTCTCTTTCGGTGTGCGGGAGCTCGTTAGCACGTGCACATCCCTCGCTTGTCCAGCCGCGATTAAAGGAAACTTGTCCAATTTGTCACAAGTTCAGCGCTTCAATTTTGGAACGCCTATAACCTATCTTGAGTTATAAATCATTGGATGGAACGTGCCGCGTAACGGCCCGATTCGAACAATGCCTATATGATATCACAGCGATACGATACTGTTCTGTCAGTGTCAACGTGAAGTTTTGATGTGGAATAAATGACACTTTTGAAGCTGGAAAGAAATTATCGGACGCGGCTGACGGACGCGGCTGACGCGCGCGACATAAAAGTGTGCACAGTCAGGAACATCCAGCGCGCCAGATTTCTGTCGGATGTCCGAAGGCTCAAGGTCAGCACAAGGTTACGTCCACGGCTTACCTCCGAAAGTTTGCACAGTTCAGTGTAGGTATATTCATTATCTAGATACCTATAAGTCGCGGCTGTGAGCCGCGTCCAGCCGCGTCCGTCAGCCGCGTCCGATAATTTGTTTCCAGCTTGACACTGACAGATCAGTATCGTATCGCTGAAACATCTTATAAGCATTCGAATAGGGCCATAAAGGTCATACGAGCCCCGACCAATCATGGTCGCATTTTTATCACCTGTCATGCCATGCGTCACTTTCGCACTTACATATTTGTTAGAACGTGACAGCCATGGTGATAAATGATAAAGAGCCGGCCATCTTAGCCCTACTGGAGAGCGTAGGCGTAGGACCATCTTGTTATTGCACTACCCATATCCCGGCCGGCGCCCGTCTCCCGGATTTTAGGCTGCAGCTCCATTAAAAGATATTCGAGGTTAAACGGCCAGCGAGAAAAACTATGCTACGAACATATTCACTCATTCGTTCCTCATATCATTCGTAAGTACGCAAGACAGATGTTATTTTTATGAAGTTCTTTTCGTTATCGCGGCAGCATTGTAATATACCTAACATATCGAGGACTGTTCAGCCGAAGCAATGAAATAAACGGTGGTATTTGTTTTAGTCATAATAATATGCTTAAAACCTTCAATTACACATCTAACGCATCTAACGGGCACTAAAATGATACTATTCCAGCGGTGTCACTCACGAATCCGAGCATTTCGAGCCAATCGTGCAGTCTAACGCAACTAGTTGCGACCAATCGCGCGCGTGATGCGAACTCATCAATCAATCGCGTTGTAGCGGTGTCACACCGCTGTACTGCCCCCATTCATGCTCCATTCTTATTGCCCGTCAGGTCAGTCCCGAGATATGTACATCGATGATAGTACATCTTTTGTGGAGCACCGCATTAGGCAAGTACATTTTCTGGAGCAGACTTATTTTTCTCGTGCGTGACAAGATTTTGTGGACGTAGCGTGCCAACACAAATGAAAGGCTCCAAATCTTATGCGGTACATGAAAATAACATGTTTATGGCATAATCTGTTGAGAAGGAAAACGGAATTTTGTGAAACTTGCTGTAAGCTTCTATAAATATTTAATGGTTGAATGTTGGTATTTTATCTACACATTTTCTTTATCCCTCTATAGCGAAATGTCGTAATTTATAAGTTAAAGGCGTGGAAGGAAAATGATTCTATAAGAATGTCAACAGTGTCAAAACCGCTTATAACTTTTCGGCCAAGTTTCAGTTTTGTTACTATAAAAAACTTCCTTTGTGATGATAATATTTTAAGTGATTAAAACATTCATTTCGCAGTAGTTCAGCAAAAGAGTAAAATATATCGACACAAACAATCAAACATTATATCTCGCTGTTTATTGAAAACAAAATGAACGCATAAAATGAAAAAAAAAATGCGAAAAATTGTGAATATTTCCTAACTATACAGGGGTAAACAACATGAATGAAATGGGGCTCGGGTTGGGTGGGTTCCATTTTGACAGCTCGCCTCCCCACCGGCCCGCTAACACCAATCTACAAGTGGAACGACGCCCCCGCGTCAACCGCCATCGAATGTCCAACTCCAATAATCTTTCACTATCACTATAGCAATAATCGTCTGAAATAATACACATTTACTTTCACTGCCATATTTGTACACCATGGGAACACGGGTGTGTTGCTGGTTTGGACACGGTAGGCATTGAATAAATTGATACTTCTACATCCGGTATTCGGCTTGATTATAATTGACTATTATTGCGGTTTTAAGAGAAGGAAAAGCAACTACCTAGGTACTTAGGAAATTTTTCCCAGTATTCGTACCCCTACCACAGAATAAATAATAGTGCTACATAGGCACAGAAGACTCACTCTCTAACAAAACGCGTCTGTTACGATCAGCACAGATATGGCCGCTAGGTTGCGACAGCGTCACGCGCGGCTATAGCTTGCCACCAAAATTGGTGTGGAACGGATGTACTTTTAGCTACCTGTAGCAAAGCGACGAAATCGCGGAGTGAGCCACGCCTGCCCCCTGTAGGTAAACAGATTAGATTTTATCCAATATTTTATCTGTAACAGTAGGTGTAACATTCGTTAATGTCCCTTTAACATAACGGGATTAACGGGCTACACACGGTAATGGCTCCGAATGTTTGTTAAACCGAAACAAATATTATTGTGTTAATAGCTGATGGAATAAATTAAATGGGAAACACTCACCCGGCATGTTGGTTTTTCGGACATGAAGTTGATTTACTAATTTCTAGCAAGGTTGGCGGTATATTATTTATAGATGGCAGTGTAAATGAATAGATATACTCGTCCCTTACCTTAGATGATTAGGACTTACATAAGATAAGAATTAAAGAACTGACTGGAATACATTTTATTAAACTAAAAACTTTTGATGTTAATTTAAAACACGTCTCAAAATTGAAACATCTGCATTGTTACAAATCAGTAGGCAGTATAAACTAGTAATATCATTGTTGATAAGATAATAAATTTTACTTACGCGCATAAGGAAAAAATAACGAAAAGGGACCTTATAGTCGATGGCGCTTACGCCATTGTTAACGATGCTCCGATATATATGACACCGTAATAAGATTGTGATCCCGTTAGTTTATAATCTAACGTAGGTTAGGTTAGGTTAGATTATAATCTCCCTACCATCAGTTTATAATGTAACTAGCGAGATTATGATATGACGAGTGTTTACAATTTTACGGTGACATATACAATGCCGCTCGACACTGTGCGGCGTAAGCGCCATCGACAATAAAGTCCCTTTTCATAGATAATGCCCCAAATAATCTTTAATTTTCCCCTCAAGGCCGCTTGGTGAAATAATTTGGCATTCATATTCGCTATGTTTGTTTTGTACAGGTGTATTTTAAAGCCGCGGTGGCCTTGGTATCAACGATTTTAACATTTTGATTGTCAAACAATGGGGAGTCCAAATGACTGCATAAAATTACGAATTAGGTACTTAGCTAATGTTATGTTTGTATTTAGTTTCGAAGGTTGCTTAAACGGCTTCGTGGCTTTTATATTTTACATACAATATGTGTAAGTACAGTCAGCCAAGAAAGTGGTCTACCACTTTTTGACTCTATCATCTGATTGATAGAGTCGAAAAGTGGTAGGCCACTTTCTTGGCTGACCGTACAATAAATATTTTTGTACTGAAATTTTTATAAATTATTTGTAATGTACTCAGACACATCTGAATGTCTGAATGTCGTTTTGGGTCAGTCTGCCTGAATGTCGGATAGTTTAATTAATTATTTCCAAATGTATTCATGGCGGGTATTGTTACGAACACGCATTGCCCGTGTGATCGTTAAATTTAAATTCCATTAATACATTTGTATGGATACGTAACAAAGGCAGTAAATGTGAAATTGTGTTAAATTTGCACCTTGAAATAACTAATTAACTCGTATAATACAAGTCTTATTGTAGGTATTTAATTATTATATTACAAAAGACTCGTTTCCAGTAAAAAATTCCAATACGAGTAAACATATAGGGAAAACTAGTTTAAATCTTAATGTAAATCGTTGAATTCTTTTTGTGAAGTGTCGGCAAAAGGAGATGTATAAATACAGTGAAACCTGGATAACTGAGATCTCAAGGGACCTGCGAATTAGTCTCACTTAAACAGGTTTCCCACTTACACAGTTTTCTCAGATATCGAGGCTGATAAAAATATTTGTCTCACTTAAAAAGGGTTTCAGTAATAGAGGTCAGAATACAGGTTAGTTCAGTTACAGAGGTGAGATTATTAAATAAAACAACCTTGTTTGTAAACATTAAACATACAGTTGTAATCTTTAGATACATATATAGGTAATAATCAACAAAAATAATCAAGTTCGTATTTTGTACACACAAATGAATCACTCAAAAAAATTTCTTTTTTAAACCCGTCCAACCAACCATTACTGCCACAAAAATTATCAATGCCGATCCTTTGCGAAAAATCTTGTGCCTTCTCTTTAATCATTGGCCCACTTATCGAAATATTTTTGTCACGAAGTTGCTTGATCCATGTTAACAGGCACTTTTCATGTTCAGGATATTCTGATATACGTATACGTTTTAGTTTTCCTTGTCCGTCCGAAAATTGAGACTGAATTTTGTCTTTATTTTTAATTATTCGATATACAGTCGATTTTGGCACATTCAATTCCACACAGACTTCATCGCGTGTCTTTCCACTTTCAAAAATGGATATGAACTTTTGTTTTTCACGTATTGGATAAAGACTTAAGCCTTCGTTTCGGCATATCTCAAATATGTAAACACCCGTATGATAGCTCAACTAAACTAACTCGAGACTCATCTCATTATGCACAATAAGCCGAAGTCCGAAATTTGCGGGTAGACTAAGAACGAAACGGAAATTTATTTGCGTCCTACATAGGTCTTAGTTAAAGAGGTTCGAAGTTGACAGCATCTCAGTAACAGAGGTTAATACAATATAAAATTCAAGAAAAACAAGTTAGCAAAAAGTCTTTAAAACATAGTCTCAGTAAAAGAGGTCAAAAACACTCACTGTCTCAGTTATAGAGGTAATTTTGACGAAAAAATCGACAGGACTAATCTCAGATACAGAGGTCTCTGTTTTCTCACTAACAGAGGTAATTCAGTGGTAAAGTGTCGGGACCGCAGCATGTGTCTCAGTTATAGAGTTTTCTCACTTATCCGGGTCCCACTTAACCAAGTTTCACTGTATATGTATTATTTTCGTCTAGCCTTTATCATTATTACGCGATACATTCCCGATCTACTATGTATATCTTTGTACCTAAAAGTAATACCAAACTTCACCGTAGCGCATAGTATCAGAAATCTAGAAACTAACAAGATCGACGTTACCTACATACACTAGGTACATCAAATTGGCATAGTTTTTGTGGAGCGACATAGCAATTTATTAGTGCGTATCCAGAGCCAGACAAGTGACCAGTCGCGTCTGGTTAGAGTGGTTATGGTTAGTAGGGCGATGGGCGGGCCGCCGCCGCCGCGGCAAGTCGCGACTCTGTGTCGGCTCTTTAGCCACTAGCCACTATTTATTTATAAAACATTTTATATCGAATGTGCGCTCGTTCCTAGTAATCGCGATTAGTAGCTAACTGAAATTCTAAGCGCTAAGCTAAGGCATAAATGTTTTCGAAATATAGAAAACTATTGCTGCAAATTGAATCTTTACGACCCTTTTCATTAAAGTTAAAAAATGGTGCAGTTTATTGTACAGGAAAACAGGCGATTTTATTGTACTCACCATTTATTACGCGTCTACTTGCTTAAGACTCCTGAATGACTTGAATATGTCTGCGATTTACAGGATACGTTAGATATCCCGATCTCAGAAAGTTCTAATATGTGGACATGAATCTGTTAGTTTTAAGGCTTCATCCGGTGTACCACAGGGGTCGCACTTAGGTCCTACATTATTTTTAATTTTTCTAAATGATCTTGCTGAAGAAATTCATCATTCTACGTTTTCATTTTTCGCGGACGACTTAAAGATAAGTAAAATCATCCACAACTCATCTGACTCACAACAGCTACAGGAGGACTTATCTCGTATATCCAATTGGTCCAATAACAACAAACTACCGCTGAATATAGGAAAATGCAAGCACATAACATTTACGAAAAAGCGGTTGCCTTTAAAAACATCCTATGCCATAGACAATGTACCCTTGGAAGAAGTTTCCCTTATAAGAGATCTCGGGGTGACTCTCGACAAGGAATTATCATTTAACTCACACCTTGATAATATAATAAAAAAGGCTAACCAACTGCTCGGCTTTATCTGGAGAAATTGCAAGAAATTCAAAAATATCTCGGCTTTAAAGATTGTTTTTTCAGCCCTAGTTCGCAGTCTGTTAGATTACTGCTCTAATATATGGAATCCGTTTTATAAATATCATGTAGAACGAATCGAACGTATACAAAAGAGATTCTTATTTTTCCTCACTGTTCATCAGGGGAAACTGCGCTCACTAAACTCATACCGTAAACGATTAAAGTTTTTTAAAATGATTTCTCTCGAGGACCGCCGTTGGATTTCTGACCAAACGCTACTACACAAAATTGTCTCGGGAACGCTAGACTGCCCACAGCTTTTGCAGCAAATATATTGGACTGTTCCGCGACAGCATTCTCGACTGGCTAATTTTCGGCCTTTCTTATGTAGAACTTATAGAACAAATGTTGGTTCTCATAGTTTAATACCTAGAATTTGTAGAGAGCATAACCTATTATATAAACAGAATATAAGACTTGACATATTAAAGATGACACTAAATCAGTTCAAAACATATCTACATAGACTCAAGACAAAACCGTAAATTCCATATTAAGTGTAACTTTTCTCATGTAATTATTTAGAATCCATCATTTGCTTCCTAGAGAACCTAACTCAAAAATTGTAAACTTATATTAATTTAGACTATGGAAAGTAGTATCAAGGTCATTAGTTACTAAGCTTATTTTCTGTATTCTACTACCTAATTTCAGCAACATTGATTTATATTTAGTACCTACTAGTTTAGTACTTAGGATAAAAAAACATATGTAAGCAACATCTGTTACAAGCATGCCGTGTTTGCCTGTAACTTGTTAGCGAACCTAATAAATAAATAAAAAAATAAATATATAAGTGCTTGAACGACGTGACAATCAGTTTAAAAAAGTTTAAAACTCGCATTTGGTACATGAATACAGTAAAGATATAAGTTGACGTAATATTTTTTTAACTAAATGCCTTGTAAATGACAACAGTGTTCCTTCTAAGCCACACCAACATATGTTACCCAGAAGTACATCGTAACATACGCATTGTCAGTGGAATACAAATCGAAGTCGTAAGTCTTTTCCAGGCTACGGAGATACGCGCTTTGTGATAACCGAATTATGCGCTACATAATACATGCGATCTCGATCGCTGATCTATTGTAATATATACGCTATTTCCTAATATAACGGCTCTTTGCGTTCAGCGTCCTAAGCCATTCCTAGAATTAAAGTACGTTATCATGGCTCAAAATAACTCGATCTCTGGGAATGTTTATAACGAAATATCTCGAAAATCTCACATTCGTTCCGAAATGAATGCACGTTTCTGCAGTTGTGCAACTTACTATACCTACGGAAAATGATGTAGTTATATCAATTTCGTGGCGTATTATGTCTTATACATATAGTGGGGTGAACTTTGAGACTGTAATACTTCAAAGCCGCTTGACTGACAAGGAGATCATAATGGTTAATACAAAGATTTTTAATAAGTGTTTTAGACATTATATTAGTCGGAAGATACCGTCCGTAGTCTGTAGGACAATCCCGATAGCGAACGTCAAATAATTTTACACGTTGTAAAGTATGGTAAAATCTGTTTATAATTATGTATTAGGTGCCTGTAGGTAGGAGTTTGTTGTGTTGATCAATGCTTTCGGGTCGGAAATTCTATTTTACATAGGTACCTATTAGTTTCTAGGACACGTAGGTACCTATATGTTACAACTAGGTTATTGGTATTTTCGTAGGTACAGGTGTATGGAAATTAGGGAATTGCCACACTAATTTATTAACTTAATCAATACCAATATTTTAAGATTATAACTGCTACCTATACTAAATATATAATATCTGGGTCTATGTTACCTATTCATATACTTCAGAATAAATGTTTCGGATGACATTTGGTGTGTAAATAATTTGAGCTCCGGAAAAGTGCTCAAAGATCCCAAGCGATTCTCGCGAATAAAGACATTCAAGTATCTGCGTCGCTTAAACCGCTAAAATCTTTGCGCTATAGTCGCAGTTCTGATATATTTATCATGGCATTTGGGGCCGGTTTAGGTAAGAACAAACTGTGACCAACATATTAAATACTACTTACTCCGAACAAGATTATAAGACCGGTTACATACATTTTAACAGCGATTAAACTAAACAACGATACAATCGGGATACAACATCCAATCCACTCGGATGATCGAAAAAGTAAATAATAAATAAATAAATAAATATTATAGGACATTATTACACAAATTGACTACCTACCTACCTAGAAGAGTTCCAAACACTACTTATTGTATAGGTTACATTTCAATTAGTTATATCTAAACCTATGAGGAATACCTCCTAGCTAATCTATTCTTTGAATGGAAAGTGGAATATAATGAAATAGACGAATTTGTAAAAACATATCAGTAAAAATTCATAAATATATAACATATAAATCAAATAAGTCGCTATACAGTCGCGCAGGAAAAATGTCCGGACCTACGGTGAGCAAACCTTTACATTTCTGATCACAGAACGTTGGCCTAATTCTCCTTTTCACGTCGCCTATTCATCTCATTCGCTGTAACCATTTCTCGCCAGTATTAGTTTTATGCGGCCAATCCGCACATTGTTTATCTCTAGTATCACTACCTACTTTAGTATAACGATGACTCACTAAATAACGAGCGTTCTGATTTAAATAGCCTTATCTCGTCATATCTAATGTTTAAAAACGACTTTGTGATATTATGTTTTGGATTATTTTTATGTTTTCGACATGGCCGTTACGAATCGGTGCCATTAATCTGTCTAATCTTTTTAGTTTAGGTTCAGCTGCCTCTTTTTTATGACAAACCAAGAGACAAATTATGCTGTCGTTTTTAATAAATCTGCGGTGTTCTTTATAACAATCACAGGTACATAATACGTGTTTACGAACGCCCTAATTGACGCACGTTAAAAAATTAATGTGCATCCCGTTTTCATTCCTATTGTTTTTTAGGATTTAACGACAAATATGTATTTCAGAAAAAGAGGTTTCAGCTCCCTTGCCTGCACTAGGAAACAAATAACGACGTAACTGCAAATTCTTACATCGATAGATTAAAAAAACTCATGCCAATTACAGGTTCTAGTAAAAACCAATATTTTTTCAACTAATAAATGAGATTCCGCTCAAAGCGAAACGAGCGTTTTAATCAAACATAATAAAACACGTATCGGCTGACGCGGCTGCAATATCCTTCAATTACTACTCCATACCCCTATGCAGCTATACCGAGAGAGGTATTCTCATTTTAGACTATATAAAACGTTTTGATACGCGAAAAAAAAACATATTAAATCGTTTGAAAAGGTATCTCTTAGGTGTTTTAAATTTTAACAAGCAGAAACGTCTGCGAACGATGTTATTATGCTTCGATTTTTTTTATCTCTTAGATGCTCTATAGGGTGCATTGTGCCTCTAGTTATATATTCATTCATGTATATTTCAGAATTAGTATTATTTTTTGTAATAATATGGGGCATTATCTATGAAAAGGGACCTTATTGTCGATGGCGCTTACGCCGCACAGCGTCGCGCGGCATTGTATTTATATCGGAGGAACGTTGATAATGGCGTAACCGCCATCGACAATAAGGTCCCTTTTCATAGATAACGTCACATATTACTAAAGTAGAAAGTGATACTGATATATCACTGCACTCCACATTTGTAATTGTAACTTTTTAACTGTGAAATGCACTGCGCCATTAGACGTCCCGCTTGCACTTATTCGTACAATATCAAAACAACCAAACTGTGCAATCAGAATACCCCAACGAGGGGCGCACGCTCAAGGTCGGAGGGTGAGATCCGATTTGTGTTTTATTTATGCATCGTCTATTTTAACCCGCACCTATGGCTGAACTACGAATAGTACGGGTATAAATAGGAATAGGTCTATTCTAATTGTGTTAATGTGAGCGCGAAATGTCTTTGTGTGTACCTACCTCTGTTTACCACGTGATCGTCTATTTGGTGGCAATTGGTTCGGCTACTTCACTATCACTACATAGTATAAAACAAAGTCGCTTCCCGCTGTCTGTCTGTCTGTCTGTATGTATGCTCAGATCTTTAAAACTACGCAACGGATTTTGATGCGGTTTTTTTTAAATAGATAGAGTGAATTAAGGGATTTGTTAACCCGTGCGAAGCCTGGGCGGGTCGCTAGTTAATGATAAAATACTTAGGTACCACTTGGAGTAGTTAATACCTATACCTACCCACTTGAACAAAGGAATAATGGATTAGACTAAAATTAAACACATCATTATTTTTAGCCAAATAAGACTCAACTTGTTGATTTAATTTCTAAAGCAATTAAAAAAACCGGCCAAGTGCGAGTCGGACTCGCGCACGGAGGGTTCCGCACCATCAACAAAAAATAGAGAAAACAAGCAAAAAAACAGTCACCCATCCAAGTACTGACCCCGCCCGATGTTGCTTAACTTCGGTCAAAAATCACGTTTGTTGTATGGGAGGCCCACTTAAATCTTTATTTTATTCTGTTTTTAGTATTTTTTATTATAGCGGCAACAGAAATACATCATCTGTGAAAATTTCAACTGTCTAGCTATCACGGTTCGTGAGATACAGCCTGGTGATAGACGGACGGACGGACGGACAGCGGAGTCTTAGTAATAGGGTCCCGTTTTTACCCTTTGGGTACGGAACCCTAAAAAGTATTTCTTTAGCAGGTAATGTCGGCTAAGAGCGTAAAACAGGTACTACTTACATCCATTTTTGAATAAACAGCGTTTGTGCCTATTAACTATAAAATTAAAAATAGATTTAGAACTTTTAGCCAACGATAAGCTCTTTTTAAATTCTTTCCACAGCTGAGAAATCTTCATCACATTGCAATACTGTTTAATAAATGTCATCCGCATTGTCTAGATTGTTCATTTTGTTTCACTATGCATAGTTAACAACATAAACCGATTTCATAGTTCACCTGCTTTGTGGTTAGTGAAACCTCGCTTAGCGACCACGGGCGCTAAACAAACTTTGCAAAAAGCAAGGTTTTGCTTGAATTGCTTGTGCTTGGCCGTCGCTCCGCGCCACCTTGTTTTTCCGCTTTTTCCGCTTTTTCACGTTTTTCGCGGAAGCTCTTGTGCCGAAACAATGAATTTGTGCGGCGTGTTTATATTCGGCTTGTATTTCAGTGAGCTTTTATGTTTAGTTTTACTTTTTCCATGTTCGCTTTCAGTGTTCCCTATTAAGGAACGCTAGATTAGGGATTTGGGATATTCAACGGGGTTTCAGCTTTTGTTTTCTTGCTTTTAAAATCATTTTACACGGTTTTAGTGTGGGAAGTCGTTATTTTTTTGTCAAATTAATATTGTGATCAAGAGAATAAAGAAACTGTAATGTAACTCGTCGGTTGAGACTAGATTAACGGTTCTGTGTTTTAGCTATTTTTACTTATTATTTCCAATTCACATGAATCTTCAGAAACCATCGCAAGTATCCCACTTTCCTTTCAATTACCAATTTAGTGTACTTACTTCATAATATATTAACATAATATTTAGATAATTACCATTAACAAATGAATGAAACGTAGTAGATACTTACAGTAACAGACAGTTCAAAACTCTCAAACCACAAAATTTCAATCAGCCAACTCAAATAGAGACAACATTTTAATGAGCAAACTCACACAATCCTAGACACATTCAGTTTGGAACCAGAAATAATAGAAACCCTCTTAATCACCTTATCATAATTTCAGCGCTTCAGTCCAAACTAATGCCGCCTCTGGAGCGCGGCAACGCGTGAGTGGCTAGCGTTGCACGTGTAAGCATGTTATACTTCTTACAGTTGGATTCAACGAAATTAGACTTTATAGTCATTGTGATAAGTGTTAGGATTATCGCATTCGTGAGATGCAAGAGCTATACAGTTTTCCAATACAATAAAGTCACATATCACCTATCGGTCCAATGTGCTTACGATGTTTTGGAATTAGACATAGCTAGCGAGTCAACGCTTTCAAAGGTAGGCGTATCTCACACGGCTGTGCACTTGCAAATTTAACGTTAATTCATTGGTGTAAAGCTCAATTTTAAACTACCCAAAGTAATATTACGGTATCCCTGGAGGTGGCGATTCCCAAATCTCAGATTTTAGTGGCTTTCGATAATTTATGTCGTCTCATTTAGTTATATTTGTAGCGAAAGAGTGTCGACATTTACGCGATGTTAGGCATGAATGATCTAATCGCACAAGGAAAACGGAATGAATTCTAAAACGTCCTGTTTCATAACGATTTTTATTAATATTTTCCTTGTATAGTACATAATAGGTTGAATAGGTTGAAAATTACAAATGCTTGAAGCTTTGTAATTTTGCATAAAGGTGACAGTCCATTTCCAACCGCAGCTGCACTACTGTTCATTTTACTATGGAAATTGACAGTAACAGCGACGCGTTCAGTACCAGTAGTGCAGCTGCGGTCAGAAATGGAATGTTACCCTAATACTACTCATCTGATCACTTTATTATTTTAATTTAAAATTAACATTATATATTATACGTACTTAAAGCAAGTTATGTGTTTAATAATCACAGATCTAAACGTGCATACTGATAGCTATATGCCAACTAGTAAAATTAGCAATCGCCTTCAAACGAATCAAATATTGATCGTAAAGTATACCTATGCTCTTCTTAGCGAGAAGAAAGTCAAAGAACTGACGATTAAGGAACTAACTAAGAATATAAAAGTATACTCAACCTAGATACCTATACCTAAAGAATACCGTGCGCGCTCGCGAAAAATGATGTTCATAAAAAACAACACGAGCGAGAATCACATAGCTAGAGGCAGTAACTAATTTTGACAAACCAGATTTCTTACAAGCAAACGTGTCAAACAGATCTTCGACATTCGACATCGACTATAAATACTATAATGTCTATAATACAATACACCTGAATGTACTGTACAGGGGGTAACGCACGCGCTCTCGACAAAAAGCCGAGATAAAAACGACACGAACGCGAATCGCCGTGTCTAACTAACCTTGGGTCAGTGACCCGCGGCGTTACGGCTTGAGAATAGGCTCCCGTTGAACTCTGCCCTTTCAGGAGTCGCGATCGCTCGTAGCCTTGGGAAACAGGGTTGGTGTGATCTGCTGATCTGTTTTATGGTTTATGGGGCATTATCTATGAAAAGGGACCTTATTGTCTATGGCGCTTACGCCGCACAGCGACGCGCGCCATTGTATTTATATCGGAGTATCGTTAATAATGGCGTAAGCGCCATCGACAATAAGGTCTCTTTTCATAGTTATCGTCACATATACCTAGTTAATTAATGTACACCTATACGTGTGGTGTATTGTATAGTTAATATGTTATGTAGGTTGGCACTGTTGGCACTGGCAGACACTTGCGTAGCACTAAAGCATTACTGCTGCAGTATTGCAGCGCGACATTACTGCCGACTGCAATGCAGCGGACTCCGAACGGTGCCTTAGCATCTTTATTACAAACGCGTGGTCAAGGAATTTAATTTCAGTACCATTCCGTACCTTGTCACAGTGACAATAATACGAGTATGAGGTCCCTAGCGACTTTTATATTGATAGTCACTGTGACAAGGTACGAAAATGGTACTGAAATTAAACTCTTTGCTTGTACAATGACAGGTCTTTTGTCACTTGGTCGCGTAAAACTGTTGGCAAAATGTATGTACCTGATCGTGACCCGTCGCTTTCAATGCTCACTTAGGACGTACATAGGTAAATCAACAAAAATTGGTTCTTCCGAGGCAAAAGCTTCGTAACTATCCGGAATAACAGCGTACCGCCCTTTGCCTTGATTACCGCTGGCGTGTGAATCCAAAAGACCTTATGTGGGATAAATAGAGAACATTTTTCGTTGTTCCCGAGAAAACAGGCTGTGACCTAATTGTCTTAGGACTTTGTTTTCTTAACCTGCACGGCTTTTGTAATCTACTATTGCTTTTTATCCTTTGTGGAGTTTTTAAGGAAAAAGTAATCGTAGCTGACTGTAGGAAGGTACGGTACAGTCCGGTCTATAGTAATGAATAATCTGTTATTTGTGTCATGTGTTATTTCTGTTATATTTTGGATTTTTTTGATATTGCTTATTATTATTATTATTTATTTATTTATTTCAAAAAATACTTATGTCTAGGTATACAAAAGTTTCGCCAAACTGTAGACAGTTTGTTGGCGAATAGTGCGCTCTCGATTATGTTTATAAGTATGTACTTTATGCGTTATACCTACAGAGTACAGAGCAAACTGTATATATATTCTTAGGTTAAGTTAAATCTAAAGTTACCATGCATAACATAACATACATGCATGCATGTGTTACTTCGGTAAGTATCGCATGAATTCGATTTATGAAATTTTAGATTCGATATCTACCCAGCGAAGATTTATCAAGTCATAGTCCACCAGTGTACATATTTATCACTAGGTACACCTAAAATATAATTATTATGAACGTCACATATGCGTAAAATAAACATAAAATGTTACAACAATCAGAGCAAAGCAATACCGCTTCTATTTACTTAACACATCAATAAATTAAATGTAACGAACGCTTGACAAACTCCATAACAATATTATTCTTCTAGGAAAGAGCTTTGTCAATATTGTTGATCGTAACCGCGAAACGAGCTTAAATCGATTCTGTGAAACATGATGTTTGATTTTCCTGTTAGGCCCTATGTTATCATTAGTTATCACATAAAAAAAAATAATGTTCCAGTAAGTGTTCCAGATAGATACCTATTTACGTTGGTTGACACGAATGTGGTAAACTTCCCTTTCAGCCCGCGATGGCCACTGCCTTTCATAGCCACTTGTGAAGATAGATTTACCTTATATGTACATAGATCATCGTAGTCTACGTTTTCAGTGATTAGGTATTCATCAATTTTCAGACATTAACGAATGTTTAAGGACTGGCAAAAGGTTATCGTTGAAATGAAAGGGCGGAACAATACGCGTTATTTTCGCCATTGACATTCAATCAACTTCCTAAATTTTCCGCAATTTCGTCACCCACAAACTGCCTAAAGATCTCATAAAACTCTGGTACTGCTCTGAAGTAAACTTTTCTAAGATATCCTGTTTTGATAGTAAAATATTCGCACTAATAGAATCATGCCGTGGCCGTTGCCCCGCAGGTCACCGACCGCCGCTACCCCGAATGAAAAATACCGAATCTATACTTTGCGTCATTATTCAATGATGTTTACTCGTGAAAATTATTTTATGGCCTTTCGTTTCCATTGGATTAGTTTTGTTATTTAGTACGCGCCTTCATATAGCGAAAGCTTCAGAAATACCTGTGCGACATCCAAGCGGCTGAATGGCGTCTGATCGCACAGGATATATAGGAACGAATGGCTAAATCTAGTGTTGGAGGCTAAGATCCACTTCGGGTCGCTGAGTCAGCGAATTAAGTTCAGGTTTTACTCAATTGCGTGTTTGTTCAGACTAAAACTTTGGTCATTTGAGCTTCCGTCTTTCCAGTGATTATCTACAATTAGGTTAGGAGCTACATAAACAGGCATATAAACATAAACTAAGAGACATAAACAGGACCAAGAAATGTTGTATCTATGTTATATAATCGTTTTTTTATGACAAATGAATTTACTAAATTGGCAAAATAACAAGTGCGTTTCAAGCTCTCGAATATAAGACACGAAAACAATAAAATAAACCTTGCGCATACAAGGGAACAAAGCAATTCTACCGACTTTACAAATTTAACATGCTATGTAATAATTATTAGGCAGAAAGGTTTACGGTCTCGCTCGAAAGCCCGTGGGAACACTCGGACACCGTTACAAAAAAAAACAATTACTACCAACAAAAGCCGCCTACCACAATGTGGCTCGGAGAGTAATTTACACAATCTCCTTTTCAGTTTAATAATGTTATCTTAATCTAAACCTTACTCCGTTTAGTTTAATCTGATTTTTGAAAAAAACGTGATAGACTAAATAGTGAACTTGGAAGATTATCGAAACTGAAGAGTTGAGTTGAGGACCCACGTCCACGTACTACGAAGATGTCGATTAGCATATCTAATTGACGTGAATAAAGAAGATATGCGTAACGAAAGAGATGTCGTAGTCAGATCGTATAATCCGCCGTATTACATTACGGCTAGCCGTTTTCAAAAACAGGGGCGTTTTGAAATGCGGCGGTTCGACGATTAGCCGTATTAGTAATGTAATACGGCGGATTATACGATCCGACTGCGACAGAGATATTAGGAAACCATCTCATTTTTTCATAATATTATATTATATTTAAATTTTCTCCAATTTAACTTTTAATAGCGAATCCTAGCCATGTGCCTCTCTGGAACCTGTACCTATACAGTGAATAAGTGGTTTTGCAAAATCGTTGCTTACTTGCCTACTTTCAACACTTGTGCTACGTAGACCATTAATGGTGGGTGTTTTGCGCTTCAAGTCAATACACTCCATGAAATCACTTGGTTTTGTATAAAGCTTTGCCCATACATCACAAGATTCCCCACTACACACAAAATATCTAGGGGTTTTTTATGTTTATTATATTCTACATTTACCTAAATGTTTTCTGATTTCTGTGTAACAATTTTAAATTAACGAATTTCTTCATGAATTGCCCGTTTAAGCCTCTGCTTTTATTTGGGCTACCGATTATGTTACCGTAAGTACCTTTTATTAGATATAATATAAATGTCGCTGTAACGTATTGACATAATTAATTGCCTGTCATACCTGCAATAAAATTCGCAATCGACCAATTAATTTATTTTATTTATAACGTTGGTATGATAATAATGTAGGCTATATCAATGGCCTGATCTACCATGCCCATAAATGTTCTGCAATAAAAAGTGCGCCTAAGGCAGGCGAACCGCGGTGGTTACCGAAAACAGCTACCGAAAATAAAAATATGTCCTAACTGCGTAAAGGATTTTAAGGTAAAACCAACTTTATCAGAACTTGCTTAAAGCTCAAATTATACGGGCCTAGTGTTTATAATTGGGACCTTTTTATGCGTTAATCATGCATTATTTAGTTTCGAAACAGGCCGATATTCAACTGTCAAACTGATAGGTATTTCGATTGAAGATCGAGGACAGGCATCAATAAACATTGCGTTTGCCTTCAAAATAAAACGTCATTTTAATTAATTAATGATCGTTTTGTAGAAAACTAATTTAAAGAACGATTGTTTCAACTTTGAAACCAAACGTTTAGTTTAGTAACTCAACCTTATAATAATTGTAGATTATAATTTATTTCTCATTGGTATAATTTAACCTTAAATCGAGATCGAGAAGAATTACATGCATGCATACCTAGTTAAATACCAAGTCGTTGGTGACAAACAAGCATCGGTACTTGGAGCATGAGTAAATGAGATGCAGGAACATCTGTATGTTTCCACGTATGATACGGAATTGTGAATGATTCAGTAGAAACCTGAGCTTTTCTGTTTTTACATGTTATGCTTACGGCTACGGATCTCAGAACATTATCCTATTTAAAACTCCGACTACTTCGTCGAAAATCCTTTTAATAAAGACATCAGGATTATTTATTTTTTTAAACATAACCTGTCTAAAATAATAGTATGTCTTTCCTTAGACTCAATTATTTTGCCACGAAAATTTTACGAGATAAGATCAGATTAGCCTCGAGAGCTAATAAAAATACAGATCAGTTTTCACAGGGCCACATTAGGAACTTATTGGAATACCATAAATCAATATTCCCGCCACGGATCACTTAAATAGCTTAGACATCGAGTTACGGCTCGATTCCGATAGCCGAGGCGATCCTGTTTTTGCCAGCGCCTGTTAATTTAAAAAAAACTCGTCGGCGACATCGGACTTTCATTAGCGTTTTATTAATATTCTTAAAACGGATCGGTTAAATTACCCCCGCTAGATGGAGCGCTTTTTGCGGCGGGCCTAATTGCGATCTCGGTGTCGCTAATTGAACGGTTAGCTCTACTTATCGAGTAATGCGAGAGGACTTATGTTCACGACCAATTTTGCAGTTATGCGTCTTTTTTCTTTTTAACAACTGGGTAATAGACTTCTTGTCGAGCCAATCGCTGCGAAAAACCAGTGTAAAGTGCACTTTTTGATTAAGCGTCGTTGTTATAGTCTCTAGGTCTCGCTATATTGGACTGCTTAAGACAAACGCTCTGTACCCGATTATAATAATAGGCCGATGTCCTAGATCCAAAAAAGAGTATGTTAGTGTTAATTTTGTAGTGGTATTGACGCTTTAGATCGGTAGGTCAGCATGTTTGCTGAACAATTATGCGGTTTATTGCGTCTGTTTGCTTTTTCTAACGCATGCTGAATATTAATCTAGCATTGGACTTGTGACTTCCCATGGTTAGACCGGGATAGTGGGCACTAGACTAGAAACATAACTAGCAGTAAATACTTCAACTTATAGCTAGAAATAACCGATTAGAATCGAAGTTCTAAAACTCCGAAAAGTTAGGAGTTGGAAGTAGGTCAAGTAGATACTACATATTTACATAAGTATCTCATATCACAAAGAAGAGTCACTTCTTTTGAAGTAAGAGGATTAATCTTTAGCCCGTTAGTTACCTACCTAATATGTAATACCCACCTGAAGAGGAAACGTTTATAGAGTCTGTGCGTAAAGTATGGGGCCCAATACTCGAGAGTCGTGTAATGTATGGGGCCCAATACAATACACGGCTCTTCTCTTTCCGCACAGACTCTACTAAAGCAAATTGTATAATAATGTACCTATGTGGTTTCACATACCTACAGTTAATATCATTAAATATTTTCTGTGTCTATTGTCGTCCAGTATCCTTATAGAGCTTAATGTGAGATAACTAGTGCACTGGACGTCTCCAAATACGGCCAACTACAACGGTTAAGTGTAAGGGGCTTTTTCAACCGTCTTACTTTATTACTCGAAAAAATATAAATGCCAAAGTCAATCAACATACCACAGTGTTAATATGTACAATTTAGGTTTGGTATGTATGTAAATACGTTACGAACTGTGAAACGACGGCTGTTAATGCGTTATTAATAGCAACACAGCGTACGTTTTAATAACATTAATAAGTAAAAGTATGTTAATATACACATAATTAAGGTATACACTTACCTTAGTAGCACACACTTTTCATATGATTACTTTGGATTTTTAATTAAAATAAAACTAACTTCGTAGTAGCATGTGCTCCTGAAATAGGACCCGTGTGCATCTTGTAATAAGCTGGGGAAAAGGGTCTTATTGCAAGGTGCAATAAGGCTCTTTTTCTAGAGAACGACCCAAAAAAAAATGGCCCTCGGCCGCTGTTTACATATTGCCCGTCAAAACGCAAACGTAAAATAGTTACAGGTTTATGTCTGAAACGCAGTAAAAACACCATTATTGTCTATAATGTGTTGGCCAGGGAATTATTCATAGGAACGTTTTACTTAAAGATCCACGCTAGCCACTAAACCCAAATTAGTGTTGGCTGGACATTGTGGAGGATGACACGTGTGCCAATAACTTTTTATCGCTAGTCCACTTCATTTTTCCGATATAATTCAATAGCTATATTCGACAAATCACCGCAACTCCGTCATTCTTACATAATCTAAATCATATTACCAAAACCAGAGGCAAATAGGCTCCTGATGAAACAGACTGAAATAAAATTGTTTAACGATTCACAAACAATATTGCACACTCATTCAGTAATAAAGCATTTTGCTGCCGAAAATTTAATATGGCGAGGTCATCGCGCCAGCACTGCGAGATTAAAAGATCGCAGACAGAAAACAACGAACACCAGCGCGGGCAGTTCGTCACTTGCACGAATAAAACTTTTAATAGGTACTTGGTTGATTCTCAGTTTTATTTATTTGGTTAAAAAGCGATGGCAGCTTATCGGAAAGGCGTGAATCCAAAATGGAGATCGTGAGTTCAACACCGGCTGGTATCAAAGAGTTTCTTGAAACATGTACGAAATATCACTTGATATAGGTAAATTGCTTCAGCAGCAATTCGTTCTACCGTCTAATACCGAGCCCAGGCTTCCTTTAGCTGTGGCAAGGGCAAATAGAAGGGAGACGATAACGACTTGGTTGAATCTCACAGCATTTCAATCGCTGATTGTCCAATAATTGATTTACTTTTTAAAATCAAAATCCATTCTCTGCTCACGTGATTTTTACGGACCTTAATTTTTATTAAAAGTGATAATAATTATTACTTACACCAATGGCCAGTTTTAAAGTTTTTACAACAGTCATTCCGTTCAGTCAGAATCTCCCACTTGTAAGTTGTACTGTCCACGGTTACAATGGAACCGGTAAATAAATAAATAAGTGCAAAAAGCGGTTCTGAAATAGCCCCCTCAGTAGGCAGCTGCAACTCAAGGCGAACCGCCCGCTTCTTTAGGCCACGGTTTGCAACGCAAATTGAGATTTTTTTTATTATTTTGCTACCAAAATCGAAGAGAACTGAATGATAGACTTATAGTATCTGCTCAATATAACCAGACAGCCAGCTGGCCAACAAGATCAGAGGATATCTTCAGCATCTTAGAACGATTAAAAAGTTTCCGTACGTAGTGACATTTTTCATCATTGTTTTACCTATAGGTGCACAATATTCACTACGACACGTTAACGTATACTATACGTAACGTAATACCTTTATATATATATATGGATTCTTTAATCTTTATACACAATATTTTAAACAAAACAGTGTAGACAAACAGTCTTGTTATTTACCTGTCTTTGTTAAAAAGCTTGGCCTCGGCCTAGTCTAAAGTTTCAACTGTTTCAATGATCACTAGATTCGAATTTCGAAGCCTTCATTTGTCTTTGCGAGGAAAGTCACCTGAAAAACGCTATTGGATGTAAGTTATTTATGTTTGCTCTTTTGTTTGAACATTGTTTTAACCCTTAAATGCATGACTTTTTTTTGGCCCGAAATTAATATATGTATCACATAATTGTTTGCCGATTCTAGGAGAAATAGTAAAAAAAAATATAACTTCGATTTTCACTGCGAAATCAGTGTTAGAAGTTGAATTGGCTAAATCATATTTATGTAAATATGTAATTTTCAGTAATAGATATATGAAATTTTTTACTACCATTAGAAAGGTACACTATTTGTGATATACCTATGATAAAGTTTGTAAATATAAAATAATTACAAACCCCGAAAAATCTGCCCAAAATCACATACTAAAAATCATCAACTTCCAGGTTTTTCTAAGTTTTCCGACATTTCGTCTATAAACAACCAGCCAAAGAAGGGTCCAGCTTGGACCCTTCGACTCAATCCAAAGGCGCGCTGTACGAATCGTCGATGATCCCAAACTCACAAGCGGTATTGAACCTTTAAGTCTGAGGAGAGACCTTGCCTCCTTATGTGTGTTCTACCGCTTGTACAATGGGCTGTGCTCTGAAGAATTGTTTGACATGATGCCAACGGCAGCTTTCTATCACCGCACCGCTCGCCATCGGCAGGGTGTTCATCCACACACCCTAGAACCTAAATGGTCGCGTACTGTGCGGTTTAAGAGGAATTTCCTCCCGCGGACGCTCCGGCTGTGGAATGAGCTCCCTTCCGAGGTTTTCCCGAGGGTCTACGATATGGGGTTCTTCAAAAAAGGAGTGTACAGGTTTTTAAAAAAAGGTCGGCAACGCGCATGTAACACCTCTGGAGTTGCAGGCGTCCATAGGCTACGGTGACTGCTTACCATCAGGCGGCCCGTATGCTTGTTTGCCACCTATGTGGTATAAAAAAAAAAACAAATGTATTTTTTATAAATTAAAATACTGCGTAAATTTATGTAATAATTCGGAAAGTTTATTAGTTTTACTATTGAAATAATATACAGGAACAAATAGAATTTGTTTAACCATTAATCTGTGAGCTGTCTAATGCTTTGTAGACATTTGGCAACACTATGCATTAAAGGGTTAATATTCTATGTTTTTATTTCCCAGATAGGAGTACATGAATGACATTTTAAATTTGCGAAAACACAAATAATTCCTTAGAAATTGGTCATAATAGATTTTTATTATTTAGGAAACCATCATATGATGACACAATTTAGAATGATTTAAAAGCAAGCGAAGAACTGGATTTATGATTACAATATGCTGTCACGAAAAACCAAGCTACACGACAGTAAATTGACCAAAGTTATGCGACATTCGTGTGAACAAGTAACTGGCCGAAGCGTAACTTCATAAATTATTAGGGCAACATTCACGATAATTTCGTGAGTGTTTAATTAATGAAGTGCCCTTAAAATTCGAACAACGAACGCTTTTAACGGCCCTTATTTAACCTGTTTTCTTTATCAAGCTCGTATGTTAAGATCCTTGTAAAAGCAACCTTAATGAAATCAAATTACAGTTCATGTTTTGATTAGAATTGAAGAAACAGCTTGTGAGTCGATTTGTATCATTGAAATCATTTTGAATATCAATGCACCTGCGATTATAAGCTACCACTGTCTATCATGCTCATCTCGGCATAAGCTATCTATCTCTCTTCTTCTTACATATCGCGTATTTTATAGCTTACCTTGTGGATTGTTATCACTTATCACATCCAGACGCGAAGATCATTTTAATATAGTGAATTATTAAATAAGTGTATGTTCTTTATCATGATTGATTTAAATGATGTAAAAGATAAACATAGAAGTAATAGGTATGTAAAAGATACGGTCCATAAACATACTATAGTAGTTTATGCAACAGTGATATAATAAGGGTTCTTAAAATTCAAGGGTCGAAGTTACAAAACGAGACGTAGTCGAGTTTTGTAAAAAAAGACCCGAGAATTTTAAGAACCAATTATGAGCTGTTGCATACATTACTTTTTCTATGACAGCTGCAGCAAAAAAAAAAAAAAAAAAAAAAAAAAAAAAAAAAAAAAAAAAAAAAGTTATTATTAAAAAAAGTTATTATTAAAAAAAAGTTATTATTAAAAAAAAAGAGTTATTATTTAAAAAAAATTGAGTTATTATTTAAAAAAAAAAAGTTATTATTAAAAAAAAAAGAGTTATTATTGTAAATGAAAACATACCTCTTTCAATCAAGATGATCGGAACTTGTATCTTTAAAAAAAATAAAGCAGTTGTATTATACTCATAAGATGACTGCTAGCAGTCATCTTATGAGCCTATAGACAAAGCATTCAAATGACATTGCTTTAGATATCACTGTCAGTCATTTAATTGACACATTTAAGTGCTGGAGTAGAAAAAATATATTATTTTAGCTGCTGAATATTTATTCCATCACATCACTTACCAGGCGAACAGGAACTAGTGAGACTAATGTGGTCTTTAATTTGATCTCAAAGTCACGTTACTCTGATTCGCCTGAGAATTAAACTCACTCAAGCTTTCACAACCAATGATAATATATCACGTCTATTGTAGCCATAATATATCACTTTTTATCGTTAAACATCTCACAAAATCTGTACAGGAGCTCAAGAGTTATGAAGCGGGCAGCTAGATTTATTATATATCAAGTTAAATTCAAGGAAGGGAAACGGATAAAATAATTGTCAGTTAAAACGTGGGACCGGCAACCAATTACCGATGCCCTTTAAACAATTTAAACCCGAGATTAAGATGGTATTTCACGATACACCGTATATTGTTCGCAATCGATATACCTTATTAATATGCAAATGATAAATAACGAATAAATGATTGCGAATTTGTTATTTATGGCGCACGGATGTGTGATTGGAATGTAAATTGTTGTCTTTGATATTGTTATAAATCTTGTAGTTTACATTCTAATTCTAGTAACCTAAACACGTTTTAGTCACCAGCTCCTGTGACCATATTATGATGAATTTTTTTCGTTGGAACTTTGTGCCGAGGCCCGAGTGTCGTGATTACGATAAGAAGTCCTACTTTGTGTTGTTTTAAAGTTATTCTACCTTACTTAAGGACCCTTGGAGGTTGATGTGCTTGGGCTCCCCTACATTCTCATTTATTGCGTGATAAAAGATTTAAAAAAATGTACCTTTTTATTAGGTATGCTTTTTATGCATAATGTTTTTCATAATCTAAATTAAGATAACATTATTAAGAGAAATGTGACCTTTTACCAGTCTTACATGAAATAACTCCTACTACAAAATGAGGCTTGAATATTTTTTTCTTGCTGCGTAAAAACGCGTAAATACATTATATTTACAGAAGCTGAACTTTAGAAACAAATAAACCATTTTAACAAACAATTACGGTTAGTAGTGAGAAATATAGAGCCTGAGGAAAAATCCTAACGAGCTATATAACAAACAGGACGTGGGAGTCAAGAGTGCCGGCTCCTCTTTCTCAGTACTGTACCTATAATAAAGTACAAATAACGTTGTAATACTTACCTACTTTACTTATTTTGTACGTCCAGAATATATTTAATATTAAGATGATTTTTGACGATTAATAATAGGTATCAATATATCACATTCTTGGAATTTGCCCCTTTTTTCAAAATTTTACATTAAACTTGTTCGCTGCGCTGAAGTAATATGTTGTCATCTTCCTAACGTTGTCCCGACTTTTAGCCACGGCCATGGGGAAACTAGGCCTTATTGGGATTAGCCCGCTTTTCTCATGTTTTCCTACACCGAAAAGCAAATAGTCAGTATCAAATGATATAGGTACAATCAGCCGCAAAAGTGCATGGCGACTTTATCAATGAATTCATTCATAATTTCTCCATGCAATTTCGCAGCTCACTGTACCCATCATTATCGTGCATAAGTTCCGAAAAACTTATTGTTACAAGCCGGGATTTAGAAGCGTTCGCGCTGAAGTAATATGTATTATCAATTAATAAAATTAATGTTTGTTATTATCAATTAAGTGTAAGACATACACGAGCACATATATACATACTCGTTTTAACTTAGTATCAATTATGTACGTATTTTAATTGAGCGTCTATGACAATACAATAAACTTTATTGTATTGTTACATTAGTTGCATTTGAATAATAATAACTATTAACATTATGCATGAATGGTTACTGATTGCCTTCGTACTATCTGATGCATAATAAACAAAGAAGATATTACTAGTAGGTATTCTAATCTAATGGTGTACGAAATTGTGTATAACAAGTCCGGCTTAAATATTGTGTCAGTAACGCTGTATTACCAAAGCTCCTTTGATTGTATAAATTTTTTAAAACGAATTCGGTTATTCGGCCTCGAATTTGACAGGTGATGTAGAAGATGTTGTACCTACAGCTACGTTATGGAGCAACTCTGGTTGTCAAAAGTTGACGTTTAACAATTCACTAACCCACAAAACAGCGCCGTCTGGTTTGACTGTCAAACCAGGGCCACCATTTTTTCTTAAGACTACCTCTCTTATTTACAATCAACTCTTTGCCAGTATCGTATCCACACTGTTATAGTTGAAAATGTTAGGTTGGTAACAATACTCGTATAAAAACCGGGTCAAATAACCGAAAACAGCTCGTTTCGAACGGAAGTGGTTCTGACCGCAAACTTTTATCTAGTGCGGACTATTACTGAACACGGCACCGTATCGCCAACCACCGCATCCGCGCAACAGTTGTCGGCGTGACGGTACTACTTACAATCAAAGGGACTGAGGTTTTGACTCAGACACGGCTATAGACAAACACAACTTCTTCCCCAACTCAATTCAGTGCCTAGCAGTGGTGGCGCGTCCATAAAAGCCGATTTCCACTTCCCACCGGCTTGCCTGTTTTTGGTCGCTTGAGCAGAGTTGTTAAGGAAATATGTAAGCCAAATTAACATTGTTATTGGCTTGCATATGGATATGTTTGACGCGCCGCCACTGGTGCCTACTGAAATCGATCTACTGATAAAACCTTCCGACTAGTTTTATAATATCTGTTGGATACATGACTTTTCGAATAGCTTTTGCTGATACTGGCGCTTTAAGTCAGAAAGACTATGGCATACGGGATTTCACATACATCTGTACTGCTGTAGTAATGTCACGTTGTCGTTAATAAAAATTTGGCCTCCTCGTGCCAAAGTAAAAATGATTCACGATACACGGGAATACAATACAAAAGAATCTTTAATTTAATCTCACGTTGACATCGCTGCCGGCGGCTTGGAAGCGCTGGTGGCCTAGCGGTAAGAGCGTGCGACTTTCAATCCGGAGGTCACGGGTTCAAACCCCGGTTCGTACCAATGAGTTTTTCGGAACTTTATGTACGAAATATCATTTGATATTTACCAGTTGCTTTTCGGTGAAGGAAAACATCGTGAGGAAACCAGACTAATCCCAATAAGGCCTAGTCTCCCCTCTGGGTTGGAAGCCAGATGGCAGTCGCTTTCGTAAAAAGTCTGTAGTGCCTACGTCAAATCATGGGATTAGTTGTCAAGCGGACCCCAGGCTCCCATGAGCCGTGGCAAAATGCCGGGATAACGCGAGGAAGAAGAGAGTTGACTCGCATCGCACCAATACAAGCAAAATGAGAAAAAGGTACAATCAAGTTATTAAGTTCGAATACCGTTGTATTGATCTGTGCATAAGAAGCGACATAAAACTAGGGAGTGATCGGAACCGGTTTTTTGCAAAAACTTCGAAATAACCTTTTTTTTTCGAATTATTTTATACTCGAAATGTAGAACTCAGTTGTGTTTTTAGGTAACAAATTCGTATTATTAGATTGCCCAATTAGAAATGAAATAATTAGCAAAGAACGAATAAATACCGTTTTCGTTCCCATACAAATAATACCGTTATCCGATCTCTGAAACTAGGTTTATTATAAAAACACAAGAATTGCTAACCGCATCCAACAGAAGGAAAGTTTGAAACGAGAACGTTCTTTGTTAGAATTTTCAAGGAAGATGCTAAAGTTTTTAAAGCACACAGTCAAAACGAAAATAGCCAAGTTTAAGTTTAAATGCGTTACTTGCATATAATGTACACTTTACTTGCGTCATTGAACCAAAGTTATAGAACTAAAGTTTGCATACATTTCAGAATCCTTTTAAATATAGTTGGTCAAACCAATTTGCCAGTAAATAGAAACAAAAAAAAAAACTATACTCATCCTTTTCTTTTGGGTGCCAATACTAGTGTAAGACAAAGATAAATAGATTCTCTCTGTCTATGTTTGAAATAAGACAGTCCTTTGACACAGTATAGTTTTCTGATATTTTCCGATTTTGCCTGAGTCGTCTTCAGAATAGTCTTCCGAAAAATAAATCTTATTGAGGCTTAAATATCAGTGGAAAACAAACATACATGTTGAAGGCACATGGCAGCAAAAACTATCACGAAAATTACATTATCATTCTACAAAATGAAATGTGCTTGGTCGAACAGTTTTGGTTTAATATCGAATGTTCCTTGGACATTTTAAAATGGATTTAATCGCATCCGGTCGACTGACGCTGCCTTTATGTATGTAGTATGTACTTGACCTTTATCGTATGATTACCCAATAACTACGACGGGAGCAGTTTATCAGTGTCAAAGTCATTATAAAGTGTTTTCGGACTGTTTTAAAGTGTTTAAACTATATAGGTACATAATACATATATGATAAATGACACGATCTCTTAAATTATATAGGCACATAATACATATATGATAAATGACACTCTCTTAAAAAAAAATTTATGGTGTGTCCAGATCTAGCCAATGCGCCATGAATGCATGTACGAGACGAACTAGTCATACTATCAGTTCGCACCTATACTTTCAAATATCTTATTGCATTTTATTATTTTATCCCTACTTGTATACCTACCTATTCCCATTGTGCCGAAACCCAGGGAAGGGAGAGTTAGGCGGAACGCTCTTTTAAATATCTCAATACAATTATCATAAAGATTTACGGCATTACCTACCATAAATATGTGTCAAATCTAACAAGCCGTTGAGAATCGTTTGTCCCTACCCATCATGTTTGTTAGAAAGAGAGAGTCTTATAGAGCTAAGTAGAATGATTAAGTGGTTTAGTTATGTAGATTTCTCTTACGTTGTTCATGTAATTAAAGGGTTTATCTATTTGTCTTCAGGATATTACCAGCCGGCCGGACCGCTGATCAAGGAAGCTGCTGGCGACACAGAGCGCGCGCTCGCGCGGTACCACCCCCCGCCGCATTACCACGCCCCGCACCCACCGGTAAGTTAAAAGAGATTAAAACAATCAGTACTGCCTTGGAACATTTATAGTAGTTTATGCAACAGTGATATAATAAGGGTTCTTAAAATTCAAGGGTCGAAGTTACAAAACGAGACGTAGTCGAGTTTTGTAAAAAAAGACCCGAGAATTTTAAGAACCCTTATTATGAGCTGTTGCATACATTACTTTTTCTATGACAGCTGCAGAAAAAAAAAAAAAAAAATAGTTATTATTAAAAAAAAAGAGTTATTATTTAAAAAAAATTGAGTTATTATTTAAAAAAAAAGAGTTATTATTGTAAATGAAAACATACCTCTTTCAATCAAGATGATCGGAACTTGTATCTTTAAAAAAAATAAAGCAGTTGTATTATACTCATAAGATGACTGCTAGCAGTCATCTTATGAGCCTATAGACAAATCATTCAAATGACATTGCTTTAGATATCACTGTCAGTCATTTAATTGACACATTTAAGTGCTGGAGTAGAAAAAATAACTAATAAGCCTAGCGATTGCCACCTTTTGTTTGGTATGAAGATTGAAGCTCGTAGTTACAGCACTAAACGATCTTTTTGACTTGATGAGAGCCCTGCGCATCGGTGCCAACTTGATTGCAATGCAATGCAGTATGCACCACACGGCTATGGAGGGGACAGACAGTAGAGCATCTCGAACAAGCTTCGATTTCATTTATGTATTGAAATATTCCAGAAGTACCAAAACTACCAAAATGAAAAACTGGACGATATCAGTTAACAGACGTAAACAACATTGCAATTGTAGGAACCAATTATGTTTTTTTTTTAAACACACCACAAACATTTATATAATTGTGTGTAGATGTGTTAGTTTGGCTTCTGTATAATATATTTGTTTAAAACATCACCATTAAAGCTTTACACGCGTCGTACGTCGTACAAGCCGCGCCGATCAAAGCGGCATCGTTATCTATTCTGTGTAGACACGCTCTGAGGATAATCTCTGATAAGTTAAATGCCTTTAAAGTGTCGGTTTGTCGTACTTGTGCCCAGTCGTTTTATTAGTAAGAACTTTTATATTACACGAATGAAATAACTGGCTTAATTAATACATGTAACATGAGTACAACCATCGAATCCGACTATTGTACCTAATTACATAATTGTTAAAAAACCTGTACAATAGTTGCGGATAACAAAAGGTTCTGCCACCCTGTGGAATTATTTTCCAAGCATAACATACTGAACAGAACAGAACATACCTTGATAACACCTCGGCGGGGAGTTATTTAAAACTCGTTATGAAAACTACAACTACAACATTGGCAAAAAGGCATTACTAAAACGCCATTGAAAAGGTCACTGTAACGTTGCAATGCAGCTGAGACCTTGAAATTTATTAGCGGTCGTAAGTTCATGTCATACGTCATAACTGCGGTGACGTCACACACACCGCATACACAATATAAGCTCCACTGTGACGTCTGTCACGTGTGAACCTATCGTAATAGTAACACAGTGCTTATTCAGGCAAGCTTTCCATTGACGTCACAATGCGACGCAGGTAAATGCAGTATCGGTACGTAACCTGGACAAATAATTGTTCGGTGATCTGTCACACACTAATCTTCAAACTGCACTGGTACTTCTATCTGTACATATAATGCCAGTGACTACTTATCGGAGAATCGTTTTTTTGACATGAAGCACGAACATTTGTGCAAATATTTTTATATGTGTATGTAGTGGGAATTAGTGGCTACTCATGCATATTTTTTTGGAGGTGTACCTCCGCGAAAAGTAAAAAAAAAATTGGAAGGAAAAAAATATTTTTATTTTTTGCAATGAAGTTTAAGGACAGGATTCTGGTAAAAAATATGCATTTTGTAGTTTTTTTTATTGTTATCAAATATAATTTTGTTTGGTTCATGTAACTTGAATCGTTTATAAAATATGACACTTTCAATGATACCCTAATTATTTTACGTTATCCTGAATAACTCGCAAACAAAAGAGAATCGAGGTCTGATGTTAAGCATGGAGGGTCCTTAGGACCTAACAGTACACTACCAGAAATATCGACAAAATCCGTCGTTGGGGGCACTTCTTGTTCGCTTAGCCTGCTAGACCCTTTGAAAAAATGTTGTCTGGTTGGTTAAGTTGGACTTTGGACTACAAATGTGACTGGTGAGGTGAAGTCAACAAATTGGATAAATTTATTGCCAACCTGGAGTGTGAAATAAAATTATTGCAGATGGCGGCATTGATTGTTTATTGTTGTAATAGCTTTTAGGAAATATCTGGTATTCCAGTGAGCCTTTCTAATTCCCCTTTTTAATAAAACTATATATTTTTAAGCTATTCATATCCAATACCGGGATCCCGGGATCCCGGTATTGAAGAAGACAGTTTCGGTATTAATACCGGTATTGTGAGAAGTCCGGTATTTGGAAGCCCTACTGTAGAGTCAACCTCATTTTTGTTGACTGAGCATATCAATAGAGAAAATAAGTAACCTTGTTTAAATGTGAGATTAATTTCAGTTTATCTTTACAGGTACTCCAACAGTATGGACCTTACTACCCATCTGCTGACCTCTGCTATCAGTACTATAGGCCGCCGGGGCGCTACCATCTGCCGCCACCGCAGCCCGACGCATCGGTAAGTGTACCAACAGACCGATAAGATAATCCTTCAAAAGTTTAAGTGCTTATTTTTAAGAGAGTTTGTAATTCAGGTTTCAATAGGTTGTTTCAAATCAATCGATTTGTGAAACAGAAGAATCCGACATGTCTTTTAAAATCCCCTAAGCTAATAGGTACCTTCAGCTCCCAATGGAATGGACACGCGGCACGCAGCATATGTGACGTTATCTATGAAAAGGGTACCTTAATGTCGATGGCGGTTACGCCATTATTAACGATGCTCCGATATAAATACAATGCAGCGCGACGCTGTGCGGCGTAAGCGCCATCGACAATAAGGTCCCTTTTCATAGATAATGCCACATATACTGAACCACGCGTAAAGTGGTCCCTAGACGAAGTAGACGATCAAGCGTGCTTGTCATTCAGACGTAGATAGTACAAGTCTGCTTGAAGCACGATTGAAGCAATTTCCATCGATGCGACTATTTTTGGGTTCTTTAAGAGCCAACAGGAGTGGTCATTTCTCCATACAAACGTACTCGACTGTTTCCTCCGTGGGTTTTGAAGCTAGAGCAATGATTTTTTCAACACAGATTAATATTGTCGATACCTGTGTCGGACCGTTTTGATTTTTTTGATATTTTTGTATTTTAAGGCGCTAGAGCCCTTCAAAAATGGCCAAATTGGCCTAATTGACTATGCCGCAATGAGAGGCGTGGTATTCAAAACTGATATCAATTAGCCAAAAAAGCAAAACGGTCCGACACAGATAATTTCATAATCATTTAGATTTCCAGATTTGGTTACGATTGGTTAAGTTTTGGAGGAGGAAACAGTCGAGTACGAAACCTCGATTTTTGAGATTTTTACGCAGGATTTTTCGCCTTGTCCTTATCGTACTAGTTTTAGGAGCCGCTTTCGTTAGCGAGACGGGTATATTTACCTAAAATATTTAAATCTCAGCTCCTGTTTCGTCTTAATCCTGTTTAGTCGAAGGAAGACAAAAAAGAAACTAAATATGTAAAGCGTAGTGAAACGAGCGAGAACTAGTCACCTTTTTTTAAACAATCTGTTCAGCCGGCCTAGCCAAGGTGATAATCGCTATCGCTTCGATAACGAAACGCTTTGTGTCTCTCTATCACTCTTCCATATTAGTGCGACAGTGACAGTTGCGTTTCGACTTTCGAGCGATTGGCATGTTAGCTACGCGGCCTGATCTGCAATTAGTTAAGATTCCACAGACTCCTACCAATAGGATACATTTTTAATTGTGTTTTTAGTGTAGTTTACCACCTAATACTTTTTACTAATAATAACAGTCTTTGTACTGTAAACAACATGTTTTTTGTGTTTCAGATGGTGGGAGTCGCCGGCGATTCGTATCCTCCGCCACAATACTACGGCCAGCCGCCGTGCTATCAGCACTCACCACAGAGGATACCATATGTCGGTCAGTACTTAGCATTTAGCTTTACTCACAGGCTTTACTGTACCAATATAGTGTGATGATTCGGATCCGTAAGTCTAATAATTTCACCTGAAGGACGTCCACATTTAGAAAAAGTATCGCTTCAACGAACGTTGGACGGTTTCCTGCGATCTTCGTCAATATAGGCCGGTAGAATGGCAATAGGCCTGCTGGACATATTACCCGCTGACTGGATGGACCTAGCTACAGATCCGATGATTTAAACGTGTTCTTTCGTATACACTGTTGATCGGTAAGTATGATGTCCTAAGAGTAAATGGGATCTATATTAGTCCAGTTTTATTAGCAAACACACCCGTTAGCGGTTTGAACAAATCAAGTTTTAGAGTTCAACCTCAATATAAAAAAAGCGGCCAAGTGCGAGTCGGACTCGCCCATGAAGGGTTCCGTATTTAGGCGATTTATGACGTATAAAAAAAAATTCCTTACTAGATCTCGTTCAAACCAATTTTCGGTGGAAGTTTACATGGTAATCTACATCATATATTTTTTTTAGTTTTATCATTCTCTTATTTTAGAAGTTACAGGGGGGGGGACACACATTTTACCACTTTGGAAGTGTCTCTCGCGCAAACTATTCAGTTTAGAAAAAAATGATATTAGAAACCTCAATATCATTTTTGAAGACCTATCCATAGATACCCCACACGTATGGGTTTGATGAAAAAAAAATTTTTGAGTTTCAGTTCGAAGTATGGGGAACCCCAAAAATTTATTGTTTTTTTTCTATTTTTGTGTGAAAATCTTAATGCGGTTCACAGAATACATCTACTTACCAAGTTTCAACAGTATAGTTCTTATAGTTTCGGAGAAAAGTGGCTGTGACATACGGACGGACAGACAGACGGACAGACGGACAGACAGACAGACAGACAGACAGACATGACGAATCTATAAGGGTTCCGTTTTTTGCCATTTGGCTACGGAACCCTAAAAAGAGCACACACTAACACTGAATCCGAGTTTTAGTTACCTATTTCTTTGATTAATAATAATAATAATTTTCTTTGATTACTTGCCGTAAACTAGTTAGTACAGTACACTACACTTTTTTCACTTCCAAAAGTTGTTTCCTTATGTTTTTTGTACACTGCAGTTAATGTTTACTTTTACACAGATTTTTGCACAACATTTGTTACATTTTTTCAATTCGTAGTTTTGCACTTTGTGTATAAACTCAAAGTTATAACATTGTTACATAAGATTTGGAAGTTTCTCAATAGACTTAGCTATTTTCCGGCACTGAATTTGTTTATTTTGCATTTTAAAATAGCAAAGTTTACAGAGCTAATGCGTGCGCGTTGGCAGTAGCGCCATCCTGGCATTAAGAATCCTGGATATCCTGGGCATTGAGAGCGCTAGAAATGGCAAATTGCCATCATCGCTGATCGGCGATAAATTGTTACACTATCAGATTGCAATTCAGAGGATGAGTCACTAGCACTTGACCAGTGATTCATGTGCCATCCTTATCAAAGTCCGGACATGTCTGAACTCATGCAAGTAACATGTAGATTATATTATTATATTATTCTAACTACAATGGCTCACTGTTTTTACTTCTCTCTGCCGGAAGCCCTGGAAGGAGTACCTTACATTACTCATTGTAACACTGTTTTTCAGAATACCGCGGATGCCCGTGCCCAATCAACGCGTGTCCAAAAAACGTCCTTATTGGGCCCGCTACTGGTAAAGCCCCAACCGGTGGCGGCCCGGCAGACGTCCCACCTGCCCTCGCGCCGCCCGGGGGCGCCTTCCGAGCGAAGGTGCGGGCGTGCGCGCTGGACGCCGTGTCTGACACCCACGGCAGCGGAAAGGTAAGTCTACCGCTGGTTAGACGGTTAGCTACATCGAATCTTTTCTCAGATCGAATTTGGCTTCCTATTTATGACCAAGAATTTTATTATTTCTATTATCCGTTGCAGGATCCGCCGTTAGAACCGGAGCCGCCGGCAGCAGCGGACGCTCCGCACCCGTGTCCCGTACCGGCCATGGGCGGCGCCTCGCCCAAGCGGGAGTTTGACGTGCGCGACGCGCTGCGTCTCCCGCGGGAGCTGCCCGGCCCCGAGCCCGGCCCGCCGTCCCCCGCGCGAGGCTCGGCCGGCGCGTGCGCACCGCAGCCGCCCCCGTCGGCGCCGCGACGCGCGCGGCTCGGCAAAGCCATGGCTCGCCGCTCCCTCGCCGGCGACGACACCGGCTTACTCCTCCAACCGCCGCCCGCGTCACACAGCGACGCCGACGACGACGTGCTCGCTATCTCCCCTCCTCTCTGTGTTCCTATCGATCTATCCTCTTCCGATGAACGAACGACGCCTCTAGTCGATGTTAAGAAGGAAAACGAGGGCCCGACTTATTCCCCGCCGCGTAAGGCGGAGGGGCTCGCCCTCCGAGAACACAATATGGCCTTGATAGAGGCAGCCGCGGCACCCGATGCGCCTGAGACGGTCAAGCGGAGATACTCCAGACCGAAGCTGGAAATTGAAATGAAAGACGCGGAACTAGAAGATCCTTGCCGGACAAACGGCATTGGCGAACATGTGAAACTCCAGAAGCGCAGAAAGGTCTCGAGTGAACAGGCCGAGGCGCGCGTCGAGACCGTCACGAGAGAGCCTAAGAGGAAGACCCAGAAGCCGAGGCGGACACCCAAAACGCCCGCGGCGGAGAGGAAATCTCTGAAGAGGAAGTCGGATAAGTCCGCGGAGGAACCAGAGGCAAAGAAAGCGGTCGTGGAGCACTCCGCCGTCAGCGACGACCCGCGACTTAAGAACGTGGCTGCGCTTCCAGAAGATACCGTCGTCATGAAACCCAAAACTAAAAGTGCCGTGCTGCTCGATAATTTGTTGAGGAAAAATAGTATTGATAGGTTGGACGCGAAAGGATACGGCTCCGATAAGGAGATCAATCCCGCTGAACTATTCTTTTCACCGAACGAAAATATCGCGCAAACAAAAAAGACATTAAATATCAATAATAATATTGTGGATACCAATGGTACCGTCAATGGCGTTAGGTCCACGGGATCGCCCGTGATAGAGAAAAAAGTAACCAAGAAAGCGTGTAAAATAGAGAAAATCGATTCTAAAATAACGCACAATTTAAAATCAGTATTAAAACCCACCGAGAAACAGGATTACGAGGAGGACGCTAAAGTGCCAACAAAGTGTGAAACCGAAAAGAATAGTACCGTGGTCTCTGGCGAAGCAGTTCTAACAGAGGCCGGGAAGGACAAAAGTGAGGCCGTTAAAGACAAAAGTGAGTCCGTCAAGGACGATAGTGTCAGTGTTAGTAATAAAGTTCCCGAAGTGAAGAAAGCGGCAAAGAAGCCTGAGGCCGTTAAAGAGGATGCTCCGAAGGAGGCCGAGAAGGAAACCGACAAGGAAGAGGCCAAGGAGGTTCCGAAGCCGGTGAAGCGGTGCAAGCTCGTCGACAAGGCTGTGGGAGAAAAGGTAAGCCTTTTTACCTTCTGTTTTCTGTTGGGAGTGTTGGGACTCAACTAATTATTTAGGTAAACTGAGTAAGAAGTTGAAGGACTGTGTGAGGGATGAACGACGAATTATATTTGATAAAATGTATGTAAAAATTTACAAATCTTAAACGAATGGAGGCGTTATTATATTTGCAGTCTATTGACATAGAGTAGGTACATACAGTAGCTGCATGTCTTCTTTCATCTATGTACCATGTATGTTGTGGAAACGAATAAAGTTTTTATCTATCTATCTACAAATCACTCTTGTAATAGGCTGGTTTTAGTGTCACGCGGACCGTCCGTGCGGATCGCTCCGCACCGTCAAATTGTATGAGAAAGTTGTTCACGCGGACGGTCGTCCGCGCGGATCCGTCATCAGCTTTAAGAGGGTATTACATTATACAATTTGCAGAGCGCTAGCTGAGTTAGCGCACTAATTTAGCATAGTGTAAAGACAGCTAGCCAGTTAGGGCCACTTGCACCATCCCACTAACCCGGGGTTAAGCGGTTAAACCGTTAACCCAATGTCAAATTGTACTGGTAACCATGGTAACTCCAGGTTTAACTGGTTAACCCCGGGTTAGTGAAATGGTGCAAGTGGCCCAATCTAGTGCGATCGCATGTGCTCTAAAACGCTCCCTGAACTTAATACATATTGGTCCGCTGCGGAGCGATCCGCACGGACGGTCCGCGTGACACTAAAACCAGCCATAGTTCAGCATGATCATATTTTCTCTGGTTCCAGGTGAAACTGTTCGCGAAGAAGCCCGTGATCAAGACGGACGAGGCGGCGCTGCTGGTGGAGGACGCGTGCGCGTCGCCGACGCCGAGCGCGGGGCGCGCGCGGCGGCCGCGGCGGCGGCGCTCGCTGGCCGGCGCCGGCGCCCGCCGCCGCCGCGCCGCGCCGCCGCCGCCCGAGCGGGCGCCCGAGCCGCGCGCGCCGCCGCGCTGGAGCAACGGCTGGACGTGGGACGGCGAGGATCACATCTCTAAAGTCTACCTCAATGTGAGTTGCCTTGCGTTGTATACTTTTTTTGAGGTGCTAATTATCTGTAACTCCATATAGTAGGGAGCCCGACGGGGGATTTTTTGTAGTTACTCGGTAACAGATGAGTTATGAGTGATGGAGCCGTGGAGATTTACCTTAACCATTTTTAGCCGTCTATGTTGCTGGGCAGTTAAAAAAGCGGCTGAGTGCGAGTCGGACTCGCCCATGAAGGGTTCCGTAATTTATGACATATTAAAAAAACTACTTACTAGATCTCGTTCAAACCAATTTTCGGTGGAAGTTTGCATGGTACATCATATATTTCTTTTTTAATTTTATAGTTTTATATAATCTTAATGCGGTTCACAGAATACATCTACTTCAAGTAGATGTATTCTGTGAACCAAGTTTCAACAGTATATAGTCCTTAGTTTCGGAAAAAACTGGCTATGACATACGGACGGACAGACAGACAGACAGACATGACGAATCCATAAGGGTTTCGTTTTTTGCCATTTGGCTACGGAACCCTAAAAATCGTTAAGTAAGGCCGTTTCAAAAATTTGAGATCGGGATCCAATTCAATGCCCGATGGGAACTTGATCTTCAAACATACCTTTGATTGGACGTTACCTGTCGGTCCCTTTGGTTTACACAGAACGACAGCCGCCTGGACCGCACGGCGCGCTGCTGGTCGCGCATGACGCACGCGAGCGGCGACCGCGTGGCGCGCGGCGACTGCGTGCTGCTCCGCGCCTCCTCCGCGCGCGCGCAGCCCTTCGTGGCGCGCGTCGCCCGCCTGTGGGAGAACCCCGACGACGGTCAGTACCTTATTTTTTTTTAATACCACATAGGTGGCAAACAAGCATACGGGCCGCCTGATGGTAAGCAGTCACCGTAGCCTATGGACGCCTGCAACTCCAGAGGTGTTGCATGCGCGTTGCCGACCTTTTTTTAAAAACCTCTACACTCCTTTTTTGAAGAACCCGATATCGTAGACCCTCGGGAAAACCCTACAGCACAGCCGGCTCCACCGACAGTGGACGCCATTACCTAACCCGGGGCACCTAGCCAAGATGACACTCGAACAATCGAGATATACGCCAAACGAAAACAAACTAACCTACCCAAAATTTAAAATTTAAAAAACTGACTATAAGATTATAAGAGCTGATGATCTTCAAACAGCTGAACAGATTTTCATGAAACATGGCTAAGAACACTCGGGATGATAATATCTACAGTAGTAATCACAAAAAAAAACTAAACGAAAATTGGTTCATCCGTTTGGGAGCTACGATACCACAGACAGATACATAGACAGACACGTTAAACTTATAACACCCCTCTCTTTTTGCGTCGGGGGTTAAAAATGTGTAACAGATGTTACCAAAAGTCACTTCTCATTATCGTTTAGAAAAATTACACTAAGAAAAATTAACTCTGATGAGTAATGGCGAGAATATAATAACCATACCCCGCAACGGAGCTAGCAAAACCGTAGCATATGACAGTTTTGTGTCAGGGTTGGCGATTATGATGAACCATTTTGCTTTAACTTTATTGTATGTAAGATTAATAAAATTGATCGAGAACCTTGTTGACCCTCTTCTGATAGTTCCAATATAACCCGGTTTAATTTACTGTCAAATAATATAAATTAACGGGTCAATGTCAATATTAGATGCGTTTCAATGTATCTGTTATTTTATTTATAAAATTACGGTTTTTTGCATTTCTTTCAAATATTAACATGGAATTTTCATTGCTTGAAAATATTGGTGTGTTTGAAAACAAAGAAAAAATATTTTTTGTACTTTAGTTTATGCGTAGTAGTGATAACCCTGACGTACAACTGCTACAGATTTGCTAGCTCGGTTGCGAGGTATGATAATAACTTTCTTCTGATCACATTGTACGCTCTTAAGTTCTCGTCTTATCTTAAATTTTGAACTTCATCAACATACATTCACAATTACCCCACATCAACAACGACCCGACGAAGGCACGAAAAGGCGTTCTTTAGATGAATTGCTCTTAGAACTAGCCCCGTGTGATGCCCCGTTTTCTTTCCTCGAGGTCTACAATAAAAAAGTATTTTGTAGTAATTCTTCGCTTCGCTTCCTGCAAAAGATTAGGCGTCGGTTGCAACTTGCACCAAACTGTTCGTATCGTTAAAGAGTTCGCTAAATTTTTATGCATGGAAAGGTTCATAGTAAAGCGCCGGGGCGCGCCGGCTGACGTTGATCAGTCTGTCAAATGTAGTTGGTGCAAATGGCCCTAAATGTTATCTTCCACTTGATTATTATCTGTCAGCTCCCACGGCTCATATATGAGCCAGAACGCTTATGGTGACGTCATATCGTGGGATTCGACAGGTTAATTTGGTATGTTTGGCAGGTGAAATGATGGTGTCTCTCGTGTGGTACTACCGGCCGGAGCACACGCACGGCGGCCGGCAGCCGGACGACGCGCTGGACGAGGTGTTCGCGTCCCGGCACCGCGACGCCAACTCCGTCGCGTGCATCGAGGACAAGTGCTACGTGCTCACCTTCAACGAGTACTGCCGGTGAGTGAGGTTTACACTCAAATGATGGTGTCCCTCGTGTGGTACTACCGGCCGGAGCACACGCACGGCGGCCGGCAGCCGGACGACGCGCTGGACGAGGTGTTCGCGTCCCGGCACCGCGACGCCAACTCCGTCGCGTGCATCGAGGACAAGTGCTACGTGCTCACCTTCAACGAGTACTGCCGGTGAGTGAGGTTTACACTCAAATGATGGTGTCCCTCGTGTGGTACTACCGGCCGGAGCACACGCACGGCGGCCGGCAGCCGGACGACGCGCCGGACGAGGTGTTCGCGTCCCGGCACCGCGACGCCAACTCTGTCGCGTGCATCGAGGACAAGTGCTACGTGCTCACCTTCAACGAGTACTGCCGGTGAGTCAGGTTTACACTCAATGGTGAAAACGCTTAACTGATGCTCCTACCGCTGTCGAAGTCGTTGTCAAAAGTGTTTCTTTGGGCAAAGTCTAAACGGAGAATAAGCATCTACGACGTAACGCGACTTAGGGCGCTTTGGTTTGCGCCGGTTTTCAGAAGCCGCGTCTCGATATCGCGCGGCGGCCGCGCGAGCAATGTTCGACCGCGGCAAACCTGTATTTTGGCTCGCGAGCCAAGTTCGGCGCCATCTTGAACTATAGCGCGGCAGGCGATCCGACGAATCCGACGATCGACCAGTTTGTACTCGGGAACCATGGACGTACGTCGTCGTGCAGCAGCCGCTTTTATAATTATTTATCATATTATTCACAAGAAACCTAAACGGAAAGTTCGATGGTGGACGAAAAAGATGTTTATGAATAGAATACTACATGGTGGTGTGAGACTTATGGAAGACATGAGATATGAAGTTGATGTTACATTACAAAATTTCACAAAAATGACATCAAAAGATTACGAACTTTTAAAAGCATTAATTCCATGCATCACTTCTTAATGATCTGTTGCGATAATCACTACATTTACTATTCCCTAGAAACCGTTTAGTTCCGTATAATTTAATTAAAGTACGACACTTTTCATTATCCATGTCTGCTGCCGCCGTTGGCTGCCGCGCTCGCGAGCCAACTGAAATATGTACACATCCGTCCCAACTGCGCGCGAACATTCCTTTGCCGCGCGCCGAAACACCGACAATGAATGGTTCGTCGCGAGCCGCGTTCGAGCGAGCGAATGATCGAGTTGGCTCGCGAGCCAGCCCGGTATCGATTGCGCGCGGCTGCCTCGCGAGCCAATATTCGATGGCTTGCCGCGCAATATGGAGACGGGGCTTTAGGTACCTATTTTAAAATCGGATTTTCACACTAAAAGACGCAAAACACAATAAAGTGGTGCACTTTACATTAGGTACGCTATTTTAATTCAGGTGCCTATTGAGACGGTCCTTCCTATTCAATCACAATAGATACAGCCTGTATAACTTAGCTAGGTTAACTAACGTCGTCCCATTTATTAATTTCAGATACAGGAAGCGGCTAAAAGCCCTCGAGGAGGGCGTGACGGTGGCGCCATCTATCGTGCCGCCCATGCCGGCGGCGGACATCACGCCGGCCGTGGCCACAAACGACTCCAAGCTGCCGCCAACCGTCTCCCCCGAGCTCGTGCTGTTCTGCCGCAAGATCTACGACTTCCGTTCCAAGAAGATACAGGTCCCCAACAAGTAACCGACCCGACGTGAAAACACCAAAGTTAATTTAGGACTCCCGAGTAGACCCTAATACTAGTACAAAACGTTCCCGGTGCAAATAGTATCGCCATTTTTGTATGATTATTCGATATACGCCGTTCCCCTGTGTTGCTACGTGACGTGATTTGGCGTATCGCTACTTATGTTGATTTCGTTTCGTTGAAGTATCAAGTGATGCCTTTTATAATGTGTAAGTAGGTTGTAAGTGACGGACGGTTTAATTGTGTAGTGATAGCGACGTATTTTCTTTAATTTGCTTAGAGTGCGCTGCGTCCTATTTATGTATAATTTCTGTAGGAACTTGAGTGTAAAATTTAATCTATTTTCTCGTAGATGATTGGATTACGGCTAACGATAAGTTTCGATTAGGCTGGATGTAAAAGGCATTTATAATTACTTTTAATTACCTTATTGTTACATTGTTGTCAATGTGGAGTCTTTATTAAATTATTACTTTTAGTTAAGCATATTATTTTTAATCAGTGCAAGGCCTGGTCCGCCATCGGCCGAGGATCTCCCAGTTTTCTGTTTACGTTCCTTCACGTTCAAATCATTACCATATGTACCATTTTTGATGAAGCTATCTAATGAAAAAAATATTGTGTGATAGAGTTTGAATCATTGTATGTTATTATTATGTGAATTAAAATGTGAATTATTGAATTATTATGTGAATTAAAATCATGATTTTTTAATGTAATACAATCAATTGCTGACAAATGAAGCTTGTAGTGATCACTCTCTGTGACGCATACATCGCACACTGATGATTATTTTTAGCTGACACAGCGTCGGATAACATTATTATGAATCTTAACGCCTTGTCGTAAGGTCTATTTTGGACTGTTTTTTTGGAATTTACAAGGTCCTAAACTAAAGAATGGAACGATTGTTCCCTCAGTGTGCGAAGTATAGCGAGTGCGTGAATGTATCTTCACCTATGTATACAATATATCAGTCGTAGTTTTGAACATATACATGTATTGAGTAGATATTTCTATTAAATATATATGTGGAGTACTCTGCCTTGGAAGGAATTGATTTATATACTGCATTTTGGCTCTCTGTACCTTCGGTTCTCCCATTTCTTTACGAAGACTGAGCGAGGCGAGTGTCTCACGCCGTCAATTGAATCGAAATTCAAAAATGTTACAATTTCGTTTCGAGCAATTTTTCATCGAGTAATAAACATAAAAATGAAAATAACAAATGGGAACATTGTAACATATTTTAAATGTAATGTTAGAGCGTTAGTGTATCGGTCGCTGAGTGGAAAAGAGATATATATGCGACTGTAATAGTGAAATCTCTTTATCATTAGAGACATAATTTTTAAGTAGCGCAGTACATAAAGTAAAAAAAAAGTATATTTAACGTTATAACTCCCGCGTGGAAGTTCGTCAAAGGGCATTTATACGTTTGCAACTTCTGTAGGTACTTACTTCCTTCGCTGAGTCTGGCCACCTAAAGTTACACCATAAAAAAACAGCATACAAAAAGGTAAATTTCCCGTTTTTCATGGTACAACTTTCGAGGGCCACACCACTATCCTTGACGTTTAAGTTGATGTTGTTTTTGTAAATACGCCTTTGTTATTCCTCGCAAAATTTATTATTCCACCGGCGGAGAATATAATTCGAATTAAGATGATAATTGTTACATAACATCATCACCGCCGGTCTATTCCAAAGCATTAGTTCTATGTCTATTTTTCTTTTTTTCATTGCTTCATGCCAAAAAATTAGCTGCAAACATAATTGTTCAGTAATATAATACCAATCTCCTCTACTTAGGTTACAAGAATGTTAACAGAGGCTGCCACTTCCCCACTGAACATTTCTTTTGGCGTGACATTATACCAATGTCTTGGGCATGGCGGTAACTACAAGAAAAAACATTGACTCTAATTTGCTAAAGTCTGTTTAAAAGAGAGATAATACGCAATGGAATGTAACTATGAAAAAATTGGTATTCCATCCATCTGTAGATAAATATCATTGTCTTAAAACAGCACATTCCCTGCCAGCGACCCGCTAGGCGGGTTCTCTGTTTGTAGGCGCTTTTCGCTACATACGGGCTTTCCCGTATTAAAGGCTACGCTCATAGCGCGTAGCTCACGCCGGCACTGAATGTGTTAAAAGACGCCTTCCTTGCGTACACATAAGATTCAAAATCGTTTAACCGCCATGTCCTTGTTACCATAACGACTATAAGAAAGTATGCCATTCTTCTATACTGTACGTATTGATTGAACCTAAGTGATGTAGTTTTACTGAAGCCCGTAGCTAGATTATAGCGCGTAAGGTGCCAACTGAGAACAGATATCGGACTTCGTCCATTTTTTCCATAAAACTGGGATTACATACTTCACAATAAAGTCTTCGTCACACAGGCGCGTTTTTCGGGCGGCGCGTGAGCGGGGCGCGCCGCTTTTACATATAAAATGCTCACGCCCCGCTCACGCCGCGCCCGGACAACGCGCCTGTGTGACGAAGCCTTAAAGTCCAAATCCGAAAGAAATTGCTCAGTTTAATGGAATTAATGGGAGATAGGAATCTTGAAATGAAACAAAATTGTTCCCAGTTTTCGTATGCAGACTCTGATAACGTTATTGTCTTCTCATTATTAATTAATTAGACTAAATAAGTAAATTCCATAATAATTAACTACTATAAGTGAGAACTCTCCCTTGCTTGTAGACCATTTGTTACCCGTATCAGAGTTGCATAGTCAATGATTTTTTTTAGAATTAGTTTTACTAATAAGAAAAAAATACCTTGTTTTTATTATTTAATTTATTTGTTTCAATGAAAATTATATAGGTATATTTTTATTATTGTAATCTACATAGTTATGTTGGCTGTAATTTAATATTGATGTAATTAATATATGTATTTTTATTTCAACCTGTGTTTTATTCTTATCTTCGCATTGTGCATAAAATATATCTTGTATTTTTAAGGAAATTACCTAGGGCTGACAGTGGTCGAGAATTTGATAGCTCAAATGCGAGAGGTCCAACAGTGAACTAGGACATGAATTCCAAATACTTCCTAATACCTAACTATAATAGTTATTTGTTATGTAGGTAAGTGCCACGAACTTGCTTTGCTTTATGGAGCCCTATTTCCTAGGTAATAAAATAAGGGTGATGATTTTATTGATAGGACTATACCCGCGGATAGTACCTATTATTACTTTTCTGACAAACAAATGTATTTGTGCCGTCATTACAGATTAAATTTTGTATGTAATGTAGTTTATGTAGGGAGTGAGAAGTGCGACTGTGTGCAAGTTTCCCTCCGCAAAAAATGGCAGAATGATTTGTACGGTACGATATCGCTTGCGCTCCTCCCTTTCGACATGTCGGAAGGCCGGAAGCCGGTGTTGCTCGAAGCTAGGCTCTACCACACATTGCGAGATGACATTTACAGTGCCCATACCAGGCGTGGCTCACTCCGCGATTTCGTCGCTTTGCAACAGGTAGCTAAAAGTACATCCGTTTCACACCAATTTTTGTGGCTAGCCATAAGCCGCGCGTGGCGCTGTCGCCACCTAGCGGCCATATCTGTCCTGATCGTAACAGACGCGTTTTGTTAGAGAGTGAGTCTTCTGTACCTAGTACTATTATTTATTCTGTGCCCATACATACCTCTCTTACCCATACCCAGGGCTGGATTAACCCTAAGGCAGAGTAGGCAATTGCCTATGGGCCCCGCCTCGGCTAGAGGGCCCCGGCGGCCCCGCGCTCGTAAAAAAAATATTTGTTCCAAATAGCCAAAATTCATAAATAAAATTTTTATGGTATCTACTCATACCTAATGCCCAATATCAGTTTCTCAGACACAGAAACATTAGATGATTATGAACCTAAATTATGTTATTTTATAGCTTTTAAAGTCTGTAATGTCGAGCTCGAATTTCAGGCTCTCGAGGGCCTAAAACCTCATCAATGGAAAGTCAGTAATGTGGAGATTGCTGAGCCTCGACCTTCAGCCTCACTTTTTACCTCAATTTTTGGTTTGTCTTCCAAATTTCCTCTTCTTAGCTTAGCTAGTTTAGCCTTTGGCCTCGCTGATGCGCCAAGCTCGGCCTGCGGCCTCGCTTTTTAATACAATGGACATTGGTTGGCGTCTGTGCTCTAGCTGAGCTGAGCTTATCTTGAAACACGGCTTTGACCTCACATGAAAGCACGCCTCACTGGGGAACTTCAGATTTTTAGGCCCGGCCCGGCCTTATTAACACGCTTTCACAATTATTTCACAAAAAAATTCGCGCTCGCTGCGCTCGCGTTTTTTGCTGCTTTTCAGGTTGACTCTGTACCTACATGCTAGCTTGACTGGTGAATGAAGTTTCAAATGACACTAAAAAATGTGTTAAATAAACATGGAAAGTCTATATTATTAGGTTAATTTTAATCATGTGGCTCGGCGTATGGTCTTATGGTCGGACAATCGCTGTTCAGCCTGGCAAAATATTTAACTAGGTTCCTATTGAGAAAAAAAAGGGCTCTCCCCACACTTGACGCAAAAAGGAATCGGCAAAAACTGATAGAAAAAAGCTTTATGTCCACGCAATAAGAGCGAAAAAGACATCGCTCAGCATGTTCGGATCGGCTCAACTGACACCTGAAGGTTGAAATTAAAATCGCAAACTTACATCCTTGTACTGAACAACTGAACATTATGTATGTAGAATTGACTGTAAGGGGGCCCCGAGCATTGCACTGCCTAGGGGCCCCGACATGCTTAATCCGGCCCTGCCCATACCTACTACTAAATTCCTACAACAGCTCACTCTCGAAACTCAGCATGTCTGCTGCTGAGTTTCGAGAGTGAGCTGTTGTAGGAATTTCCAAAGCGATTGTAGGGATCTCACTATGAATAATTAAGACACTCATAACAGTAAATATCGATTATTTATTGAACAACGTCTAGAATAATACATACGAACAGCGGTATATTTGCTATTCGAGTTATAAATGTAGGTGCCTGCTATTCTCCTCAAAGGACGTCTGCTTTTCCAGCATTCAACTGGTGTCTAAGAAAAATACATTTTTCATATTTCATTATACCTACGTGTATACATATTTATTGCTTTACTCGGGACCTGGAGGCTACCGCGAAAGTCAAAATGCCACAGAGGTTTTGTAGATAAGTAGTCTCCTGGACCTTATATTTTTTTACTTTATAATTTAACGCAGAGGTTAACCGTTTGTTTCTTTCTACTGGAATGTTGCGAGGCAGAGTGGGAAATTGTATACGGATTGCAATAAAAAAACGGTATTGCTTTGCTTTGCCTCGCTATGTCAAAACCATCTTATATTTCATCTACAACGATATAATTTTAACATTGAATTAAATTACCATTTGCATACCTTATCCTTACAATAGGATGTACAAATTATCACTTGCAGTTTTCTTTATATTGATAATTAAATGATAAGGCATGACAATGAGTAGGTAGCTTAAGTATGCCTCGTACCTAAGGGTACATTACTTACTACCAACCACAGAGAAATACCACCGAAGCTACGATAAAAATGCAAAACATTCCAATACGTTCCAACTGCACTTTATCAATTGAAGAGATGTTTTCAAAACAATTAAGTAGGTACCTATGTGTATAAACTTATTAAAAAGGAAGTCCGAAAGATAGGTTAATTAGATAGGGTTTGGGTATACCTAGCAGTTATTACGAACTTGTTAGCAGTGGTAATCGCTGGAATTGTTTTTTTTTTTTTATCTGTTACCACTGGGAAAAATATTAAGTCTTCAAACTACCGTTAAAATAATCATCACACGTATAATCTACTAGGTATTCTTTTTGTAAACCACTTTTTATGGTGATTAATAAACATCTTTTGATTCCTCGCTAATTCTGTTCAAAAGCCAGTGTTCCAGTAATTTCATTACACTAATACGATTATAAATATACAACTTACAAATATGAAAATACTGTTCCTCCACGAATTTGTTCAAGACCTTTAGAACTTAGCCAATTTCATATTATACAAAAAATGGTGTCTACTTTTCCTATATATGACACCGTAAGATTGTGAACCCGTTAGTTTATAATCTAACGTAGGTTAGGTTAGGTTAGATTATAATCTCCCTACCGTCAGTTTATAATGTAACTAGCGAGATTATAATATGACGAGTGTTTACAATTTTACGGTGACATATACATACATTCTGCATTTCTAACAGTCTAGGTAGGACTTTCGGCCAATGTGGTTACTTTCTCGGTATTATTAATATTTTATGATTTTAATATGTGTAAGGCTTAACTTCACAATTATTGGCAATGAGGGTAGTAAATATTTTATAACCATAAACATTCTTTAAAACTTCCGCAATCTAGATTGCAGCTTTATTGTCAGTAACAAAAAAAAAACAATCATACCATCAAAGATGATTTTTTTAAATCTAATACAAGTATGTAGACTAATGAGAAGTAGTCTATTGTCAAAGTTTATTAGGTATGGTATGACATTCACTATACATATTTATAGATGGTCAAGCAGATCTTGTCAGTAGAAAAAGGCGGCAAATTTGAAAAATGTAGGCGCGAAGGGATATCGTCATATAGAAAATTAGAATTTCGCGCCTTTTTCTACTGACAAGATTTGCTTGACCATCTATACATCTAGGGCTCACTTGGGCGTTTGTAAGCCATAATCAAAAAATAATTTATTGTGCATTTCTTCTCATTGGTTTACATAGGTACTAATAATTCAAATATAGATCTTACTGTCCAGACATTAAGCTAAAATTGTATTGACAATTATTATTCATTTATTATCTCAAATAATGTCAACGTTCCAAATTTAAACAATGCAATAAAACTATTTTTAGACAACATTGCAATAATTTTAGATAAGTATATGAAGTTACAACTAACCCCAGAGGTTTATAAACATTTTGGTGGGCAAAAAACAGGTTGGAACTATTATTGACCAATAGTCTATCTATTAAGTAGTATTAGTGTAATGTAGAAAAAGGAATGTAAATAAAACATACATTACAGAATTAAAAATAAGTGAGATAAATACCTATTTAGATATTCCTTAATTTCATAGACAAAATATTCAAAGAATATAACATGTTTGTGTTATAATTCCAACAAGCGATTACATAATTCTGATGATTCCACACATAAATATCTGTTTAAGCTACTTGTAATAACAAAAACATGAGTCACACATCACACTATAAATAAGGTGACAGGTTTGAACTTATGAAATCATAAGATACTGTGAAAACCCAGTGTTGAACAAACTTTAATCCATCTTGATACAATATGGTATAGTAGGCACATAATTATGTCAATTTTAGTATGCATACTTATAGGTGTGCCATTCAACATGTTAAGTAAGATACATTGTTATCCATACATATTTTAACCACTAATTAGGCCTTGTTAAAATTGTAGACGAGACAACTGCTATACAGTAAATGTCTGTGATGTTCAAAGAGAATTACAAAACTAAATATAAAAGTCTAGAAAGGACAAATTAATTGAGTTCTAACAAAACTTGTGCACATTCACTTACTTTTCACATTCATTTACTTACTTTGACATCATCAGTATTGCTTAGCATTGCAGCTAAACTAGCAATATGATTTGAACAAAGCTGTTTATCTGACCTTATTACCTTAAATACATTGGAATAATCATTCTACTAACATTGGTTACCTATAGCATTAGCAGGTCAAATAATACATTTGATTACACAAAGTGCGTCTAAAAAACCCCAAAATAATCATAGTCAAGTAAAACAATAGCAGAATATTATGAGTTTCCCAGTTTTAAGCAAAAGCCTATAACATCACATCACACACAATACACATTTATTACATTAATAATGTCTATGTATGGTATAACATTAATACTTTGCTCTAAAACAACTATGGCCATTCAAATGACACAAAGTTCTTCAAAAGTTACAGCAACTATTGGTCTTTCGGGCAGTCTTGTAGAATGCTTTACTGTGGTAAGACAAACTGTCAGACTTGGCCACTAGGTCATCTAGTTTTTCACCTCTCTCTAGCACTGCCTTTATTGTGTCATGTAATATGATCTTTGTCTCATCTAAATCCTCCTGGATTTTTGTAAGAGCATCAGCTTCTCTGGGGTTCTGGTACTTGACTAAATATTGTGGCAACACAGGGAAGTCTACAGTTGTGTTGTTGGCTGTTGGCCAAGTGTTAGCGGGTACTCTTGCTGTGAACTCATCCAATATTTTGGTAATCAATGTGTGCGCAACTCTGCTGGGGTATTCATGGTCCGAAATAAGTACGCCTGCTAAGTTGTCCGCTCTCACATACACTTGCAGCATATACTCTCCTTCCTTTACTGACTGTCTTGAAGCTGGCTGTGTCCTCTCCGCCATAGTTTTACTAACAAACGACATGAACTCTTGTACTGACCCTTTTTGGAAGTAGCTAAAACTTGATAAGTCGTAGGCATCTTTTAAAATTGTCGCACTGTTTACTCCTTTGTACAGAACTAGAAGTCCGTACACTTTCACCATTTTGACGGGAGCTGCTAACCTTGATCACGAGTCAAATGGCGTGCTGTAATGAACAATGAAGACAACAATATAGTAAGGCAAATAACTTATTAAAACCTTAATTAATCGACAATCCAAATGATGAAATCTTAATAAAAAAAAGAGAGGTAGCTCCTTACATCACAAAAACTATATTTGGTTGCCGTTCAAATATAATATCAAATCACTTTCTCTACGTGAGCATAGCAAATATTGAATTTTAGATAATGTAGTCATTAATTCCACATAATTCACACAAAATCACAGAACAAGCGAGATCGCTTACGTCACTTGATTTACGTCAGTCCAAAACTCATGTCAAATGTCACGACCTATTGTTAATTTTTGTTTTGAATATTCCTACGTATTTAACGATGTCTTAAACATCAAGTCGATGAAAATTACGAATCCTATTTGATCCAATTGATGGACAATGAATGGACAATAGTGACAAATTCTACACTGGTAACCCAGAATGAAACGTCAACTTTACTTCGGGCAAATATTTTATTGGTGTTTATGTTCACTTGTTTCTGTTTAAACTTGATTAATTTAACAAATTTTTAGTTGTTTGTCTTATTAGTTTAACACAGAAATAAGACCCTGTCTTAGTCTTTGACTTCACGCATTGCCATAATGGCGGAACCCACTGAAAAAGTGGAAAGCAATTCCGATGCACGGAGGAGAATACTTAACATAGCAGTATCCACAGTACTTCTAGAATCAGGCTTCGATGCAGCTGATAAAATGTCGCTAGAGACCCTTACGGAGATGTTACAATGTTGTAAGTAAAATGTAATACATTTCTTAAATATTCTACACAACAATCTCTCAAGAAAAATAACATACATCCACAATGTCAATGTTTCAGTTTTTACTGAGGTGGGAAACTCGGCAAAAGGATATTGTGAGCTGTCAGGACGAGTTGAACCAGTTCTTGGAGATGTTTTCATGGCACTCATCAACATGGGTAAATAACGTCTAATATTAATTATTACCAATCTGTAGTCAAAATACCTTAAGTCAAACCCTTCTTTCTAAAAAATGAGGAATAATGTTCGGAGTTTAATCAGGAAACTGTTAAGATAGCTGTAAGATTTATTAAATAATGTTTTTCATCATAGATATTTAAAAAATCTGTTACTTTTCAGGTATTAGCCTTAAAGGCTTAGAGCAATATGCAGCCAGACCTAACCGGCATGTGATCCAGCCCCCGCAACAAGCACCAGCCCCGCGGACACCAGCCATGCTATCTGCTGGCTCCAAGGCCAAGCCTGCGCCACACATACCGTTCCATCTGCCACCTCTGCCTGATCCCCATGCTTATATCAGAACACCTGTAAGATTCAAACCACATACATAAATTCGGTACACGGCAGGAAGAAGTTGATAACTCGAGATATTTTATTGAAGAAAGAACTTAAAATGAAATTGCATAAGGTTCAAATTTCTTCCATTTTTTCCCGCGAGTTATCAACTTCTTCTTCTCGCCATGTACAGAATCATTCTTGCAAATTTTACAAAAATAAAAGAACGAGGAGGTCACCTGAAGAAACCCAGCTTCTTATTAGCATATTTATCAGAATGCAGAGAATGCTACAAAGATATTAATAATAATAGATTTTAATAAGTATACATAAAAATTGCAATAAGGAGTGTTTATTGTTAAAGTAAATATTGCTCTACCTCGTTTTTTTTTTTTAGCATTAGAAAAGACTACACAATATAGAGGTATAATAATAATAATAATAACCCCCCAAAGGGATCACCTTGCCGTGGTGGGCGGGCTTAAGGGTTGGTGATACTTAAAATGCGAGATCAAAACACCTAGATCGTACCCCAATTCGGGAGATACAAAATCAGTGACATGATCAACTATGTCTACCCATCCCAAACTAAGATCCCAACTTTTCTATCCTTTCTTCTTTTCCCTCCTTTTCCTTGTTCTTCTATCTTCTATGTAGGAATCATGCAGTTACGTTCGAGAAGTTTACGTCTAGGGCCGCTGCCCGAGGGTGAACGTCGGGGCGCATCTGGAGCCGTTGCTGGATGCCACAGCATGCGATCCAACGGCGATGCGGAGTTGAGCAGGCGGGCTCCCATCGAACAATCTGTTACAGCCGCAGGCGGACCGCTTCCCGAGGGCGATCGTCGGGGCGCACCTGGAGCCGCTGCTGGGTGCCACAGCATGCGAACCAGCGGCGATGAGGAGCTGAGCAGGCGGGCTTCCATCGAAGAATGTATTACAGCCGAAATTCATCCACCTCGTGTTTCTTCGCCAACTTCGTTGTGTCCCTCAATTCCTTCGTCGTCAGTTTCTTTATTTTCTTCACTACCATCGTCTCCAGCCTCCTACATGAATAATCAAGAACTCGAGAGTACGTCGGGGTGTACGTCGCCATCTAACTCTATCTTTACGACCGAGGACGTTGTGCAGGAGGCAAGTACTGCCAACCAACCTGCACCCGCCACGGCTCGTCGAAATGTGCGTAAGAGGTGGTCTCGCGATATGAACATTTTCATCTTGCGCGCATACTTTAGAATCACTTCACTAGAAACCGAAACTAGAAAATACCTACCACAGTTACACGAAGAATTTAGCAAACAATTCCCGACGTTTAATGTAAGTAGACAACGATTAGGAGACCAACGAAGGGCAATAGTAGGAAATAAACTCTTGTCCGAATCAGATATTGCAGAAATTAGAAAACTAGCAGAAAACGACTTGAAAGAAACACCTCCCTCCCATTCATCACAAATAGTCCCACAAAACAATAATCAACGTATGAGCTGGACAAACGAGATTAACGAATCAATAATAAAAGAGTATTACAGAATAACACGTTTAGAGACCAACACAACTGCATATAGGAAACCATTACATCAAACAGTCATTGCTAAACACCCCCAACTATCTCATGTCTCGGAACAGAGAATAGCAGATCAGCGTCGAGTTATAATTGGTAATAAGTATGTGACTGAACATCGACTTCAGGAAATTAGAGATGAAGTTTCGCGTGAACTAAACTTAGATGACAACATATTCCACACTAGAGATATGACTGAACCCCAACAGACTGACCCATACGACGACGTACCTGCTACTGATAACAACGATTTTGTTAATAGTCCTGATATCCATGCTAGTACTGTAAATACATTTGAAAATGAAACACTAACAAATTATCTCCCTTCAACAATACAAAAGGAGATTGAAACAAACTTCTTAGCCGCTAAGGAACGGTTTGACAGCTCTGAACCCACCAGCAGACCTAGCATACCTAAACAGAAACCGTCTAAAAAACTTGCAGCTATTGTTCATTATATAAACAATATCATACTCCCAAAATATTTACCCCAAGACTCGAACTTTGAAAACACCGAAACAACTCTTTATTGCGCTGCCGTTGCAGCAGCCACTCAAAACGGCTCTAAGATTAGGGACTCTCAATACTTTCCCCAATACAATAACCAACCCCCAAACTGGCAGAAAAGACTACAAGACAGAATTACAGATTTAAGAGCTAAAATAGGTAGACTTACAGAATTCATTAATGGCAACAATAGCCCTAGACTGACGAGACATATAAACTTAATCAAAAGACAGTATAAGATTCACTCCCGACACGAAGATGAAAATACACAGCTTACCCATTTTCTTGACACCCTAAAACAAAAACTTAGCGCACTCACTAGCAGACTACGAAGATATAAACTTACTACTCTCCGAAAAACACAAAACAAACAGTTTGCGAATAATGAAAAGGTATTTTACAGGACTTTACAAAATTCTCACAATCGTACAAGCGAACCGGGACAAAACTCCACCGAAGACTCTGAACTCCCAACTGCGGAACACCTGCACCGGTTTTGGTCTGACATATGGTCCAAACCAGTAGAGCACCAAAGTGCCGAATGGATTGAGGCTGACAAAGAACTGCTGAATCACGTACCTGACATGGCCTTTGAACACATCAGCCTCGATCTCCTACAATCAGTCATAAATAAAACTCATAACTGGAAAGCCACTGGCTCCGACAATATTCACAACTACTGGCTAAAAAAGTTTACATATTTCCACCCAATTTTACTTAAGCACATTAACGAATTCATTCACTCACCTGAAACCTTACCACATTATATTACTCAAGGCACAACACATATGTTAGTTAAAGATATCACCGACAGAAAAAACCCTGCTAAATATAGACCCATAACCTGTTTGCAGAATATCTATAAAATCATGACGTCTTGTCTCAGTAAGCTTATATACAGGCACATAAATACACACAATATATTAGCAGAGCAGCAGAAAGGATGTCGACCGAATAGTCAGGGCTGCAAAGAACAACTTACTATAGACGCTGTTATTTCCAAACATGCACTTAAAAATAAAAAGGACATTTATACCATGTACATCGATTATAAAAAGGCGTTCGACTCAGTCCCGCATACCTGGCTTATCTATATCCTAAAACATTATAAAATACATCACACAATCATCAGTTTCCTAAAAGCTACAATGTTGCACTGGTCAACCGTTCTCAAAATCTCCAACACTAATACCAACCATATTGTAACGGAACCAATTAATATACGCAGAGGTATCTTCCAGGGAGACGCTCTTAGTCCACTATGGTTTTGTCTAGCACTTAATCCACTCTCAAATTTACTTAATAACAGTATGTCTGGATTTAAACTAAAATATAACAATACCTCGCATATACTATCGCATTTAATGTACATGGACGATATCAAGCTCTACAGTAATAATTTGACTGACATTCATAATCTCGCAGACATAACACAGACTTTTTCATCTAGTATACGCATGGAATTTGGCATCGACAAATGCAAAATCCAGTCGATTAGAGCCGGTAAAATAGAGCACAACAGTTACACGCTTAACAGTGGAGAACGAATAGATCCCGTACACGAAGAAGCTGGTTACAAGTATCTTGGTTATCAACAGTCAAAGCAAATCCATCATAAAGTAATTAAATCAACACTCAGACAGAAATTTTCAGACAGGCTTCACAAAATTCTTAATACCCATCTCAACTCGCGCAACACTATCAAGGCAATAAACGCATATGCAATTCCAATACTCACTTATTCGTTTGGTATAATACAGTGGTCACAGACAGATCTCAGCAATCTTCAAAGAACTATTAATACATTAATGACCAAGTATCGTAAACATCATCCACGAAGCTGTATCCAGAGATTGATTCTACCAAAAGCGGAAGGCGGAAGGGGTTTGATAGATATTAAGAACCTCCACAATAAGCAGGTAAGTTCCCTTAGAAAATTTTTCCACGACCAGTCGCCACGTTCTCAACTACACCAGACAATTGTAAATATAGATCACAAATTTACCCCACTGAACCTGAAAGACTACACAAAACAAAAAAATGAAGAAATAGCCGAGCCGCAGCAATACCTTCAAGCATGGATACAAAAATCACTACACGGTAGGCATCGACTTGATCTTATAAACCCTAACCACGACAAGCTGGCGTCTAACATGTGGCTTAAAAGAGGTGAGCTATTTCCCGAGACTGAAGGGTTTATGATAGCCATTCAGGACCAAATCATAGATACCAGGAACTATAGAAAACACATTATCCGAGACCAAAATCTATCTACAGATTCATGCCGGCGCTGCCACGCCGCCTCAGAGACCATCCAGCACATAACCGGAGCATGCCGTTCCATCACACAAACCGACTACAAACACCGACACGACCAAGTAGCAGCTATCATCCATCAATATCTCGCAGTTAAGTACCAACTCATAAAGACCAGGACACCTTATTACAAATATACCCCGCAAACAGTATTAGAATCGACTGAATACAAACTGTACTGGGACAGAACTATTATAACCGACAAAACAGTTCATTACAATAGACCGGATATTACATTACACGACAAAGCTGCAAAAACCGTATATCTTATTGACATAGCCGTACCCAATACTCACAACCTTGTATCCACTCATACCGAGAAAATTAGCAAATATACCGATTTGACCATAGAAATCAAAAACCAATGGAAAGTAAGCACAGTTAAAACTGTTCCGATTGTAATTTCGTCGACAGGTGTAATTCCCCGCACTCTGCACACTAGCCTAAAAACTCTTGAAGCACACCCACTCACATACATACTCCTACAAAAAGCAGTTATCATGAACACTTGTAGATTAGTACGTAAATTCCTATCTTTAGATCAGTAGGATCCAAAAAATTCCATTCTCGTTTGGCCAAAAGCCCGCGGTTATGGAAGTAAAATCACCTCCACTTAGGAGAGAAAAACAAAATAAAAACATAAATAATAATAATAATAATAATAATTCTTTATTTGGCAGGCAAGAAACCCAAAAAAATAAATACAATACAATATAATAAAAGGTAAAAGTAAATATAAAATACAGTAAAAAATAGTAAAACTTACGACCTAAAACAATGAAATAAAACATTTACAAACTTTTGCACTAAAGATGGCCGTTCTCAGACCGGTGCAGTTTTCGCCAATGTTTGTTAAATTCGTCACTGTAGTCTTTAGCTACCAGTGACAGAATTTCATTGTCAGAGGCTAGCAGTCTCGCTCGGAAGGCAGCCGACCTGGCTCTCAGAATGGCGAAGAAGTCAGGGACTCTCGCGTCGGCAAACATACCCTTCGCACTGCAGAAACGCGGAAATTTCAACAAAATACGAAAGGCGTTGTTGTACTGTACCCTTAGCGCGTTGAAGGAGTGCCTGGTGTACCTATTCCAAAGCTGACAAGTATAAAAACATTGGCAAAAGGCTTTGAACAGGGTCACCTTTACCTCACTCGAGCAACGCGCAAAGCGTCGAGCCAACATGTTGCACCGAACCGCGAGAGCCCTGCGCTCCCTCTCCATATCGGCGTCATCTTTCAAGTACTCGTTCAGGATATGTCCCAAGTACTTGAAGCTCGTTACAACCCGAATTGGCGCACCACTCATACACACCGTAGGTATCACCTCCGGACCCTTCCCTGACCTAAAAACGAGCATTTCCGTCTTAAGCACGTTATATTTTAGGCCATGCGTACTGGCATAGTGTTCGCAGATCTTAAGCAGCTTTACAAGACCGTTTATCGAGGGGCTGAGAAGCACCATATCATCTGCGTAGCTCAGATTGTTAACACATACGTTACCAATATGGCAACCGACGTTAGAGCCTCTCAGCTCCCCGATAAGGTCGTTGACATATAGATTGAATAGGTCCGGAGATGTCAACCCACCTTGGCGCACTCCACAGTCTAGCCTGTAGTCGTTAGACAGTGTGTCACCCCATTTTACATTGTTAGTTTGGTTCTCGTACCAGAACCTCAACAGACCTACAACCTCGGGAGGTGTTCCAGACGTAAAAAGCTTTTTCCACAGCAAATCATAGTTGACTGAGTCAAAAGCGCGGCTGAGATCTAAAAAGCACGCGTACACTGACGTCTCCCTTTTGACATAGTGATTCACTGTGTACTTCAGACCTAATATTGCAGAATCCGTTGAAAGTCCTGGGCGAAAACCAAACTGCGCCTGATCAATTTTCAGATTCCTGGTCAATTCGGGCTGCAACAGCTTCTCGAGCACTTTGCCGATTATCGTAGCCAAAGAGATAGGCCTGTAATTGTTAAGACTAGACAGGTCGCCGGTTTTATTCTTAACAATAGGGACAACTATTGTTTTCATCATGTCAGGAGGAAGATAACAATGGGCTAGGCATGCATTGAAAAAATCTGCTAGGACACGATATAGCTCGTCACTACCGTAGAAGATGTGCTCCACGCTAAGTCCATCGTGCCCCGGGGACTTCCCACGCTTCATATTTTTTACGACATTGGCAATATCTCTCATTGTAAAGACGAGCTTATTGTCGTGCGGGATCACCGGGCCCGAAAGCCCCGACGGGGGCACACCCTCCACGTTCAAGGGCATAACCTTGAAATGAGAGGCGAACATATCCGCTATCAGATTGGGTTCACTAACATTGTTGACTGACGCTGGCAACCCTTGTTTACTATTAAAAGCCTTTGTCGCTTTCCAAAATTTTGAGAAATTATTATTCGCGCGATTTAAAGTTAAAATATTCATTTTTATTTGTTCCTCATTCTTCTGGCACCATTTTAATTTATTTTTAAACACTTTACGGCTGTTTCGCATATTTTCGTAATAAACGCCGGAACTAGGGTTGCCAGCTACCGCCCAACATTTATAATGCATTTTAGCAGTCTCATGAGATTCCCTGACATGATGATTCCACCCGGCTACCTGACTTCTCCTTGTTGAACCGGTTTGAGAACGGCGGTGGCAGGTACGAACGGCTGCATTCTGTAAAGTCCTCACTATCTCATTATATCTACCATCTAATATTAACTTATAATTATTTAAATTATTACTTATGCTAATATCACAGGCAATACAATGACCAGGAGAAATTAAATTTTTAAATTGATAATAACAAGTTTCCGCATACTTATATGACTGCTCTTTGCTCTTGTTGTTCCAAAGTATTTTACTTAGATCGTTAGAAGGGTATTGGTTAAGTTTTGTGATCATAACAGTCATGTCAAGTACAATATATAGGGGAAAGTGATCCGACCAGCATACGTCGTTGTCCACACGCACACACTTAATCAGTTCGCACGCCGCAGAGGTAGTCACGCAGTGGTCGAGCCACCGGCGCGCGCCACTCGCCTCGCACAAGTACGTGTATGTATCGGGTTGACCACCTAAGAATTTAAAGTCAGCCCATTCCCATTGTTCATCCCTACAAAAATTGTCGAGTTCTTGACCAAACCGTGAGTTCGGGTGTGCATTATAATCACCTAAGATAAACGCGTTCTCCACTTCACTGTCATTAATAACCGCACTAATTATTCCCAGACAGTTCGTGAAATTCATTAGGTCCTCAATTTTGTTACTGTCATACGGCATGTAAACACTAAAGGCCAGAAACGCGTTATCCTCGATTTGAACACGCACCGCAATGATTCTGTCACTACCACAGTCCACTACGCACACGTTTTTGAAAACCGATTTCCTCCACATTAGCGCGAGCCCGCCGTACGGCCTCCCATGAAGTACACCGGCTGAGGAGTCTACAGAGGAAATGGCATAGCAACCGAAGTCGTCATGAATTTCATGTATGAAATTTAAATCATGTTGTAATAGCCAAGTTTCCTGTAGCGCTATGAGATCAACAGTTTTGCAGATATCTCGTACATGTTGGGCCGATCGTTTAATCGACTTACAATTAAATGATACGAAAGATACCGCTTTATAATTGTTTCATATTTGCTGTTACTTTTTATTTAGATTGCATAGTATTTTTCTAATGCTAAAAAAATTAGGTACCTATATAAGACATACAAAATTGTTAAGATTTGTTTTGTTACTAACAGATTTTGTAATTTCAGACTCACAAACAACCGGTGACTGAATATGAAGCTATCAGAGAAAAAGCAGCGAGTCAGAAGCGGGACATTGAGAAGGCACTCACCAAGTTCCTGGCAAAAACTAGTGAAACACACAATCTCTTCAACACTGAGGATAATACAGTGTTTCCATGTAAGTCACACATTTACTTTTAAAAATTGCCTTTAAACTTTCACCTCGGCCACCGGTGGAGTTATTATTTTCTGTAGTGTATGTTATCTATCTATTAAGCCCTTTTGTTATGAGTTAGAGTATGTCTCTAAGGCCCACTTGCACCATTCCACTAACCCGGGGTTAACCGGTTAAACTTGGAGTTACCATGGTTACCAGTACAATTTGACACTTGGTACGGTTTAACCTTTTAACCCCGGGTTAGTGGGATGGTGCAAGTGGGCCTAAGCTCAGTGTGCCGTTTGGCAAAGGCCTCCTCTAGCTCTTTCCATTGGGGTCTGTTGTGGGCCATTCTTCTCCATTTCGGGCCCGCTTCACAGCGATTCAGTTCATCTCACGATTGAGTTATCCTCCCATCTTGTTCGCGGTTTCCTCTGACTCTGTGACTCCTCTGACTCCATACTCCTCCATATGTTATCTATTGCAGTTTATAGTTTATGCTATTTCTCTGTTTCCAGTAATAGCATGCAAGCCAACATTCCCATCATATCTTGCATGTCTGCTGCCGACGGACCAGGTCTTCGACTTTGATGAGCTGGAGTACCATTTCCAGGTGGCTAACAGGACTGAAGATATGCCTGCTGAGAAAAAAGGTAGCTACTGCTGTTTCTTTTTGATTTATATTATTCACCAATTATCCAAAGTTTTCAGGTCCTAAGCTAGTTAAGATCTGAAGACCACCTAAATATTCAAATGAATTTAATATAGCGCAAAATACTGGGAAATAACTGACTACTAACTGTGACTAACATAAGCCCAAGAATGCTTTGCACTAAAATACAAATCCAATGCTTTGCAACGTAAACCAGGTGGTTTATTTATACCTTTTGTTTTCGCTTTAGTTTGCCCTCGCTCATTATTCTTTTTTTTTAATGAATGAACACACTAAAATAATACTTTGGTTACAGACCAATCGGACAATGAAGGTGACAATGGAGGTGAAGACCCCAACAACTCGCAATCAGAGAATCAGGACAACCCGCCCCCCTCTAGCCCAGAAAGGAGTAAAACATGAGAACAGAATATTATTCCTATTGTTATACATATTTGTAATTATAATATTATCAATAAATTACTAAGAACCCTGCATATTACAATTTCATTTGAATTATGATAGTTACTTTTAATATTGTTCCTTAATTTAGGCTTGATAAATTTGCTTCTACTCTTGGTGCCAACTTCTTTGATACCACATATTATTGTCGTATAACAGTGGTATTGGAAGTAAAAACCCCTCACAATTTTCACACATTCTCATACATAAGCTAACTGTCACAAGTTTAATAAATAATATTTTACTTTCTTAGAATGATACTTATGATGAAAGCAATTATGCTGTTTCCCTATGTTTTGCAGCAACATCAATGGCATATTTAATAACAGGAGTTATCTTGTAACATTATAGAAAAAGATCCTAAAATATCACATATTTCACACAAATATAGGTGCCATTTGTTGAGTTGCAGAAACCTGCCAATACAACACAACATAAATATGTTTTCTGTAATGTTGTGTGGTTCTGATACATCTGTGGTAGTCTGGTAGACCCTCAAAATGTTATATTACCAATTTTCCTGATCAACCACACAAGGATAAGGGAAACAAATAATTGAGAAAAAGACCTTTATTCTTAGAATACATAAAATTACTTCATAGAGGCAGCATTGATAGTGGGTAGGGTCTTGATGCCATCTCTGTTGACCACGGTCACCTGGAAGTTGGGCAGGCTCACGAACAACCGCTTGTGGACCTCTGCAACACACTTCTTCAGGATATCATAAGCTTCTTGTTCAGTTGCATCTGAAACAGATTTTTGAAATTAATTCATAATGCCACATCACTACATAGTATAAATGCTTATAAAGTTATAAGCTCTTACAACTGTAAGAAGAGGTAAAATAATGAAACACACATAAGTAAAAAGTCTACCTTACATTTTTCTATTTAAGTAATAGGTACAACTTTACTTCAAAGAGGCTGCTCATAAGTTAAAGAATTTATTTAGGTTCATTAAGCCCTATTAACTCTTCCATGTTAATTTGTGCTGAATTCAATGTGGTGTTTTAAAATAAAAACAGATATTTTTAAAATTAGTTTACCTGGTTTGTGGTAGCGGTCCATAATGCTGACACTGAGGAAGCCACCATAGCCGTGAGCAGCAAAAGGCACCTTCACACTGGATGCCAGGTAATCCATGAAGTAGAGCTCCGGACCATTCTCCTTGTCATAACCTCCCATCAGCAGATTCACAAAGTATGGGGTCTGAAATAGTAAGACATTATATTATTTTCACTGGTAAAAATTATACATATTTATTTAAATAAAAAAACACCTTTTAATATTGGCCGCAATTGCGGCTAAGGGCAAAATGTTTATATTCCTTCATTTATAAATGAACTATAATTTACCCTGCTTCTGAGGTACTCTGCCAGATTACGGCGAGTGAAGTTGGCGGCGGCGGTGGGCCCAAGCTCGTAGCCATTGCGCATCTTATACAGTTGGATGTTCTTCGCGATGTATTCGGCGAACTGAGTGGTGTCTCCAGAATCGCCGATTACGCCCATAACTAACTTATCGGATATTCTGTGAATCTTGTCTTCATCTAAAAGAAACATTACACGTTTACAGTAATTTTATGCATAAGGTTTTATAGTAAAAACAAGACAACTAAAACCGCAAACTCACCATCTTTCATGACCATAATACTGTGACTATTCGATTGATCGGCGGCTATCATAACGAAATCATTGCACTGTATGCCCATTAAACATTGTAAATTAATGTTCGACATTTTAATAAGTAAATTATAAGAAAATGTATCGAATTCTAAAAATCCTCAAACCGCTTGACAATAACCTATCTGAAGTAGTTGAAAGTGTCAAATCATTTTAGCTTGTTCATCAGAAGTGCTGCCAGTATTTATAAAAACAAAATATTATAAAGCGGTTTTATCAAGTGCTCAAACGAACTTCATCATCTACCACAGATTATATTATAGCAAACGACCGTCCATGCATTGCTGTCATAGATGGTAGATTGCTGTAATGTTGGTGCTTCCGATATGCAATATGTTTTGTACCAAGTTGACAACATTTGTCAGACAAAGTAGACAAACGTCAGAATCATATGTAGTGGTAACTTAGAGGTTATAAAAATTTAATCTCGAAATGAAAAACTATAATTCGTGTCTAAGATTACAAATATGTTCCGAAAAGTAGCAATAGGAATGTCTGGTGGCGTAGACAGCGCAGTGGCTGCATTACTCCTTAAACGGGCAGGTAAGACTACAAATAAATACAAAGTGTTGGGTTAGGTCGGATTTCGGCAGTGGCCATAATTTACAATTAAAACACGAATGTTTCTCTTTGTTCAGGTTTCCAAATCGAAGGAGTGTTTATGCGTAACTGGGACAACAATTACGAAGCTGGGTTTTGCTCAGATGAAAGAGATTTTGAAGATGCGACCTTTGTATGCCGTAAGCTAGATATTCCGTTGCATAGAGTGTATTTCATTAAGGAGTATTGGAACGAAGTGTTCACTGTATTGCTAAAGGAGTATGAGACGGGACTGACTCCTAACCCTGATATTCTATGCAACAGATATATTAAATTTGACAGCTTTTTTGAACATTGCAGGAAAAATTTAGGAGTTGATGCTATTGCTACTGGTCACTACGCGAATACTTCTTTCGGACCATTCTTAGAACAATATAATGAAAATGAAGGTATATTTTACTCCATATTTAATTATGGTATAATTTTGGATAGGTACCAATTGGTGCCTATATCATTTTACAAAGTATTTTTATTTTATCTCTGTTCTGTTTCTAGGTGTCAGATTATTACAACCAGCAGACAAGTTTAAAGATCAAACTTTTTTTCTGTCACAAGTAAAGCAGTTTTCATTACGGAAATGCATGTTTCCATTAGCACCTTTACTAAAGACTGAAGTAAGAAAAATAGCCAAAGCAGAGGGACTGCTGAATGTGGCCAATAAGAAGGACAGTACAGGAATATGTTTCATTGGGAAAAGAAGATTTCAGGATTTTATTGAAGAAGTGAGTCTGCATATTGTTTTTTCATTTAAATCAGGGATTGTAACTTATATATAAAATCTGTTTTTCGCTCAAGTATGGACTCAAGTTCATCAATTGAACTTTTTTTTACGTTACGTGTTTTGTGTTACTCTAACGGACAGTCTCAGTATAAGTTTGTCTACAAATTAAAGCTTCTGTTATTTAAATTGTCTTTGAAATAATAATAAAAAATGATTATAAATATATTTCTTAAAGGCTTGTAACATAATTATGTTTTTATAATGGTGACTAATACAACTACTTAATTTTCAGTATATTCAGAAAAGGGATGGCCTCTTCGTAGACATAGACACAGGCCAAACAGTGGGTGAACATGGGGGCCTTCACAAATGGACTGTTGGACAAAGATGCTGCCTTGCCAATTGGAAAGATGCCTATTTCATATTTAAAAAGGATTTAAAAACGAATAACATCTATGTTGTAAGTGTTTTATATCTATACAATTAAGGCTGTTCAGTACCATTATTTCGCTGTACTAAAAAAAATATAGTAAATAATACAAATATATTCATGAACTCAGTAGTAATTACTTAAAATTAACCTGTCCTGTCCCACGAGCATTGACTCAATGAAAGTTGCTTTAATAATGTACATATGTCGCTTTCTTTTGGTCCCAGATTTGAGCCTGTGGGAGAGGACAGGTTAAATGTCAATCTTCTACTTTTTTAGGTCCCAGGAACTAAGCACCCAGCACTTTGGAATCATTTATGCATAACTGGATTACCACATTGGATACATAAAGAGCCTACAGAATTATCAAATAACAATGTTCTGAAATGTTACTTTAGGTTTCAGCACACTAAACCATTGGTTAGCTGCAGAGTTGTGAAGAACTCAGAGGGTTTGACGATTTTACTCGACAACAAGTTACGTGCGCTTACAGAGGGCCAATTTGGTGTTCTCTACAAAGATGGTGAATGTCTTGGTAGTGCAAAAATTAAAGATATTTGTCATGATTTAATTTATTGATACTAGAGTTAAATTATATATTTTTTGTTAATAATGACGTGTTTATTATTTCATCCTTACCTTATTACTGTGCTACACACATCAATTTCATTTTACTGTATAATTTATATGGTAAGCCAAACCTTCAAACCAGTATTTTTTAAATTTGATGAATGACTTGCCAAACTATAACTGCAGGGGTATGTACCAGTAAACCGCGCGGCTGACCGTCCTAATGCGTATGCTAGCGAGGTTTACGACCTCTTAGCATGGCAACATTTTGTTCTGAATGTCAGTGTCACAGCTGTCACACTTTGGTTCGACAGCAAAAATGTCTAAATCAAAATAAATGCAGCGAATGTAAAAAATATTAAATCACTAAGCTCTAAAGGAATTGTAATTCCAAAGCTATCTATCCTCTAAGTTTAAAGATGTGTATTAAGTTATAAAAATGCCTATACCCCCCGTGAATTATAGTGTGCCGCCGCCGCGGTTGAACATGCCTCCGCCGGCGGTGCCTCCGATGTCCATGCCTCCACCGTCGGCGCCTCCACTGTCTGTGCCTCCACCGTCGGCACCTCCCCCAGTGGCGCCTCCGCTGTCAATGCCACCACCGACGGGCCCCCCGCTATCCGTGCCTCCACCGACGGCGCCTCCACTTTCTGTGCCTCCACCGTCAGTGCCGCCTCTGGGGCAGCTGTCTATGCCCCCGCCACAGCTCTACCAACACCCGCCACCGTATTCTAGGCCTCCTTTACCCCCATTGGACAAGCCTCCACCATTACCAATCACTAACTTACCTCCACTAAACGTACCACCGCCATCGGTGACGGCGTTTCCTCCTCCTGCAGTGCCACCACCATTTCCACCGCCTACAGGGGCTGCATTCCACTCTCCAGACTTTTCCAATCCACCACCAACACTAAAAGATAAATTGGTCAACCCAAATGAATCCAAGTCAGTAAAACAAGACACTCCCACAACATCCAAAGTTAGTGACAGGGCTTATTATGACTCCAAAAGCCATTCATCATCAAGATCAATATATGATTCACCTTCAAGACATAGAGACGAAAGTCATGATAGAGAAAGAGATTATAGAGAAGGAAGCCATAGCAAATCAAGTCCTACTCATAGTAGCTTGAGCTACAGTCAAAGCAGGCACAGCCAGAGCCCTTCAAGACATAGCCACAGAGACAGAGATGACTACAGGGAAAGAGACAGACATAGAGAGAGCAGCAGATATAGAGAAAGTAGTCACAGAGACAGAGGATTGGAAAAAGAAAGATATTATAGAGAAAAATATGAAAGAGAAAGGATGAGGTATGAGCATGAACGGCGGCACAGTCCATCCCATCACCGGGAAAGCAGTCACAGTAGGAGATCACCTTCTAGACACAGCCACCGGTCACCTAGCAGACATGGTGGCCACTCACCCAGCAGGCACAGCCACAGGTCTCCCAGTAGACACAGCCATAGGTCACCCAGTAGACCAGGCCATAGGTCGCCTAGCAGATACAGTCATAGATCACCCAGCAGACACAGCCATAGGTCGCCTAGTAGATACAGTCATCGTTCGCCCAATAGACATAGTCTCAGGTCGCCCAGTAGAGATTCACGATACCGGAGCCATGCTAGGGATGTGTCCCCGAGGTCCCGGCATGAGGCTTTGCCAAAGAAACCACTAACTGACAGAGAGAAGATTCTAGAAGAATACAGGTAAGCTTTGAATTTTCATTTAATTATATTTTCCCCTTAAGCAATCTATGCAGACCAAATTGGACAAAGAAATTGGACAGGTGGAATACCACCCTTAATTACTTTTTTCACAAAACTCTTAAGTAGTTAGCTTCAATAATAGTAGCTTATGTTCATTATGTTATGTTTATTGTATTTTTCAGGAAAAATTACTGTCAAACCTCAGAAGACCTAATTGAGAAAATTGAGAAATGGTCCAAAGAAAAACAGGAGGAGGAAGAGGTACCTTCAATGCATTTTAGTCTATTTTTTTTTTAAGGTTTTGAAGCTGTGGTGGTTCACCCAAGCATGCTTGACTGATCAAGGCTGTGCCGAGCAGTTGTTATAGCGCAGTCTAAGCAAAAAGGAATGTATCATGCATCTCATGCGTTAGGGGTCATTTAGACGGTGGGAGAACTCGCAAGCGAGTTTTATTAAGCCCCGCCTCCATATCGCGTGGCAAGCTATCGAACATTGGCTCGCGCGGCTGCCACGCGAGCCAATGTTCGATAGCTTGCCGCGCGATATGGAGACGGGGCTTTACATTGCGTCATTTGATCGGTCGGCTGAATTGACGTCCGCAATGTATGTAACTAAAATCGTATACAAGTTCGCGCGCCGTCTAAATGAGCCCTTAGAGAGGGACAATTTGATTTGCTGAAATATTGATTTTTGTAAAAGGTGGGATTTCTGTATGTAGGACTATTATGATTTGGGCTTGTAATAAGGCCAGTTTCAGATTATCTGTAGAGGCAATGTAGGCTTCTTTCCAATGTCTCGGTTCTCTATCTACCTCCATTATGAAGTTTGTATGAATAACGAACATGTGATATCATAAGTATCCATAGTCAACTATTTTTTTTTTAACAACTCTTCTTCTTCCTCGCGTTGTCCCGGCATTTTTGCCACAGCTCATGGGAGCCTGGGGTCCGCTTGGCAACTAATCCCAGTAATTGGCGTGGGCACTAGTTTTTACGAAAGCGACTGCCATCTGACCTTCCAACCCAGAGGGTAAACTAGGCCCTTATTGGGATTAGTCCGGTTCAGGGATGTTGCGGATGCCGATTTTTTGACATCCGCGGATGCGGATGCGGATGCGGATTTTTAAAGGCTCACATCCGCGGATGCGGATGCGGATGCGGATGTCAAGATAGGTACATAAAAAACGTCAAATATTACATTTTAGTAATTTTTATTTCAAAAAACCGGCCAAGTGCGAGTCGGACTCGCGTTCCAAGGGTTCCGTACATTAAGTCCCACTCACGCTTGACTGCTAATTTCTAATACGTTTTTTTGGCTAATGACTAAATTACCTAGTAGTCTAGCACTTACGCCGATGCTAAGACTTTCCTGTACCGACCTGTTTCACATCCGCATCCGCATTAAATCCGCATCGATTTTATGCGGATGCGGATGCAGATGCGGATGTTGAAAATAATGCGGAAGTTCCGCGGTTGCGGATGCGGATGCGGATATTCGCAACATCCCTGGTCCGGTTTCCTCACGATGTTTTCCTTCAGCGAAAAGCGACTGGTAAATATCAAATGATATTTCGTACATAAGTTCCGAAAAACTCATTGGTACGAGCCAGGGTTTGAACCCGCGACCTCCGGATTGCAAGTCGCATGTTCTTACCGCTAGGTCACCAAAAAAATTAAATGCCCAAAAAGTTATAAACTATGATATTGACTTGTTTTGATTTTGATTACCATCCTCCCGTTTATATCATACATTTTATAATCATTGATACTATTTCAGACCCCAAAAATGTGGTACAGGAGCTCCCCAGCAGAACTGTACTATATACCAACTGAAGGTGGTGTGAAGCAGACACCGAAACTAGAGAAGATATGTGATGCTTTCTTCACCAAGGTGGTTGAAAGGGGCAGGAAAGCTAGACCCGAGGTGGATGAGCTGCCTCCCCTGAAAGCGCCAAAAGCTAAAATGTGCAAGCATAGATGTGAGTATTTAAACATTGTGTGGCTACCACTAGTTTGGCACTGACATAAACGCTAGCGTGAACGTAAATTACTTTCTGTGCATCTCGCTCGTACTGACATATTAGTGCGAGTACGTATTGAAAGTAAATTACGTAAACGTTGGCGTATATGTCGGTGTTGACACTGTCAGTGACTCGTCATAGGGTATTCTGGTGTTTTACGTACATATTTTTTTAATATTTATGAACCATCTTGATCTTAATACTAAAGGAAAAGAGGCGTCTACAGCTTACGCAGCTATCGCCCTGGGCTACCCCGTCACCACTGGAGGCATAGTCACTTTCTTTTTTATTTAAAAATCCTTTAATTATAATCTTTCCATGTAGTGGATGAAAAGAGTTCATCGTCATCATCATCAGAGAGTGAAGATAGTTTGGACGAAGACGGGCTGCAGGGCTATACGGACCGGATCATGGTGGAGCTGCAGAGGAAACAGAGCCATCCGAGGAGGCTACACCCGGAAATGTGGTATGTTGTGGTGTGTTGTTGTGTGTTGTTGTTGTGTGGTGTGTTGTGGTTGTGGTGTGTGTATGTTGTTGTTGTTGTTGTGGTGTGGTGTGTTGTTATATGGTATTTTAAGCGTTCCGTATTTTATAATTTATTTATTTATTTAATACAATTATGTTTACACGGCATTACAGTAAAAACACCTATGCGCCGAGAAACGCTTACAAAATATTTCATTACAAGAAAAATATAACACAAGGTAGGTACAAGATACAACATACACAGAAAGAACAGAAATAACAAATCACATCACATAACATATTATTACCTAATAATATTACTCGTATGCTAGTTTTAAGGTACATATTTATGTATGGGCTACTACTAGTTGCTTGAAATAAAGATTCATTCATCATTTCATATTTGTTGTCATTATTATTTCTTAATTTAATTTTCTAGTTTATTAATAGCCTGCTAGCGAAGTTTTTTACATAAAAACTGTCCAAACACAGTGGTGTTTTTTTTTTAATCTTTATTTTAGGTATTTTTAAAGTGGTTTTGTCACACAGATGGAATTAATGATGGTCCCTGTTAAGTTTTGGAATTTCAATCGAAATTAAAAACTTTAAAAGTATGTAGGTACTAGGTAGGTATCTAACATTTAATAAATCGAGTATTCTCTCTACTCGTATGTCAAAAAGCGAAAAATCAAATGCTCTAGAAAACCTTAATTACCTATTCCTGTACAACATTAATGTGCGCAGGTTAATTTAAACAACGAACAAAGTAAGACACCCACATTAAACAAAGCACGTTGAACTCTATAATATTCACAATAAAGCACATTTTAGGTTCAACAATACCGGCGAGATGAACGGCGGCCCGCTCTGCCGCTGCAGCGCCCGCGCCCGTCGCCACGGCATGCGGCACGGAGTGTATGCGGGCGAGCGGAGCTTCCCGAAATGTAGGCCGGACCATAGCAACCTGGACAAGCTGTACCATTACAGGCGAGTCTCGACTCTACTGCTGTAACTATAAGTCTCACATTACAACACCGTATGCGGGGAAGAGTGCAGCTTACCCAAATGTAGGCCGGACCATAGCAACCTGGACAAGCTGTACCATTACAGGCGAGTCTCGACCCTACTGCTGTAACTATAAGTCTCACATTACAACACCGTATGCGGGGAAGAGTGCAGCTTACCCAAATGTAGTCCGGACCATAGCAACCTGGACAAGCTGTACCATTACAGGCGAGTCTCGACTCTGTTGCTGTAACTATAAGTCTCACATTACAACACCGTATGCGGCGAAGAGTGCAGCTTACCCAAATGTAGTCCGGACCATAGCAACCTGGACAAGCTGTACCATTACAGGCGAGTCTCGACTCTATTGCTGTAACTATAAGTCTCACATTACAACACCGTATGCGGCACGAAGAGAGAAGCTTACCCAAATGTGGACCGGACCATTGCAACCTGGACAAGCTGTACCATTACAGGCGAGTCTCGACTCTACTGCTGTAACTATAAGTCTCACATTACAACACCGTATGCGGGGAAGAGTGCAGCTTACCCAAATGTAGGCCGGACCATAGCAACCTGGACAAGCTGTACCATTACAGGCGAGTCTCGACTCTACTGCTGTAACTATAAGTCTCACATTACAACACCGTATGCGGCGAAGAGTGCAGCTTACCCAAATGTAGTCCGGACCATAGCAACCTGGACAAGCTGTACCATTACAGGCGAGTCTCGACCCTACTGCTGTAACTATAAGTCTCACATTACAACACCGTATGCGGGGAAGAGTGCAGCTTACCCAAATGTAGTCCGGACCATAGCAACCTGGACAAGCTGTACCATTACAGGCGAGTATCGACTCTGTTGCTGTAACTATAAGTCTCACATTACAACACCGTATGCGGCGAAGAGTGCAGCTTACCCAAATGTAGGCCGGACCATAGCAACCTGGACAAGCTGTACCATTACAGGCGAGTCTCGACTCTATTGCTGTAACTATAAATCTCACATTACAACACCGTATGCGGCGAAGAGTGCAGCTTACCCAAATGTAGTCCGGACCATAGCAACCTGTACAAGCTGTACCATTACAGGCAAGTCTCGACTCTACTGTTGTAACTATAAGTCTTACATTACAACACCGTATGCGGCACGAAGAGAGAAGCTTACCCAAATGTGGGCCGGACCATAGCAACCTGGACAAGCTGTACCATTACAGGCGAATCTCAACTCTATTGCTATAGTATTAGAGTTCACAACTGCAAACGAGCATAGCAACCTCTTCTGTTTTGTTGGTTGGCGATGTTGGCGTCCATGTTCTATAGTCTATAATTCTATATGGATCTGTAACTACCATTGCCTATCAACTCTTTCAACTCCAGAGTGCGTATTAAATAAAATAAAACTCCTGAAATGTACCACCATTCGTGAAATATTAAGGTCTGAATTTTCAACGTTTGTGTGAAACAAACCCCGTATATTGGCGCTTGTAGCTCTAGGTATGAGGTTGTTTCAAAAACCTGTACTTTTTATGAAAAACAGTGTGTGAATTTCTAAAAATGTATTTTTCTGATAACAGAATAACCGTGTCCCCGCCGACCAACTTCCTCATCAAGGCCCCCACCATCATCGGCCACGACGAGCACGAGTTCCTCTTCTCCGGGTTCTCCATGTTCTCGCACTACAAGCTGGCGAAGCTGCCCACCTGCAAGGTTATAAGGTTCAATATCGAGTACACGATATTGTATGTGGAGGAACCCGCGCCGCAGAACTTTACTGTGAGGGAGCTGGATTTGTTTGGTGAGTTTATACGATTATAGCCCTTGAGGAATTTGTCTTTGTTCTATAATATGAGGTGATGAAGCTGCCCACCTGCAAGATTATAAGGTTCAATATCGAGTACACGATATTGTATGTCGAGGAACCCGCGCCGCAGAACTTTACTGTGAGGGAGCTGGATTTGTTTGGTGAGTTTATACTATAATAGCCCTTGAGGAATTTATGTCTTTGTTCTATAATACGAGGTGACGAAGCTGCCCACCTGCAAGGTTGTAAGGTTCAATATCGAGTACACGATATTGTATGTCGAGGAACCCGCGCCGCAAAACTTTACTGTGAGGGAGCTGGATTTGTTTGGTGAGTTTATACGATAATAGCCTTTGAGGAATTTGTGTCTTTGTTATATAATATAAAGTGACGAAGCTGCCCACCTGCAAGGTTATAAGGTTCAATATCGAGTACACGATATTGTATGTGGAAGAACCCGCGCCGCAGAACTTTTCTGTGAGGGAGCTGGATTTGTTTGGTGAGTTTATACGATAATAGCCCTTGAGGAATTTATGCCTTTGTTCTATAATATAAGGTGACGAAGCTACCCACCTGCAAGATTATAAGTTTCAATATCGCAAAACTTTACTATGAGGGAGCTGGATTTGTTTGGTGAGTTTATGCAATAATAAACTTCAAGGAATTTGCTCTATAGTACGAGGTGCGGTTAGCGACGTGCAAGGCTATAAGGTTCAGTATCGAATGCAAGTGAAATTAATCTCCTTTTTTGGACAATCGTGTAAATTATATAATGAATGAATTGATTATTGTCACTAGAAAAATGCGGCAAATTTGAAAAATAAATCGTCAAATTTGAAAGAAATACTTAGGGCGGAATTATTAAAGAGTTCGCGTTTATACTGACCACATACTGTTTTGCCACAATATATAATTATTATATTATCTATGGTGTGGTGACATGAATATACGGGTTTCAGAGGACTTCCTGTTCATGGAACTGCTCGAGCTGGTGGACTTGGACCTGGGCAAAGGGACTGAGAACTCGTGCTCGCAATTCCATTTCATGCCGAGATTCGTACGGTTCCTGCCTGAGGGTGGATGCGAGGTATACCATTTTTATTTTTATTTTTTTTATTTATTTTTTTCCACACTTACAACTATCTTTACTATTCACATTTCTACAACATTTCTACCATGCGTATCGCGACAATAGGGTATTTAAAATAAATTATTTACGACCATGCATGAAATAAAGCACCAGATAATTATTACAAAAACATATATAGCAGTTATTTTTAAACACACGTTGATAGAAATATAAAAAGTAGGCGAGTTGACCGTGACGTCATTGTGTAGGTAAAGCGGCAATTACACTTCGTCGTTCGCCGCATGCTGCATGCGGCGAACGCAAAATTGTAAAGAACACGTTAGTCGGTCGCATTCGGCGATCGACAGCTGCCAACGCTTATAAGGTGACCGAAGCAGTGTAAATACGACATCTGTCCGCCTTATTAGGTCACCGACAGCGGCGACCGCAGATCATTTGATAAAGTAAAACCTCTATGCAAATGTACTCATTATATCGTTGGCATTGGCCACTTATATTTGAAGTTGTCACAAATAACAAACGTCAGACGTGCACCGCATTAGGCCACCGCATTAGGCGGACAGACTAGTGTAAAGACGACGTTCGTTGAACGAATCCATTCAAGAGTCATGCGGTCGCCGTAGTAGGCGGACAGACTAATGTGAAGACGACGTTTGTTGGCCTAAGTAGTTTAAAATGAATTCGGCGACCGCATTAGGTGAACGACGCAGTGTAATTGCCGCTTAATGTTTCAAACATTCCATATTAGCAAATCGTTTTACAGATCTAAAAAACTACTAGTAGTCAAATACCCTATTGTGTTGTGTTTAAATTGGGACGGGTTCCACCGTGGCGGGGTGGCCAAGGGGTTCAAGGCGTTAGCCCGGATTGCTAAAGACGCCAGTTCGAATCCGGCCTTCACCACTTTTTCTTCGTCACTTTTGCTTTAATATATGACATCTATTTCAGTTTGTTTTATTGTGTCAATAAACATCTTAACATTAATCTGTTACTGTCATACTGTTAAAATTGTTGAATCATTTCAGGTGTTGTCAATGTGCGAGGTGCTAAAGTATCTGCTAGACCAAAGCGGGCTACTGATTCCCCCACACAATTTGGAGAATTACCACAGCATGGATCATTACACGTGGCAAAAGTTCGTGGATAGAATTAAAGGTCAGTGAATTTAACAGTTTACTAAAATTATTTACCTATGAATATTGTTTTGATTCCACCCATTGACGTATATCTCAGGACGGGCCTTACGTGCAATAAGATTGTGGCATGAATGGGGCCAGTACAGCGGTGTGACACCGCTACAACGCGATTGCTTGATACGTTCGCATCACGCGCGCGATTGTTCGCAACTAGTTGCATTAGACTGCACGATTGGCTCGATTCGTAAGTGACACCGCTGAACTAGTGCCATTTTTTAGTGCCCGTAAGGCCTGTGCTGAGATATACGTCAATGATTCCACCAAAAAAAAATCGTCTTAATTTATAGCTGAAAAGTAAATCTAATTTTTTACTAAAAGCATTTGATCGAATTAAAATTGCAAATGGGTTAAATAAAAAGCAAGATTTGGGATGTGGGTTGACTCGGCTTTGTTATCAAAATGAGAAATGCCACGCCACGGTCACCATTAACGACGAGCGGATCAAACTATCCTAACTTAGAAACTCCTTATTTTGTTTAAATTGTAATTATGTCTTCTGGTTAGGGTTGTAAAAAAACGGTTTTTTTTTACTTGAAAAAAAAACCGTTTTTTTCTGGAGTACGTTTCTTTTTTTCAAAACTATGAAAACTGAAAATTTGCAAGGCAGTTAATACTTGTATACGGTTGTTTTACTTGTTTTAGACTTTATGTTAACCATTAAACCAATTTAATTTAACAACTTTGATTAATAACAACATAAATGAAATCTGTAGTGGTAGTTATCGTAATTTACTGTTGGCAACACCAACGCCTCTCGTCGCCGCATCGGGGAATTCAGGGATTCCGGATACTGTACTGACATACTTACTTTAATGTACTTAGTTTTAAGTTACTTATATAAATAAATCACGAAAAACCGTTATTGTGGCATATTTTTGTTCATCTGAAAAAAAACCTAATTTAGATAAAACCCATGGTGCCAGGTTTTTTTTCATAAATTTGAAAAAAAAAACATTTGGTTTTTTTTCTATTTGAAACCCTATTTCTGGTACACAGGAATGATAGTGACGTACCCGGGCAAGAAACCGTGCTCGGTGCGAGTTGACCAACTAGATCGCAGTCCGCCGGTCGGCGCCAAGGACACCAACTCCAAGACTTTCTTCCCGGAGATCGTGCACTTCGGCATACGACCGCCGCAGCTCAGCTACGCTGGCAACCCGGAGTAAATTGTAGTTTAGATAAAAGTATCATTACACAGGAATGTGACGTACCCGGGCAAGAAACCGTGCTCGGTGCGAGTTGACCAACTAGATCGCAGTCCGCCGGTCGGCGCCAAGGACACCAAGTCCAATACCCTTTTCCCCGAGATCGTGCACTTCGGCATACGACCGCCGCAGCTCAGCTACGCTGGCAACCCGGAGTAAGTTGTAGTTTAGATAAAAGTATCATTACACAGGAATGTGACGTACCCGGGCAAAAAGCCATGCTCGGTGCGAGTGGACCAACTAGATCACAGTCCGCCGGTCGGCGCCAAGGACACCAACTCCAAGACTTTCTTCCCGGAGATCGTGCACTTCGGCATACGACCGCCGCAGCTCAGCTACGCTGGCAACCCGGAGTAAGTTGTAGTTTAGATAAAAGTATCATTACACAGGAATGTGACGTACCCGGGCAAGAAACCGTGCTCGGTGCGAGTTGACCATCTAGATCGCAGTCCGCCGGTCGGCGCCAAGGACACCAAGTCCAAGACCTTCTTCCCCGAGATCGTGCACTTCGGCATACGACCGCCGCAGCTCAGCTACGCTGGCAACCCGGAGTAAGTTGTAGTTTAGATCAAAATATACATACAGGTATAGTCCGTAGACTTGAAGCTAGCCCCGAACGGCTTATCCTTTGTCATAACATGTTACATTAGGTGTTAGAAACAAAAAAAACAGCCAAGGGCGAGTCGGACTTGCGCACGAAGGGTTTCGTACCATTACGCAAAAAACGGCAAAAAATCACGTTTGTTGCATGGGAGCCCCACTTAAATATTTATTTTCTTTTGTTTTTAGTAATTTGTTGTTATAGCGGCAACAGAAATACACCTGTGAAAGTTTCAACTGCCTAGCTATCACGGTTCATGAGTTACAGCCTGGTGACAGACAGCGGAATCTTAGTAATAGGGTCCCGTTTTTACCCTTTGGGTAGGGAACCCTAAAAATGTCATTTCCATGCTCGGTAAAGATATATACTTGGTCAACCAGATCTTGACAGTAGAAAAAGGCGGCAAATTTGAAAAATGTAGGCGCGAAGGGATATAGTGCCATAGAAAATTTGAATTTAGCGCCTTTTTTTACTGTCAAGATTTGGTTGACCAGCTATATATCCGAAGTTCTTAGAGGTTTTAACTCACTTAGCTCCGCTTGCACTAACCCAGGGTTAACCGATTAAACCGCGAGTTACCATGGTTACCAGTACAATTTGACACTGGGTTAACGGTTTAACCGCTTAACCCCGGGTCAGTGGGATGGTGTATGGTGCAAGTGGCGCTAAATGGCGTTGTTATAATTTTGTCCGATATTTTCAAATTTACCTATTCCAACCACCTGCATTGTTTCAGATATCAAAAAGCTTGGCGTTACTACGTCAAATACCGGCACCTGATCGCCAACATGGCCAAGCCGTCGTTCAAGGAGCGCCAAAAACTCGCCGCCAAGGAGGCCAAGCTCCAGGAAATGAGGACTCAGAGTAAAATGAAGAGAGATGTCACTGTCGCTATATCTTCCGAGGGCTTTCACACTACAGGCCTTATGTGTGATATAGTGCAGGTACCATTATAAGACTGAATTATATATTACCAGAATAGTTAAATAGTATGTACTTAATGTACTACTCAACGATTCTTTGATTGTATAAGGTTAAAAGAAACGCTGGGAAGATGATGATTTTGCCTAACCAACTGATCGGCATGACATATTATCCTAATTACAACTTTCTAGCTCTATATTGATTTAAACTAACACGATTCTCACTCATACTTTTATAACTACGTATACCACGGGACTTAATCGCGTAAGACTTACGTTTATTTATGGCCTGATACGTTTCGAACGTGACGTTACTTTCGTGGTCACAGGCAGACTGGCGAGGAATTGTATCAAAATCTTCTTGCTGCGCGGGTTTTGCGACCTACCCACACTTGATCTTCACGTGTACGCTAGGGTTGTCACTTTGCCTACACACAATATAATACTCACGACATCCGATGGTATGAGATGGGATGTTTTTTCACCCTTACATTTGCTAATCACTGGATTCCACGACAACGAAATCCCCTGTCCCTCATTCTTATTGAAATTTTGATGTTTTCTGATTTCAATTGCTTCACGTACTTTCCTGCTGTAGTAAAGACGTTCCGTTGAGAGGACTTTGGGATTATGGAGCTCAATCCAGTGGTTTGGTCCCGAATGTGGTTTCTAGCTCTAATCAATCAATCGTTTATTTGCAGATAAAACATAGTACAATGCATGCAAATACATTTATATAAAATTAATCGTAATTGAGCTCTAAGCCGCGGCCGGACAGAAAGACAGACGTGGCGTAACTGTAAAAGGTCCTTTTTAAGTATTGAAGAAAAATGTTTTCGACCTTGAATAAATCTTAGAAAATTACATTACACACTCGACTTTTCGGTAGACCCCATAGACAACATACCAACCGCTAACGCTCCGTAGTGAACGAAACGCAACTGTCACTGTCACACTAATATGAAAGAGTGATAGAGAGACACAAAGCGATTCGATGGCGAAGCTTAAGCGATTGTCACCTTGGCTAGGCCGCCAGGTTATTTTGTTGTCTATGATTGCCTCCAGTCAGAGGTTATATAAAGTCGCGTTTTTAAATTTATTTTTTCATTTTCAGCACGCCATGCTGATCCCAGTATTAGTTCGCCATCTCCGTTTCCACAAATCGTTAGACAGTCTCGAAGAGAAAATGGGTTACGTGTTCAAACAACGAGCATTGCTCCAAACGGCACTAACCCATCCATCGTATAGGGAAAACTTTGGGACCAATCCTGATCATGCGAGGAATAGTCTCACTAACTGTGGTATACGGCAGCCTGAGTATGGGGATCGGAGGATACATTATACTAGGAAGAAGGGTGAGTTATATAATGACCCTTATGACATAGGCATTAGGAATACACCCATCTGTTGCATAGAAAAAATTTCGGGACCAATCCTGATCATGCGAGGAATAGTCTCACTAACTGTGGTATACGGCAGCCTGAGTATGGGGATCGGAGGATACATTATACTAGGAAGAAGGGTGAGTTGTATAATGACCCTTATGACATAGGCAATAGGAATATACCCATCTATTGCATAGAAAAAACTTCGGGACCAATCCTGATCATGCGAGGAATAGTCTCACTAATAACTGCGGTATACGGCAGCCTGAGTATGGGGATCGGAGGATACATTATACTAGGAAGAAGGGTGAGTTGTATAATGACCCTTATGACATAGGCAGTAGGAATTCACCCATCTGTTGCATAGGAAAAACTTCGGGACCAATCCTGATCATGCGAAAAACAGCCTTATTAACTGTGGTATAAGGCAGCCGGAGTATGGGGATCGGAAGATACATTATACTAGGAAGAAGGGTGAGTTGTATAATGACCCTTATGGCATAGGCAATAGGAATTCACCCATCTGTTGCATAGGAAAAACTTCGGGACCAATCCTGATCATGCGAAAAACAGCCTTATTAACTGTGGTATAAGGCAGCCGGAGTATGGGGATCGGAAGATACATTATACTAGGAAGAAGGGTGAGTTGTATAATGACCCTTATGGCATAGGCAATAGGAATTCACCCATCTGTTGCATAGGAAAAACTTCGGGACCAATCCTGATCATGCGAAAAACAGCCTTATTAACTGTGGTATAAGGCAGCCGGAGTATGGGGATCGGAGGATACTAGGAACAATGGTGGGTGTTGAATAATGAATCTATAGGGCGTCAAGCAAATCTTGTCAGTAGCAATGTACTGCAAATTAAAGTAGGGTAACACCATGTAACACTCAAAGAGCAGAATTGCGCTAAGAAAAGCAGCAATGTACATCGAACCAAAACGTGTTTATTTTTCCGCCCTTCATACGTCAGTTCGAGTGAATTATCATAACCTCAAGTTTTAGTAATGTTTACCGTCAACAAGCATGATAGTGAGGGTGTTAAGTGAAATGACCTTTTTTTGCTTGATTAAAGCATGAAACTTGGCACAGTTGTTCCTTATATCAAAATAAGCCGATTAAGATCGGTAGCCCGAGGGACCCCCCGCTTAAGCCCGAGAGGGGGGGGGGGGTCAAGTAGCGCCCCGCCCGGCTTCATTCTAAAAATTCTAACAGGCCCCGTTTAGCTAATAGGTCATATTTGGTATCAATTTCGGATAAATAAATAACGTAGAATTCATTTCTGGTATAAAAAATTGCAATTTGTTGAAAAAAAAATTAAAAAAACACAAAATATCTAATTTTTTAAGTGTAATTTTTGTTTTTTATTTATTGTCAAAATTAAACTGCTTAGTTTTTCTACATACAAAAAATATGACAATAAAGCCTATTTAATGCAGATTTTAAAAACATAACTTTTACTAACCTTTATTAAAAGGAAATTGCATAAAAAAAACTTATATCGTCTCGCGCCGGTGAATATCTTTTTACCGACATCGGCATTGATATAAACAACATCCGAAGTGCACACTCTGGAGACCGATTAAATGTATTGTTTATTGTTGTAGATTCTATTATAAAGATAGAAAAGCGTACAATTTTTTTTAATGTGTCGTTCAGTGAAAAAGGGACCTTAAAAAAATTATCACAGCCAGCCTCGTGTTTGTATAGAAGCATACTCGTAGTTAGTTAATGCCAACCACTCCATGGACTCCATGGTCCCTGTTCTCAATTAATAAGAAGTAAACTGTAAGTATTCTTTAATATACTTGCTTATTACATTATACCACACTTAAATTTTGCGTCTTGTGTATTAATACAGTTCCTTCCCCCGACACATGAATGGGTACATTTCGTCATTCACGTATATATGTCAGTTTCAACCATATTCTGGCCACAGCAGGGTAGTCAGAACAGTTTGGAAACAGTCGTCTGCTCCTTGCTTTCATTCCCAAGGAGACGGACTAGGAGCAAGTTTAAAGAGGAACTAAAGTCTGACCCCAAACATATAATCCTATCCTGATAAGGCTGCTTCTATTTCAGTAGTCGATTCATGTAAAGAATTATTTCGGGCATTTTTTAATTATTTAGCAACGGCTTTATCTGTAAGTATCACTTTACTTTGCTTTACAAGGTTATTTCACCTATCATCATATAAAGGTATAATAAAGTTTTGGCGAATGCTATTTATTTACTGCTATTGCTCCATCCTGTAGGAGCTTGAATCCTTGTATCGGCCAGGCTAAAAAGGGTCCATGCTTAGATCTCACTTTTATACACCTTATATTAAATGGGGAACCCGGGTTCAAATTCTAGAAGGCATTTATTTGTCTGTTTATCGTGAATACTTGTTCCTGAATTACCTATGGATGTTTTGAGTGTATGTATCAAATATATATGATATATATCACGTAGTACCCACATCACAAGTCTTATTGAGCTTACAGTATTACAAGGTCGATCGAGAGAATGCTTGGAATACGAGTACGACTCCTGGTTTTTCAGGGCCCGATAGAAATAAATTAGAGTTTAATTTACCATGACGGTAAGCTTCACTTATAACCACTGATCTTTTAGTGAAACTCATTTCTTTACCACTAGGTAAATCATTTTGAGACACTGTGTTGACAAAACTTCGAAGAGTTAAAAGTCCTTATTTATGCCATCGCGAAATTGTGTTGAGAAACATGTCACAAGTAATGTTCCTCGTGAGATTCCGAATAGTCCAAGAACCATGAAAAGTCCGATTCATTTAATATGATGGCCCTAGTTGCAGATGCTGTAAAACAGTCATTGCAAGGTATTGATACGCACAGTATAGACACGAACGTAGTCATAGCAGCTAGACTAGATTCATGCGTACGAATATTTCCCCAACTACAGGAATTGTGGGCTCACGTTGACACAGTGGAAAACACAATTATATCACATGACACACCATTGCATCCAGGTCAGGGAATTATATTTTAAGCTAATAAAATTATCTATTCTATAAGCTAAGTAAACTATCTTTTATTTACCCTAAAAGAGCGGAAGTCTTAGCCCTGTTTCGAGCATTCAGTGGAAAGGGGAGAAAAAGTGAATTCGAAGCATGGAATCTGTTCAGAGTTCAACCAAACCACTACAAGGATTCAAGCCCTTACAAGATGGAGCAATAGCAGTGGCTAAAAGCATTCCCCTAAAATACTAAAATGTTATTATATGATCGGTAATAAGTGCAATATTGAAGAAGGCAAGTTACACCGGGATATTGAAATGAAGAGTTGTATACCTGTTCTATGAGATTAAGTCACTGCTAAGTTATTTTATTATTAAATTCCATAATGTATACCTACTTCTAACAAAAGGGAGCCATATAAATGCCCTATTACGCGCAGTGTACCGAGGGGTTGATGTTTAGGTTCAGTTCAGACGTTAGTTCGTCGTCAAACTTGCTCAGTCCGTCAGACTTCTTGGGAATGGAAGCAAGAAGCAGACGACGGGTTCGACACTGGTCTGACACCTGCTTTGGTCAGAATATGGTTGGAACTGACCAGAAGTAAATGCAAACCGGAATAAAAAACGCGATGCAACTACATGAATGATGAAATGTACGCATTTATGTGTCTGGGGAAGGAACTGTATTACGACACAAGACGCAAAATTAAAGTGTGGTAGGGTAATTCGCCAGTAACTGGCCACTTTTAGTAACTGGCCACCCAAAACCAAAAAATCATTTTAGGCTAGCCAGTGGCCAGTTATTGAAAGCTGGCCAGTTTTTGGAACCTTATACTAAAATGAATTCTGTTTATAGGTGAATAGAATTCATTTTTAGTTTAGAGCGGCTAGTTATTAAAGCGGCCAGTTACTGGCAAATTATTCTATAATGTAATAAGTAAGTAGATTAAATAATACTTACAGTTTACTTCTTATTCATTGAGAACAGGGACCATGGAGTCCATGGAGTAGTTGGAATTAACTATGCTTCTATACAAAAGAGAGGCTCTATGATAAATTTTTCCAACGTCCCTTTTTTCACTGAACGACACATTTTTTTTCTAATCAAATATTATGTACGCCTTTCTATCTTTAATATATGATCTACAATAATAAACAACACATTTAGTCGGTCTCCAGAGTGTGTACTTCGGATGTTGTCTATATCGATGCCTATGTCGGTAACAAGATATTCACCGGCGCGGGACGATATATGTTTTTTTAATGCAATTTCTTTTTCATAAAGGTTAGTAAAAGTTATGTTTTTAAAATCTGCATTAAATAGGCTTTATTGTCATATTTTTTGTATGTAGAAAAACCAAGCAGTTTAATTTTGACAATAAATAAAAAACAAAAATTACACTTGAAAAATTAGATTTTTTGTGTTTTTTTAATTTTTTTTTCAACAAATTGCAATTTTTTATACCAGAAATGAATTCTACGTTATTTATTTATCCGAAATTGATACCAAATATGACCTATTAGCTAAACGGGGCCTGTTCGAATTTTTAGAATGAAGCCGGGCGGGGCGCTACTTGACCCCCCCCCCCCTCTCGGGCTTAAGCGGGGGGTCCCTCGGGCTACCGATCTTAATCGGCTTATTTTGATATAAGGAACAACTGTGCCAAGTTTCATGCTTTAATCAAGCAAAAAAAGGTTCGACCTTTTTTTGTTACTTAAAACCTTAACTATGACATTGTAGGCACCTTAGCTTTGCTTGAGGTCATGCATAATCTTGGTATTTAATGGTGACAGCAGAAATTTCTCTTGAAATAGAAACGATTCAGAATGTAAACAATAAGATGATGGCTGTCATTCACGATCCACATTCCACAGATGACACGCGATTTTTTAATTATTCGAACACAGTATTGCTAACCCGCGATTTTTCAAATTTGCCGCCTTTTACTACTGACAAGATTTGGTTGATCCAGTATAATTGTTATTATTATAATAATTATAATAAGTGTATCTGTGACCATGATCATGAAGTTAAAGATCGCAAAGCTGTTTATTTTCAGGTTAAGCCATTCATTATTAAAAGTTCTCTCATGCCTTAGTGCCACCCTACACTAGCGGCTTTTGAGCGTCGGCGTCTAGTCAGCGCTATGGAAAATAACGTCGCGACGCATTGCGTCGAGCAGCAACCATAGAGTTGACTAGACGCCAACGCTCGGGAGACGCTAGTGTGGAGTGGCCCTTAGGGCTAGCGTCATAACTGTGCATTTGCCTTACGGTATTCTAACCTGAATTCACAGAAAACAATCGTGAAGTTATTTACGTCAAGTTTTGTAGTCCTTGACATTGACATTAGCTTTTCTGGTGCGTCGAGATCTACTAAATGTGCACAGCACACGCTACACGTGCGAATGTCATCTTTAGAAACTCAATTGATTCAATTTTGTTACCTTTTCCAGGTATCGTAACCCTCATCAACATAATGTCCCGTTTCGGCAGACACAGCGAGACAGAGTCGGAAATAAAACACAACGAGCGACTAGAGTTCTTAGGCGATGCAGTCGTGGAGTTCCTATCGTCGATACATCTATTCAGAATGTTCCCTGGCTTAGCAGAGGGCGGTCTGGCTACGTATCGAGCTTCGATAGTGCAGAATCAGCACTTGGCGAAGTTAGCTAAGGTAAGGTAGTTTTGTTCTGACCTTACCTGATTTAAACACGTGAACGAGCGAGGGGGCTTCTTGGCGATGCCGTCGTGGAGTTCCTATCGTCTATACATCTGTTCAGAATGTTCCCTGGCTTAGCAGAGGGCGGTCTGGCTACGTATCGAGCTTCTATAGTGCAGAATCAGCACTTGGCGAAGTTAGCTAAGGTAAGGTAGTTTTGTTCTGACCTTACCTGATTTAAACACGTGAACGAGCGAGGGGGTTTCTTGGCGATGCCGTCGTGGAGTTCCTATCGTCCATACATCTATTCAGAATGTTCCCTGGCTTAGTAGAGGGCGGTCTGGCTACGTATCGAGCTTCTATAGTGCAGAATCAGCACTTGGCTAAGTTAGCTAAGGTAAGGTAGTTTTGTTCTGACCTTACCTGATTTAAACACGTGAACGAGCGAGGGGGTTTCTTGGCGATGCCGTCGTGGAGTTCCTATCGTCCATACATCTATTCAGAATGTTCCCTGGCTTAGTAGAGGGCGGTCTGGCTACGTATCGAGCTTCTATAGTGCAGAATCAGCACTTGGCTGTTAGCTAAGGTAAGGTAGTTTTGTTCTTTCCTTACCTGATTTAAACACAAGAACGAGCGAGGGGGCTTCTTGGCGATGCCATCGTGGAGTTTCTATCGTCTATACACTTGTTCCGGATGTTCCCTGGCTTAGCAGAGGGCGGTCTGGCTACGTATCGAGCTTCTATAGTGCAGAATCAGCACTTGGCTAAGTTAGCTAAGGTAAGGTAGTTTTGTTCTTTCCTTACCTGATTTAAACACGTGAACGAGCGAGGGGGCTTCTTGGCGAGGCCGTCGTGGAGTTCCTGTCGTCTATACATCTGTTCAGAATGTTCCCTGGCTTAGTAGAGGGCGGTCTGGCTACGTATCGAGCTTCTATAGTGCAGAATCAGCACTTGGCTGTTAGCTAAGGTAAGGTAGTTTTGTTCTGACCTTACCTGATTTAAACACGTGAACGAGCGAGGGGGTTTCTTGGCGATGCCATCGTGGAGTTTCTATCGTCTATACACTTGTTCCGGATGTTCCCTGGCTTAGCAGAGGGCGGTCTGGCTACGTATCGAGCTTCTATAGTGCAGTATCAGCACTTGGCTAAGTTAGCTAAGGTAAGATAGTTTTGTTCTTTCCGTATCAGATTTAAACATGAGAACGAGTGACGGGACTACGTAGGCGAATGCATCTGTTCAGAATGTATCCTGGCTTGGCACAAGGCGGTCTGGCAACTTATCGAGCTTCTATAGTGCAGTTGTGTTTCCCAAGTTGGCTAAGGAAAGAAATCATTTAAACGATATCGCGCTAAATAGGGAATATTACGCGAAACTCTGCGTAGGGGGCGCCACTTCCACAATCCGTCACAATCTAAGGGTCTACCGCAAACGAGAAAGTCGAAATTTTGTTATCTAACGTCTCTATCACTCTTGCATATTCGACCAATAAATAAAAAAGGCAGATAGCTGAGTTTCGATTTCGCATTACCCGGTATGTCCTTTGTAAACAAACCGCCTTGATGTATCATGTATCAATGTCATATTTGATTGTCTGTGAAAACTTGTCATAAAACAGTTTAAGGCACAGTATGTATAAGTTACTCTATGATTTACGAAGAGCGCTAGAGCTGCGCTCTGGCGGCAGAACATTGCAGTAATACTCCCTATTCTTTCGTATTTCGTAATTGTTTCGTTCATGTAATTCATTATCGTCATATTCGTCGTTTCATATTCGTCATTATAATGTGTTTTTGTTCAGAATATCGAGTTGGAGCAGTTCATGTTGTACGCGCACGGCTCGGACCTGTGCCGCGACGTGGTGATGCGGCACGCGATGGCCAACTGTTTCGAGGCGCTCATGGGCGCGCTCTTCTTAGACGGAGCGCTACAGGTTAGAAATAGTACTATTTAGGATTTTAGACTTTATTCGTACTCGCATAAGGTATAATTTGAGGAAATACTGGCGGAAGATATAACGTACGTTTTTAGGGTTCCGTACCCAAAGGATAAAAACGGGACCCTATTACTAAGACTCCGCTGTCCGTCCGTCCGTCTGTCACCAGGCTGTATCTCACGAACCGTGATAGCTAGACAGTTGAAATTTTCACAGATGATGTATTTCTGTTGCCGCTATAACAACAAATACTAAAAACAGAATAAAATAAAGATTTAAGTGGGGCTCCCATACAACAAACGTGATTTTTGACCGAAGTTAAGCAACATCGGGCGGGGTCAGTACTTGGATGGGTGACCGTTTTTTTTGCTTGTTTTGTTTTGCTCTACTTATTTTTTGTTGATGGTGCGGAACCCTCCGTGCGCGAGTCCGACTCGCACTTGGCCGGTTTTTTAATTAAATTAGTTCGCGTTCACCCGATCCAAATATTATTAGAAATTATTTTGATAACGGTTTACGGCGTTATTCATAAACGTCTGCTAAGTTAATCAGCTGATGACCGTCGTTTGTCCCTCTCTATGGCATAACGCCAGATAGGGACAAACGACGATCATCAACTGATTAAGATAGCAGCCGTTTATGAATAACGCTATTAATATGTATCTCCATATCAGGTCGCAGACCGCGTGTTCTCTCTAGCGCTGTGGTACAACGACTCAGAGTTACTAGAAGTGTGGAATAAGGAACGCGCGCACCCGCTGCAGGAGCAAGAGCCGCTCGGCGACCGCAAGTACATCAGGGACTTCAAGTTCCTGCAGAAGCTCACACAGTTCGAGGACTCCATAGGTAAGATTACAAGGCTGTTTCAAAGTATGCTGAGAGCGAATCATTTAGTTTCTTATGGTTCATTACGTGAACATGATCTAGGGTGGCATATATTTTAAAGACAAAAGAAGGGTAGCGATGAGCTACAGTCTCCACTTACAGATCCGCAAACGATTTACTTAACACCAGTGGTGGATTAGGAGTCTTGGCGCCCTAGTTAGGCCCCAGACCCGTAAGTACTAGCCACCCCTTTCTCAGCTCAGCACCCATCATATAGACGGCCGCCCTTAATATCTGGGCCTTACGACTGACAGTAAAAAGCCGCTCGGTGGCAGAGTGCGGTGGCGAGTGTATGTCACACATTGTATTAGTTTCAAAGACAATGATTTTTCTTTGTAATATTTTTTTATTGTTGTAACATATACCTTTTTATGATTAATTTTTTTTGTGTAATGCAGGTGTCCAGTTCAAGCACGTCCGTCTCCTAGCTCGCGCATTCACCGACCGCTCCGTCGGCTTCACCCACCTCACGCTCGGCTCCAACCAGCGGCTCGAGTTCCTGGGCGACACCGTGCTGCAGCTGGTCGTGTCCGACCGGCTCTACCGGCACTTCCCCGACCACCACGAGGGCCACTTGTCTGTGAGTGCACACTTCCCTCCTCGTCTCCTAGCTCGCGCCTTCACCGACCGCTCCGTCGGCTTCACCCACCTCACGCTCGGCTCCAACCAGCGGCTCGAGTTCCTGGGCGACACCGTGCTGCAGCTGGTCGTGTCCGACCGGCTCTACCGGCACTTCCCCGACCACCACGAGGGCCACTTGTCTGTGAGTGCACACTTCCCTCCTCGTCTCCTAGCTCGCGCCTTCACCGACCGCTCCGTCGGCTTCACCCACCTCACGCTCGGCTCCAACCAGCGGCTCGAGTTCCTGGGCGACACCGTGCTGCAGCTGGTCGTGTCCGACCGGCTCTACCGGCACTTCCCCGACCACCACGAGGGCCACTTGTCTGTGAGTGCACACTTCCCTCCTCGTCTCCTAGCTCGCGCCTTCACCGACCGCTCCGTCGGCTTCACCCACCTCACGCTCGGCTCCAACCAGCGGCTCGAGTTCCTGGGCGACACCGTGCTGCAGCTGGTCGTGTCCGACCGGCTCTACCGGCACTTCCCCGACCACCACGAGGGCCACTTGTCTGTGAGTGCACACTTCCCTCCTCGTCACCTAGCTCGCGCCTTCACCGACCGCTCCGTCGGCTTCACCCACCTCACGCTCGGCTCCAACCAGCGGCTCGAGTTCCTGGGCGACACCGTGCTGCAGCTGGTCGTGTCCGACCGGCTCTACCGGCACTTCCCCGACCACCACGAGGGCCACTTGTCTGTGAGTGCACACTTCCCTCCTCGTCTCCTAGCTCGCGCCTTCACCGACCGCTCCGTCGGCTTCACCCACCTCACGCTCGGCTCCAACCAGCGGCTCGAGTTCCTGGGCGACACCGTGCTGCAGCTGGTCGTGTCCGACCGGCTCTACCGGCACTTCCCCGACCACCACGAGGGCCACTTGTCTGTGAGTGCACACTTCCCTCCTCGTCTCCTAGCTCGCGCCTTCACCGACCGCTCCGTCGGCTTCACCCACCTCACGCTCGGCTCCAACCAGCGGCTCGAGTTCCTGGGCGACACCGTGCTGCAGCTGGTCGTGTCCGACCGGCTCTACCGGCACTTCCCCGACCACCACGAGGGCCACTTGTCTGTGAGTGCACACTTCCCTCCTCGTCTCCTAGCTCGCGCCTTCACCGACCGCTCCGTCGGCTTCACCCACCTCACGCTCGGCTCCAACCAGCGGCTCGAGTTCCTGGGCGACACCGTGCTGCAGCTGGTCGTGTCCGACCGGCTCTACCGGCACTTCCCCGACCACCACGAGGGCCACTTGTCTGTGAGTGCACACTTCCCTCCTCGTCTCCTAGCTCGCGCCTTCACCGACCGCTCCGTCGGCTTCACCCACCTCACGCTCGGCTCCAACCAGCGGCTCGAGTTCCTGGGCGACACCGTGCTGCAGCTGGTCGTGTCCGACCGGCTCTACGGGCACTTCCCCGACCACCACGAGGGCCACTTGTCTGTGAGTGCACACTTCCCTCCTCGTCTCCTAGCTCGCGCCTTCACCGACCGCTCCGTCGGCTTCACCCACCTCACGCTCGGCTCCAACCAGCGGCTCGAGTTCCTGGGCGACACCGTGCTGCAGCTGGTCGTGTCCGACCGGCTCTACCGGCACTTCCCCGACCACCACGAGGGCCACTTGTCTGTGAGTGCACACTTCCCTCCTCGTCTCCTAGCTCGCGCCTTCACCGACCGCTCCGTCGGCTTCACCCACCTCACGCTCGGCTCCAACCAGCGGCTCGAGTTCCTGGGCGACACCGTGCTGCAGCTGGTCGTGTCCGACCGGCTCTACCGGCACTTCCCCGACCACCACGAGGGCCACTTGTCTGTGAGTGCGCACTTCCCTCCTCGTCTCCTAGCTCGCGCCTTCACCGACCGCTCCGTCGGCTTCACCCACCTCACGCTCGGCTCCAACCAGCGGCTCGAGTTCCTGGGCGACACCGTGCTGCAGCTGGTCGTGTCCGACCGGCTCTACCGGCACTTCCCCGACCACCACGAGGGCCACTTGTCTGTGAGTGCACACTTCCCTCCTCGTCTCCTAGCTCGCGCCTTCACCGACCGCTCCGTCGGCTTCACCCACCTCACGCTCGGCTCCAACCAGCGGCTCGAGTTCCTGGGCGACACCGTGCTGCAGCTGGTCGTGTCCGACCGGCTCTACCGGCACTTCCCCGACCACCACGAGGGCCACTTGTCTGTGAGTGCACACTTCCCTCCTCGTCTCCTAGCTCGCGCCTTCACCGACCGCTCCGTCGGCTTCACCCACCTCACGCTCGGCTCCAACCAGCGGCTCGAGTTCCTGGGCGACACCGTGCTGCAGCTGGTCGTGTCCGACCGGCTCTACCGGCACTTCCCCGACCACCACGAGGGCCACTTGTCTGTGAGTGCACACTTCCCTCCTCGTCTCCTAGCTCGCGCCTTCACCGACCGCTCCGTCGGCTTCACCCACCTCACGCTCGGCTCCAACCAGCGGCTCGAGTTCCTGGGCGACACCGTGCTGCAGCTGGTCGTGTCCGACCGGCTCTACCGGCACTTCCCCGACCACCACGAGGGCCACTTGTCTGTGAGTGCACACTTCCCTCCTCGTCTCCTAGCTCGCGCCTTCACCGACCGCTCCGTCGGCTTCACCCACCTCACGCTCGGCTCCAACCAGCGGCTCGAGTTCCTGGGCGACACCGTGCTGCAGCTGGTCGTGTCCGACCGGCTCTACCGGCACTTCCCCGACCACCACGAGGGCCACTTGTCTGTGAGTGCACACTTCCCTCCTCGTCTCCTAGCTCGCGCCTTCACCGACCGCTCCGTCGGCTTCACCCACCTCACGCTCGGCTCCAACCAGCGGCTCGAGTTCCTGGGCGACACCGTGCTGCAGCTGGTCGTGTCCGACCGGCTCTACCGGCACTTCCCCGACCACCACGAGGGCCACTTGTCTGTGAGTGCACACTTCCCTCCTCGTCTCCTAGCTCGCGCCTTCACCGACCGCTCCGTCGGCTTCACCCACCTCACGCTCGGCTCCAACCAGCGGCTCGAGTTCCTGGGCGACACCGTGCTGCAGCTGGTCGTGTCCGACCGGCTCTACCGGCACTTCCCCGACCACCACGAGGGCCACTTGTCTGTGAGTGCACACTTCCCTCCTCGTCTCCTAGCTCGCGCCTTCACCGACCGCTCCGTCGGCTTCACCCACCTCACGCTCGGCTCCAACCAGCGGCTCGAGTTCCTGGGCGACACCGTGCTGCAGCTGGTCGTGTCCGACCGGCTCTACCGGCACTTCCCCGACCACCACGAGGGCCACTTGTCTGTGAGTGCACACTTCTCTTTCTCCCTCCCTCCTCCACCAAAGTTCCAAATCGATTTTTTTTTACACCATGTCGGTGTTGTCACACAAGTGTAAGCCCGCTTATGGACGCTTGCAACTTCAGGACTGCCATATGCACGTTGCCGACCTTTTAATTTAAGACATTCATTGCCACCCACCCAAACAAGACATCCGCGCCAGTCCACAAAAATTTCGTCATATAAAGCTGTAGTACCACGATCCCGACTATCGGGTCGTCCGGCCTGGGAATGTGTTAAAGATATGTAGGTAAACTATTTATTTGAAGAACTCCAACCTCCTTCGAGAAAACCTCGGCGCCCTGGTGAAAGAATGTCTCTAAAATAGTCGACTGCGATCGGCCGAGCGGTACCTTCACGAACATCTGCATGCAAGCCTGGTCAGATCGTTATTTCTCTTTATAAAAGTGAATACTAACTATTTTTTTTTCTTTCAGTTGCTGCGTTCGTCGCTAGTAAACAACCGCACACAAGCGATGGTATGCGATGACCTCAACATGTCAGAATACGCCATCTATAACAACCCGAAAGCCAAGCCCACAACTAAGAAGCACAAGGCTGATCTTCTTGAGGCTTTCCTCGGGGCACTGTATATTGATAAAGTAAGTAATTACTTATAATAAATATTGACCTTGGCTTGACACGCTACCGCGTGTCTAGATTATGGGACAATTTTTCGCAACCCAATTGGTTCTCAGGGAGATCGCTCTTTACTTTAGAGCGAAGAATGCCTGTCTACTTTTAATCCGTAATACGTATTATCAGAAGGTACACAAATATAACCTAACCTGACGGCTTCTACACTGTTAATGGTTCATAGTAATGCATTCTGACAAGTGAAATTCAGGAAAACGATACAAATATTTCAGAACATCGATAGGTTACCCTTACAAGACTTGATAACAACCCTTGCGCATCACTACATAGTATCAAAGTCGCTTCCCGCTGAGACAGATCCCTATGTATGCTTAGATCTTTAAAACTACGCAACGGATTTTGTTGCGGTTTTTAGGGTTCCGTACCCAAAGGGTAAAAAACGGGACCCTATTACTAAGACTTCGCTGTCCGTCCGTCCGTCCGTCTGTCACCAGGCTGTATCTCACGAACCGCGATAGCTAGACAGTTGAAATTTTCACAGATGTATTTCTGTTGCCGCTATAACAACAAATACTAAAAACAATAAAATAAAGATTTAAGTGGGGCTCCCATACAACAAACGTGATTTTTGACCGAAGTTAAGCAACGCCGAGCGGGGTCAGTACTTGGATGGGTGACCGTTTTTTTGCTTGTTTTTTTTTTGCTCTATTTTTTGATGATGGTGCGGAACCCTCCGTGCGCGAGTCCGACTCGCACTTGGCCGGTTTTTTTAAATAGATAGAGTGATTCAAGAGGAAGCTTTATGTATCATTTGTTAACCCGTGCGAAGCCGGGGCGGGTCGCTACATAGACTAGGAATCCTCTAGACGGAGTTTAAAGCAATTATTTAATGAAACCGATGCTGCCTAAAATACGGGGGTGCGGGGGACGAGGTGAGCGAATCCCGTGCCGTGATTGGTCCGTTCAAAGACACGGACCAATCACGGCACGGGATTCTGACACTTTGACTCGAAGATGGAGTAAAACTACCGTATATAGTGACAGAGGGGGTAGCGTTACTATGCTCAGTCTAGAGGATGTCTTGTCTGTGGGTCGCTAGTATTATAGGTGAACCAGGATCTATTGAGGGTGCGCCATGTTGCGGAATTTCACTGGAACTAATTTTTTCATACTACACTGAATTGTCACCCTATACATGAGAATAACAGCGCCCTCTTGACAATTATCATATATAGCTGGTCAACCAAATCGTGTCAGTAAAAAAAGGCGCGAAATTCAAATTTTCTATGGGACGATATCCCTTCGCGCCTACATTTTTCAAATTTGCCGCCTTTTTCTACTGTCAAGATCTGGTTGACCAAGTATATTACTGGTCAGGCTATAACATCTAAATTCCCCAGAACCTCGACTACTGCCAGGCGTTCTGCAACGCCTGCCTGTTTCCTCGCCTGCAGGAGTTCATCCTTAACCAGGACTGGAACGACCCCAAAAGCAAACTGCAGCAGTGCTGCCTCACGCTGCGGTCCATGGAGGGTGGCGAACCAGATATACCACTATACAAGTAATTATTACTCTATTGTAATTTTACAGGTGGTTTAACCTTGAGAATTGAGAAACATTCTGCGACGTGAATGTGTAGTGCAAACTTCAAACTTTCACTATAGTTCGATTTTTTAGCATTAGAAAGAAGGTAAGCTATCTGTCATTTTACAGGTGGTTTAACCTTGAGAATTGAGAAATATTCTGCGACGTGAATGTGTAGTGCAAACTTCAAACTTTCACTATAGTTCGATTTTTTAGCATTAGAAAGAAGGTAAGCTATCTTGACATGTCGTTTTGTTAAAATCACCATCGAAAAATAAGTCGCAGCAAATATGTTAGAATTATAAATGATATACGATCTTTTACATTCTTTTACTTTCATAAGTAATATAAACTAAAGCGTTTTTCAACATTTTTTAATAAAAAGACACGTCAAGATGCTTACCTTCTTTCTAATGCTAAATAAAACGAACTATATGGCAGCATTCTGAAGTTGATTAGCTAGCTGAAGGGGATACAGAGAAATACTTGACGATTGTTTTTCTTCTCGATCGGTGATTTAAGAAAAATATGAAACCTCTCATAAAAACAGACGACTCAATGTCTGATGCGTTTCTTGCACAGACCACCTCAGAGTTCTAGGCGGTAGTAGGCGCTCTAATTTATAGATGGTCAATCAGATCTTGTCAGTAGAAAAAGGCGGCAAATTTGAAAAATGTAGGCGCGAAGGGATATCGCCCCATAGAAAATTTGAATTTTCCTTTTTCTACTGACAAGATTTGCTTGACCATCTATAGTATCGTGTGTATCAGGATGGCGGGTGTACATCAACAAATGGAGCTGCGGTATACGTCAGGAGTTAGTGCTAGCAATGTGCCAAATGTGCGCCAAAATTGGAGCAATGTGCTCTTTAAACTCCAGAGATATTTAAGAAATAGATGACGCCCGCCATCCTGACGTCAGGTTGGCGGGTGCATTTCCAGATCCAGCCAACGGCTGCCTACTCAAGGGTGAAAGTACTGCCTAAGGTTAGTGCTCGCAATGTGCTTCCACATGTATGAAGCACAATCAAATTCAGAGAGCGGTTAAAGAGAAATATGGAATTGAATAAAAATATATATAGACGCCTGCTCATTTTAAATAGCAATATTACATCTTCATTGCAGGCAGTTCAGGCGCACACAAATCATGCAGGCGCTTTACACAAAAAGTGATTAATAACATGATACTGGATACTAGACGCGTCTTAAGTCGATTTTTTTGTTTATTATTTTTAATAGACTTGTTACTTATTGAACTTGCGAGAAACACGCAAAAAACTCGTTTTGGTACCGTGAAAACGAACACTCTGTAGAATATTTATATTACTCTACGACCAACTATTACACACATTAAGTATTACTATTGCTTGAAGCTACAACATTTTCTACAAATGTGTCTACGTTAACCCATTCAAGGCCAGCGACTCTGCGTATGTAGGTATTAGTCAAGTGTGCTCAAAGCATAAAAAGGTCAACTACGGCGTTGCGTGAACAAGAGATTTCCTTTGGCAGGATTGGTCCTTAGGACCCAATGATGGATTTAAGAGGAGCCACCCAGATTTTTGATGCAGGTGGGGGGTGGGGGGGTTTTAAGCGTCTGCGACGTCTGAGGTTAATAAGTTTAGGTTCTAAGTCAAGTTTAGTATCATTTTCAACTAAATCAAAGTTGTAGACATATATTTCATCCAAATCGGTTCAGCGTTTATTGATTCCCCATACAACCCTACACCTTACCTTCCATTTTAAGGGATTTTTTCGGGATAAAAACTATTCTATTCTTTTCCACGAGACTCAAACTATCTCTATACCAAATTTTATCTAAATCGGTTCAGCGGTTATTGAATCCCCATACAAATTTCCACCTCCCTTTTCACACCCTTAAGGGATTATTTTTGAGATTAAAAGTATCTTTGTTCTTCCCTGGGACTCAAGTCATGTCTATACCAAATTTCAACTAAGTAAATTGGTTCAGCGGTTTAAACGTCAAGAGGAATTTAAATAAAAATTCTTCATATTTTATGTGTTTTTACTACGGAATGGTAGAAATATGATATCATAAACCTAGTAGCTTAAATAATATAGATAACTAGATACATTTTGAGCCCCCCCTCCCCCTAAAATTTTACACCAAAAATCTGGGTGGCTCCACTTTTTAAATCCATCCTTGGGTCCTAAGGACCAATTCTGCCAAAGGAAATCTCTTGTTCACGCAACGCCGTAGTTGTAGCGCTGGCGGTTCACCAAAAAACGCTGCAAATGGTGTTAAAGGTATGAAAAACGGTACGATTGATCTTTAGGACATTTGAAACAATTTGACCCGAAGCAACAACAAATAAAAAAAAAACGAGAGAAGTTATGAAGTCATCTTTTTTTTGTATGGAATTTAAAAAAAATGTTTAGAAACCTATCGTGTGTGGTATTAAACGAAAGGGCTTTCTGAGCCAATTCTAAAAATATATCTTAGCTATTAGCTATAATTTGAGGTATATTTTACAAAAAATATTGAACGGTATTGTATCTGGAGAAGCCCAAACTTGGTATGTTTTGAAAATTATTTTTATTATAATTAAATAAAAATTACTGAAATGTAATGATGTGATATATTTTTAGAATTGGCTCAGAAAGCCCTTTCGTACCCTAAACTTGACACTGTGCATTCTTATGCACGATACACTTTTTAAAAATCTACGCAAAAAGTTAACAGCTTCATACTAATTTTTGACGCATATTTTTCGACTTAATAATATACTTTGTTGAGTTTCAAATTTGATATTTTTATTTAAGGTAGTATTTTCCTAATATATTAAATGCAGGTACTTGTGAAACGTTCTATACCCTTCCAAGCTACCTATCCTTTGCCAACGCGCACAAAGCCGTATTGCCGTCTCGCTTCACGGCAGTTCTATGAGACGCCATCTTGGCGAATCAGTTCCTGAATCGATGCAGACCTAAACGCATCTTCTTATTGAAATAAATCAAAATGTAATGTGCAATTAGCAAAAACTGTTAAAAACGGAGTGAAAGTGACACAGGTGTACTGACGCTGAAGTTTGGGAAAGGTTTTATGAAGTGCTGGCCAGCTGAAGAATCCTACAACGAGATCACCAGGTACGTGCGCAGCGCAGGCATTTCTCCTAATCCTTAAATCTAGGCGTCAAACAAGTACTTTCTTATTTAATTTCCTAACATACAGTCCACTTAAAATCCCTTCTGGTGTCTTGAGGGCTCCCATACATATTTCCCCGCGTATTTTTATTTCCGCATAAATATTGGTTTAAAGGCACTACCATACTTAATTGGTAAAAAATTGTTTTATGTCGCGTGCATCACTGATTTTCAGTGTAGCACGCAAAATGGCAGGCCGCAAAGCTGCGTCTACGCATCGTATGGGAAAAGTGGTACTTTTTAGTGTTTTCCTTTTAGATTTCGGTCTATTTATGATTGTTACATAAAAACGGAATATATATTCTATACAATTACGTATTTTTATTAGTCATTGCATTATTGTTATAGATAGCATGAACTCGTTTTATTGTATGTATCTACAAATGCACACCGCCAGCTTCTCTACTAACAACATGCTTTTTTAAATGTATCTTTAAAGGAACACTGCCAGGTTGAGGTTGCAGAATATTTACTGTCTTACTAAGAAATTATTAGGATTTTAGGACAAATTACGATATTCTATTTATTAAAAGTATTTGACTATATTACTCAAGTGCCACAAATATTACAGATAAGGCTACATCAACAAAATAGAGCTCGCAATCTGGTTGCTCTTGTTCCTGACCCCTGGGTCAGATCAGAAATAAACAGCAGCAGTTGCCTTCATCTTTACCATCTTCTCTAGAGCACCTACACCTGTTATCAAACAGCGATCATGAAACAACAGATATCGACCTCAGCCCAGCGACCACTGCTAGCCATGACCAGCATGCCACCACCACCATCGCCAAATCAGATAACATTGCTAGTACATTCAGAGTGAGTCTCCAACTACGAGACAAACAGTAAGCCGCTCTGAACAAGCAAATGCTCCAACATCATCCCATAATCCTATATCCTACACCATCGCCATTTTCAGGTTTATCATCTTTAATCCTACTCTGCAGTTTCAGTATTCCTTCCCTTGCAGTAGCTACTCGATCAAAAAAACTAAAACTATAATTGTGACTAAAAAGAAGCCAGTCCAATCAAAACCTCTCACACTGTATTGGAAATGTAGCGATTTACCGGAATTGTCAAAATTGAGCAGAAGTTTTCGAAAGGTCAGTAGTCACAGAAAATATGTAAAAAATGCAGGGGAAGGAGCACTGAAGCTGAATGATAAACCTGAAAATGGCGATGGTATAGGATTATGGGATGGTGTTGTGGCATTCGCATTTGCTTGTTCAGACTACTTCAGACAGGCTTACTGTTTGTCTTGTAGTAGAAGACTCACTCTGAAGATGTACTAGCAATGTTACCTGATTTGGCGATGGTGATGGTTGTTTCAAATGTCCTAAAGATCAATCGTACCGATTTTCATACCTTTAACACCATTTGCAGGATTTTACTGATTTTCGCGGTGTACCGCCAGCGCTATTGACCTTTTTATGCTCTGAGCACACTCGACTAATACCCACATACGCAGAGTCGCTGGCTTGGAATGGGTTAACGTAGACGCATTTGTAGAAAATGTTGTAGCTTCAAGCAATAGTAACACTTAATGTGTGTAGTGTGTACGTAATAGTTGGTCGTAGAGTAATATAAATATTTTACCGAGTGTTCGTTTTTACGGTACCTAAACGAGTTTTTTGCGTGTTTCTCACAAGTTCAATAAGTAACACGTCTATTGGAAAAATATAATAAAAAACTTTTTGTGTAAAGCGCCTGCATGTTTTGTGTGCGCCTGATGAACTGCCTGCAATGAAGATGTAATATTGCTATTTAAAATGAGCAGGCGTCTATATATATTTTTATTCAATTCCATATTTCTCTTTAACCGCTCTCTGAATTTGATTGTGCTTCATACATGTGGAAGCACATTGCGAGCACTAACCTTAGGCAGTACTTTCACCCTTGAGTAGGCAGCCGTTGGCTGGATTTGGAAATGCACCCGCCAACCTGACGTCAGGATGGCGGGCGTCATCTATTTCTTAAATATCTCTGGAGTTTAAAGAGCACATTGCTCCAATTTTGGCGCACATTTGGCACATTGCTAGCACTAACTCCTGACGTATACCGCAGCTCCATTTGTTGATGTACACCCGCCATCCTGATACACACATAGTATCGTCTTCAACGCTTCATACTGCAATGTTTGATTATTATCTGGTTCGTGTTACAGGGTGATCGAGTGCCTCGGGCCGACCAACACGCGCGTATACACAGTGGGCGTGTATTTCCGCGGCGCCCGCTTGGCGGCGGCGCGCGGACACTCCATACAGGAAGCTGAGATGAACGCGGCTGAGCAAGCGCTTGCGCAGGCCCATGGTAAGTTTTGAGATTAGGTTTATTTGTTTTTTGTTGGTTACAAACGCTTCATTCCCCTGTGTTTCTGACATTATGTAAGCTTTGTTGATATTAACTCACATTTATAGACACTCTAACGCGAAATTTATTCAGTTACCTTTATTTACCGACGTTTCGACACAGGTTTCACTGGTCATGGTCGCGGCTAACTGATGTCGCAGAAAAATGTCAAAACAGAGATTTGTGCAACTACCCAACGAAAAGTGTATGAAAATGTTTGGGGTAGACATCACATTTTCAAACCACCCACCACACATTTGTTGATATGCCAAATATTTAGTATATTAGTACAACAAAATTAGGCAAACGAACGGTAATTTTAGTAAATAACCAGATTTTTATTACTATTTTAGTATCTGGTATAAAATTTTTGTCTTTATATAAAACAGAGATTAGAAGAGAAGAACAAGTTTTTTAAAATTTTTGCTTATGGTTTCTTATTTACTTGCCAAAAAGTGCAGCGGAGAGAATCAAACGTTTTAAATGACCGAAAAAAATATTTTGCAATAATTTTTCATCTGAAATTACTTCTCAGGTCTCGGCTTTAACAAAATGGTTGATAGGCAAGGCTTCATATTAAATTTAATGTGTCTTCTCAGTCAAAAGGTAACACTTCGGTTTCTTATAAGACGCACCAGAAAAAGTGGTACCATTTTGATGGAGACCGTCGCAAATCTTTGTTAAGTGTTGTCTAAGCTCGAATCCTGTCCTATTCAACGTATTTCGCTGGATTGGCTTGATTAGGAATTTATCTTGGTTTCGAGTTATTTCTTCTGTCATCTCTACTTCTGCCATCTAGAGTATTGGATTGAGAAAGGACTTGTGCTCTGTCCACAATGTTTATTTTACTATAATTTAATTTACAAAAGCGTACGCGCAGTCGTATGGAATGAAGTTATTTCACTGTTTAGACTACAGGCAGACCCCTGTGAATTCAAGTCCAGAGATAAACACAATATCAATGGTATTACATAATAATCGTTTAATTTCAGAGCTCTTTCCTCAACTGGATCATCAGAAGAGAGTTATAGCGAAAAGCATGAAACGTAAGAAGAGATCGGACAGCCCCCAAGAGGGTGCCGCGTCCCACAAGCGTAAACGACTCGAGGATCGCGTACCGAAAGCCTACAGACTCGACAAGCCATCCGAATCCGAATCTGAAGACAGCAGCGCTCTCTCTCTTTCCGAGGACGAGGAAAAGAGCGAGCCGAAGTCAGACGATGACTCCGGGCTCGATAGCGACGCTGAATCGATCAGTCAAGAACGTTCAAGTCAGTTGGAGAACGTGCAAGTTAGTAGCTTAGTTAGTGATATGGAGAAAATTAAAGAGGATTTGATAAGGAGGAATGAATATGACAAGCTGAAAGAGAAGTGTCGGCAATCGGACTCGGATGAAGAGTGAATGTTTTATGTTAAGTAGGAAAATATATTTGCCCTAAAGGGTCGTTGGTAAAGCTTTGGATTCCTCTGAAAACGGTGCCGTCATATAGCGGCCGCAAAAGACGGCCGTCTTTACGGTGGCGACATGTGTAAAGTACCACGGCGTCATAACACACCGTCATCCACCAAGGTCAAAGCGGCAAATTTGAAAAATATAGGCGCGATGGGATAACGTCCCATAGAAAATTTGAATTTCGCGCCTTTTCCTACTGACAAGATTTGCTTGATCATCTATAATTTACTTGGAGGATGAAATATCATCAGAAGAGGAAAATAATCGTAGTACGGAATCATTTATTCAAATCTCGTGTCATTTATTCAAAATGGCGTCACCGCTATCTAATAAAACGTTCACGAAACTATCGACTCCGTCATGACGGCCGTCATCTTACGTTACGTTGACAATCAACGTAACGTAACGCCGTCTAGGAAACCGCGCCATCTTGTTTACATAGACAACGTTCTAGTGACGTCAGTCAACGCTATATAGCGGCCGTAATATGACGGCACCGTTTTCGGAGGAATCCAAAGCTTAACCTAGATAGGATTATTACATGGTACGAGTTTTTCACTTTGAGAATACGATTTTCGTAAAATATAATAATGAATACGCACGATATTGCACCACGAAAGGCCATAAATCGCCTCGTCTTCGATGATTGAATGGATCCATAATGTATAATTTATAGGCGAGTTTTTTTTAGTACATGCGTCAACAGCTTTGCACTAAAATCGCCTGGCAAGTATCGCGATATCATGATTTTTAGGCCAAAATCGTACCATGTAAGGGGTCCTTTATTTTGAACCGCTAATTTTGTCGGAGAATCTTTTTTATGGTTGTGTCACGTTGTGTGTGACCATGGTAAAGACTGAGAAAGGAAGCTAATTATTGTATAATCATTTGATAGTCCTTGAAGAATTGTTGCTTAAATATTTTTTTAGCTGATTGTAAACTATAGGTTATAAGGTATTATGTTTATTTAATAAGGAAATATGTTTGTTTAAGTTTGACGTCATTTTCTAGATGCAATTAATTGACTACCAACACGGTTCATATAATGTACAATATAATTTAAATCATCATTTTCGATATTGACATAAAATCTGTCGGTAATTTATGAATCATAAGATTGCTAAATCGTTTCCAATAATTATATTGTAAGTGATTGCAAAAGCTAAATGTGTAAATTGAAATAAAATATATTGAAACAACCCTAGTCTTTTTAATAGGCAAGTTTATTTCCTGATTTTTAGGGTTCCGTAGCCAAATGGCAAAAAACGGAACCCTTATAGATTCGTCATGTCTGTCTGTCTGTCTGTCTGTCTGTCCGTCTGTCTGTCCGTCCGTATGTCACAGCCACTTTTCTCCGAAACTATAAGAACTATACTGTTGAAACTTGGTAAGTAGATGTATTCTGTGAACCGCATTAAGATTTTCACACAAAAATAGAAAAAAAACAATAAATTTTTGGGGTTCCCCATACTTCGAACTGAAACTCAAAAATTTTTTTTTCATCAAACCCATACGTGTGGGGTATCTATGGATAGGTCTTCAAAAATGATATTGAGGTTTCTAATATCATTTTTTTCTAAACTGAATAGTTTGCGCGAGAGACACTTCCAAAGTGGTAAAATGTGTGTCCCCCCCCCCCCTGTAACTTCTAAAATAAGAGAATGATAAAACTAAAAAAAATATATGATGTACATTACCATGTAAACTTCCACCGAAAATTGGTTTGAACGAGATCTAGTAAGTAGTTTTTTTTTAATACGTCATAAATCGCCTAAATACGGAACCCTTCATGGGCGAGTCCGACTCGCACTTGGCCGCTTTTTTTTCTTTTAATACAACGTCGGTGGTTATGGTGGTCGGTGGGTTTGGTGGTTAGGATCTATGGAATAGAGTTGTGACGGGTGTGTTGGTTTCGAGCAAAAAGTTCGTTAGGTATTTATTTATTTTTTGTGCTTAAAATTTGGCAGCCAAACAACGTCCTAACCTTTTGGAAGCCAATGTGGGATATATCCGCACCGTAGGTCCTACGGTACGGATATATCGGTCATTGGCGTCCAAAAGGTTAAATCTCATTGCAGACTCGATATCGCGTCCATGGGACTCGAGAGGAAGTATTTTTTAGTCTGATAATGAAAGAACAAAGTGGCGGGAATTATTGTATTGAGTTTTAGTACATTAACATATATAGTTTATGATAAGACAACACAGCACAAAGTAAAGGCGAGCGAGCCTTTGAGCCTGTTGGCGCGCAACGTGAGCCACTGCTTCTGGTTCGGCACGTACATCTCCGCTGGCATCAGCTGCTCTGGGGCTTCGTTATCTGAAGAAAAAAAGTTGTAAGAAAAACGGTAGTCTACTCGTACTTCTCAAGCCAAACAAATCCTCTCGCACAGATCTTGACATTTTTGACTTCAACTTAAAAAAAGTTCACGTTAAAATTTAACTCTAGAATGCTAGACGTTTGACATTGACTTGCTCAAAAATAACGCAAAGAAATTAAGTAAAGTATGTATGTATGTAGGTAAAATTCTCATCAGTCTTGTGCACGTCGTCAGGCGTGTCTCACTCCGCGATTTCGTCGCTTTGCTACAGGTAGCTAAAAGTACATCCGTTCCACACCAATTTTGGTGGTTAGCCATAAGCCGCGCGTGGCGCTGTCGCCACCTAGCGGCCATATCTGTCATGATCGTAACAGACGCGTTTTGTTAGACTTGTTAGAGGGTGAGTCTTCTATACCTAGTACTATTATTTATTCTGTGACGTTGTCTAATCAAATCATCACATGAAATTTAATCTTCTACATAGTAGTTAGATTTCATATTTAAATGAGAGCAACAATTGAGACGCGGCGCTATCAATTAAATATGAAACCTAACTACTTTGTAGAAGGTTCAAATTCCTATCAATCCACGACACCGACTGTTTGATGTCAATATTACCTTTGACATTAAACTAGGAATCCTCTAGACGGAGTTCAGAGCAATTATTTCATGAAACCGATGCTGCCAAAAATCCTGGGGTGCGGGGGACGAGGTGAGCGAGTCCCGTGCCGTGATTGGTCCGTTCAAAGACACGGACGTCACACAAAGAAATTAAAATTGAAATTGATATTCCGATGTACATACATCTTTTGTGTTTTTTATTTATTTATTTGACATTTAGATTTTATTCTAGAAACATCCTAGACTAGTATTTTTTATACAATTTTTTTTTCATGTTTGACGATCCTTTTGTGAAATTCTTAATTTAATTTAATTTGTGTTTAATTTGATTTGTATAATAATCCAATATTCTTATGGAATAATAACATCAATAAATTGCTCTGATAATTAGCTTAAGATAATTTATAAGTATGTTACGATTCATAAGTGCTTGTTGCTAGGCCTACATGAATAAAGTATATTTTGACTATTGACTATAAAGACACTTTGACTCGAAGATGGAGTAAAACTACCGTATATTTGTGGCAGCGCTACTATGCTCAGTCTGGAGGATGTCTTGTCTGTGCCTGTGAATGAATGGTACATAAGCTAACCGTCTTTCCGTCGTCTCGCGGACTGCATGGTGGAGTCTTGCATGGAAATGAGGTCTCCGGGCGCGTGTAGCAACAGGCGACCCACGCCTTCGCACCTCCTACAGCGATTACAATTATAACCACTTATATATACGACTTTATTGACAAGACAGTAAGGTCTATATTAACTTATCTTGTAACAAAATCTTGCAAGTTGATTTTAACCTACATATACCTAATAGCCGTACCGTTTTGAAACTGTGCAAGTTCATACAAATTACGGTATCATGGACGGGACACCAATATAATATAATTACGCGCGTGCGATAGAGATCAATCGGCGGGTCAATGTACCAAATTCCTTGTGCTTAGCGTCCTTATTTTAGTACAGTCGACAGTAATTTACTATTTTAAACTTATTTTTCATTTATTCTCATACATTTATTTCCTTGTTCTCTCGCATTAAGATACCCAGTGCTGATTTTTAAGTTGTGTTGCTGAAAACGAGTATACCTCAACACTTCATTCTGCAACATCTGTTTCCTGGCCGCGGCGGTGAGGTGTTTGCACTCCGTCAACCAGTTGCGGACTTCGTTGAAATCCGCCAAAAGTTGCGATGCCGCGTCTTTGCTGAAAAAGTACAATAACAAAGTTAGACAGATAACAAAATATATGAAATGTTATTTAACCTTTTCGACGCCGTGTCAAACACAAAAGCTGTCACGCTGACGCCACGTCACCAAAGTGTCAAAACTGAAATTGAACTTTATGCATATGCACGTAGGTCTATGTTGCTCTGTTATGTGACCGATTAATCCGTCTTTGGCGTTGAACCTACGGTGCGGATATATCGGTCATTGGCGTCCAAGAGGTTAAGTATTAGATAGCTCTATAACGAAGATAGTGTCAGATATTTTTATGAAGAAATACCTACCTGTCAGTATACTTATAATATACTCGTGATCCTTTGAAAATAAAATATGTAAAAATAAAAATTATGTTGGTATATTACCTAAACTTGACTTTGGCCATGTAAATGTGATGAAGCCACGACTCGCCCATGATTCGTAGAATCATGTTCAATGTCGTAATGTCTTCCGTCGCCTTGACCACCGGTAACATCATTTTATCTGAAACGAAAAAAGGGATTCCGTATTTTTTTAACCATTTTAGAATCCGGTTTGAGTATAGTTACGGGGTGTAGAGTGCGAGACAAGACGCCTTTCGGCTTTAGTCCGCCAAGCTACCTACATATACCTATACTACATAATTCACAGGCTTGTTTTGATACTGTTATCTAATACCTTTAAACGAGCAATTCTTGTTTATTTATTTATTTATATATATATATATATATTTCGGGGATCACGGAAACGGCTCTAACGATTTCGATGAAATTTACTATATTATGGGGGTTTTTGGGGGCGAAAAATCGATCTAGGTCTTATCTCTGGGAAAACGCGCATTTTCGAGTTTTTATATGTTTTCCGAGCGAAGCTCGGTCACCCAGATATTGTAAGTAATATCGGTTAATAGACAGGTAGAGAGCGCTAGAAGAAACTCCATCTAAAGTCGGCCGATTTGTTGGTGCAGATCTACAGAAAAAATGCCAGCTGGTAATTTTGGATGTTAAATGGGTTGAAAAGTAGCAAAATATAACACCTACGATGATATGTGGATATGTTACCTAATAATTCGTGAACGTAGATGGAGCGCTCAGCAGTAGGTGGGTGCGACACGCGTCGCCACTCTGCGTTGCTTGGGAAGATCATCGTGAGATGCGCCAAGCTTGTAGTCGCACAAACTGATGCTAACACTGAAGTGATTTCCTCAGTTGCTTCCTGGATTAAGAGTTAAATGTATGTTAAACACACTAGCAAATAGATACCTGCTGAAATTACAACCAACTCGGCAGCCGTATTAAGCGCAACGTTTAAAGGAAAAAAAGAAAGAGCATTGCAAGAGTTGATAATACGATACATTATCTGAAAATGTCACAATCCTGACCTTTAATTTCTGTGTGTTGACTTTTACTTCAGAAACCAGTTTTTCTCTCATTTTTGCACAAACGTTTTCGTGCACGCCGATTTTACCTGTAATAAAACATGGTTTTTAGAAATGATTTCTGGAATTATTTGTTTTTAAATCGTCAATGTAATAATGGTAGGCAACCCGTTATGTGTCTTACCAGATGACCAGCGAATCGTGGATTGACTTTCTGTTTTATGTAGTACGCCCTTTTTATAAGGAAAGATTTTAATAGTTATCGGAATAAGTTGTTTATCTCGAGATGGTTGCCAATACAAGTGGCTCACCTGACTCTATAGTAGCGGTATGATCTGCAAACCGTAGATTAACCAGCTGTTCCATGCACACCTGCATGTCCTTCTGGGTTATTCTGAAGAAGTCGTCCATTTGCCATTGGTTGGCGAGGCGACGCGTTTCCGCGAGACACCACAGTCGGTATGTGTGGATAGAGTGATCTAAACACAATGAAATAGGTTATATTGTATATTTATATACAGTCTACACCTACAAGTATAAGCCTATAAGTATAAGAAAATAAAACTCTACTGGATAAACTTGTCATTTCACAGCATACATATGTAGGTTTTGTTACTATATGGTTGCCTTGACGGAAGGGAAACTTATAAAATATCAAATCGAATTTATATACTTCAAAATACTCTTTCGAACCTATGAGATCCGGTTTGGAAGGCGTTAAACTTCTCTGCTATTATGTATTTATTAGGTAAAGTTCAGGTAATAGGTTATGTATACAATATCACTTACCAAGTCTATGCAAAATGGGTATTTGCTCCACAAGCGGCAGGTCTTCCAACGGCGCGCCCAGTATGTAATCCCACGTCACTTCGCACTGGTTATTCAATATGACAAGATCTTGTAGCATAAGAGCGAATTTGGCTCCTGATGCTGTGACCTGAATTGATATTATATTTCTATGTTATATCACTCAACTGTACATGTTTTACCACTGCTCAAGTGGTACAGTCTAGCGAGCATGGAAGGTACTTGGCATGCGTTATGGTTGATTTAGACGGTGCGAGATCATTACATTGCGTCATTTGATCGGTCGGCTGAATTGATGTAACCTCAATGGTCCGCAATGTAACTAAAATCGTATACAAGTTCGCGCGCCGTCTAACTGAGCCCTTATTAGGGAGGGATAAGTGACCTGGTCAAAATTGTGTAAGTTAATAATTCATCAGCAGTACCACAGTAGAGTTCGGGAATACTGATTCGTCTACTGAGACGGCGACGAAAATTTTATAGACAGCCGAGGGTGAGCGAATCCGTAGTAGTAACGAGGCAGGCAATAAAATAATACATTTATTTCCTATTATTATAATACTTACTTCTGTTACATTGATGGAGAGATCAGGGTATTGTTTTAGAGATGTTACAGTCAAATCTGTCGTTAAGGTGGCGCTGAAATGTAAAGATACGTGTTTAGTATGACTAGGTAGGTAATACAGTCACGGACATTTAATCCGAATAAAACATAATTTACCTAAAATGTTTGTCCCACGAAGTAGAGGTTACATGGCAGCCTAATGCGTCAGCAAGAATCCTTAACGCAGCCAATACTAACTCGGGAGTATCTGAAAATTATAAGTTTTGCAACCGTTATAGATATATACGCCCTACCAGGCGTGTCTCACTCCGCGATTTCGTCGCTTTGCTACAGGTAGCTAAAAGTACATCCGTTCGGCCCCAATTTTGGGGAAAGCCATAAGCCGCGCGTGGCGCTGTCGCCACCTAGCGGCCATATCTGTGCTGATCGTATCAGACGCGTTTTGTTAGAGAGTGAGTCTTCTGTACTTAGTACTATTATTTATTCTGTGGCCCTACTTGCTGAGCACAGGCCCCTATCTACAAAAAGGTCTCTCAAATTTGATGTTGGTGGAGTGTTGTATATGTTAACTTAAATGCCATACTTACTACTAGATTTAAATGTAGCGAAAAGCCATTCACGTAGATTTTGACTTGTGTTTGGGGATCTGTAAGAAGTATATACCTACATTATAGTAATCAAAATTGTATCACGATACAATATAAAATCGAAGGTCTATTATGTTACCTTGTAGCTAAGGGGAATGATGACCACCACAATACAATGTGTTCTAGACAGCTACCGACATCGGCCCATAAAATATTTTGGTAATACTCTGTCACCTTCTTTGCTGATTTTTTACTTGCTTGTACGCGACCTGAAATGAACCGCAAACATTGTTCTAAGAGTACCTGCAACCATATGTACACTATTTAGTGACCGAGTGGGTATCAAATCTCGCGAACTTAAATAGAACTCTGTACAATAGGGAATATTACGCGAAACTCTGCGTAGGGGGCACCACTCCCACAATAAGTCACAATCTAAGGGTCTTCCGCAAACGAGAGAGTCGATATTTTTTTATCTAACCTTATCACTCTTGCATATTCGAGCGATAAACAGGCAGTTAGCCGAGTTTCGATTTCGCGTTTCCCGGGAGGCCCTTTGTATCAATGTCATATTTGATTGTTTGTGAAAACTTGTCAAAAAAAACAGTTTAAGGTACAGTATAAGTTACTCTATGGTTTACTAAAGGTGCTAGTGCTGCACTCTGGCGGGCAAAATATTGCAGTAATACTCCCTATTTACAAAGAGTCATAACTTGGTCAGAGCCTGCGCTAGGAGACTAGAAAATATGCTGTGATATTTATAGTTCTAGGCTATAGCGTGATATAATACAATTACAATGTTATGTGACAAAGCTTCAACAGGCATGTAATGTGATTTACACGAAACTGCTGGAAAACAACTGTAACATAATAATTATGTCATTACAATAATTAAGTAGATGATTAGATTACCTACTTCGTAAAAAACTCCAAAGAATACCCATCGTTTAAAGCAGAGTTTTTTTTTATAAAACGACAAGGTTCTAAAATTATTTACTTGGCAGAAAGTAAGTTATTAACAGCAACACTCTTAATTGGCCGTTATATCCATGCAATAAGATTAACGAATAGTTAGTTGTGCTGGCAACTGAATGATTATTTCTAGATTCTAGAAGTCGAGTGTAGTCACCATCAAATATAGCCGAGCGGCCAAGGTACATAAACGTGGACTCTATTTTTCAAGACTTTTACACATTCATTGCCACCCAGCCAAACAAAACATCCGCGCCAGGCCACAAAAATTTCGTCATATAAAGCTGTAGTACCACGTTCCCGACTATCGGGTCGTCCGGCCTGGGAACGAAATCATAAAATACCCGATAGTCGGGCTTTCGGCACTGAATGTGTTAAAATGCAGATATTTTTGGGTAAATATCTTGACCGTGAGGTACCTATCTGATGGCGACTTGACGCGAACGCTCATAAGTATTGTAAGTACCTGACTTGAATTTCTTAACTCCATTATTTCCTAGTAATGTGGGGGCCATATTTGCAACCGTGTCTAAGAGGATTTCTATGTACATTTCTTCACTCTGTAGAATGCTATTTACATTTTCTGAAAACATTACAAAAAATGTTAGGATGTTAGGTCATATGAGATACAAATCCATGTAGGTACCTAGATAATGACGACCTGTCTGGCCTAGTGGGTATAGTTCGTTTTTTTAGCATTAGAAAGAAGGTAAGCGATCTTGACATGTCTTTTAATTAAAAACGCTTTTTAAAAATCAGTAACTTATACTTATGAAAGCAGAAGAATATAAATGACCGTATTAGATTCATAATTGTTACATATTTACCGTAACTTATTTTTAAAACATGTTTTTCAATTAAAAGACACGTCAAGATTGTTTACCTTTTTTCTAATGCTAAAAAAACGAACTATCGTGACCCTGCCTGAAGCCGATGGTCCCGTGTTCAAATTCCGGTGGGTAAGGGCATTTATTGCAAAGAAAGACTATTTTTTTTTATACTCGGTTGGTTATAAATACATATTACTCGGTTCCCGTAAAAGTATAAAACTTTACCTTTCTTCAGAAAGTGTATCTGACATCTGTAACTACTTTTAACTTTCAAGTTATTTCGCTTTTACTGAACTGTGGAGCGGTGGGCAAAGTTATGTTAAAGTGCAAAGTTTTATACTTTTACGGTATCACACTGATGCGGATCCGCACCCCAGTATGCGAGCGGGACATCGCTATATACTTACACAAATGCTGTCTCGCTCACACAGCGGGGCGGAGTTCGGATCTGCATCCAACCCGAAGACCGAGAGGTATTAAGTAAAAACAATTTCTCACCATCAGAATTAAAAATATTCTCCAAAACACACTGGTTAGTTAACAACGACGTATACGCTATCTCACAGTCCGAGTTCTGAGACAGAACCTCCGTGATCATCTTGTTCTGCTCCTTCTTAAGTTCTATGAGGCTCTGGGCTTGCTTCATTTTGGATTTCTTGTGCTCTATGAAGGACTCACGCCGTTTGTCTACGGTCAGCTCTCGAGACATGGACGATGTTGGTGGGGTGATGTGTTTTGTTAGGGTACTGAAAGCGACAGGGGAAAATTGTGCCATACAAAAGGTATGTATGTATGTATGTATGTATATACTTTATTGCACATAGAAATAAAAACACGAGAAACATAGTTACAGAGTAAATTAAATACAACAAAGGCGAACTTATCCCTGTATGGGATCTCTTCCAGTTAACCTTTGAGGAAACGAATAAAACAAAACAGAAGTAACGATGAATGACAAACAAAACAATAGTGTACAATCACTAAAGTTAATGAAATGCAAGTTTTGAATACACATTGTTACAAATAATATACATAAACATAAATAGAAATACTTAAATAAATAAAAATAAAGCGTACATATATAAATATAACCTAAATTAAATAAATAAATAAATACTCAATATATATCATAAAACAAATAGATATGAGATCGAACCAGAAAAGTAAAGGAAACTAAAGAAGTACTAATCGAGGAAAACCGAACTACTTATGTATCGGAAAGCCACAATTTTTTAAGCCTCTCCTTGAGTGATGCTACAGATTGGGATTGCCTCACGGAGGTAATACATTATCAGTATCATATAAGCTGAAAGACGGTTAATGCTGGCATAGGATATATATCTAATCGGCCCACTCGGTGGGAGTCTTGCTGGTTAACCACTTGCATACTTTTCTGCTAACGATTGCATTTTGAGGGAGCGTGCATGAACTATAGGAGCCGTCAGATTTTTGGCGCGAGGCGTAAATGTGAAGTTCATGCTTCCGATGTAGCCCACAAGATGGCAGAACCTACTATGCACAAGAAAACGTACGAGAAAGGTAGATGGCAGTAGTTGCTTTGGCAATGTACATGTTTATGTTTCCAAATCAGGCCTCAAGATGGCAGATCCTCCAACGCGCACGGTTCCTAATATCTTTGCTATTATATAGACGAGTCCATTAAATTGGGATTAAAAGAGGATGATAACATAAGATGTTAACATTCTACTTCCTTCATCTATTCTTTCTTTGATAAGTAGTATATTTAAACATTGCTTAGATCTTATGTGTAAGGTATAAGGTACATTTTGGTATAATCCTTACTGATATATCTCCAAGCTCTCTGCGGTGCTGGCGCCAGAGTCATTGTCGGAGTCGACTTCTGGCTTGTACATCTTGACCAGACAGTTGATCAGCCGGTGACAATCGATCTCTACACGGCTTTTAGCCAGTACCTATAACATAATTCATAATAATTTTCAGATAATGTTAGAAAAAGGCTCAAAATAATTCGAAAGCCGAATAAGTGGTCTACGTCTACCTTGGAGGATATAATCAAACGGAGACGCCATGTCTGTAATTTTCTGTACAAAACAGTCTGCCGATTTTTGCGGGGGAGGGGAACGTCAAATGTATGCGTAACATAAAAATAGCCATGTCAGATAAACGTCAGTCCATACATTGTGTATGACCGTTGGCCGCCTATTTTCGACAGAGGGGAAAGCCTGTTAATGGCTACTCCGTTTAGTTGTATCCTCCAAGACGTCTACGGGTATTTTGACCTACTAATTCACTCTATCTAGATTACCATGTACAACGTAGGGACGAGGTCGTCAAATTTTAAGAGCCCATCAACGTGCACACTAGCGCCACTGCTAAATAATCGTGATTATTTCAATTTAACGAAAGATATTTAAAAAAAGGGGGCCGCTACGTACTGTATCTTGTATTAAAGTACCTTTTGAATACATCAAATTAGTTTCTATGTTGCTGGATTCGTCAATCTATGAACTCAAAACAAAAACGGCCGTTTTAACTTTGGACGCATTGATGGGCTCTTAAGAGTAGGTAGGTAGTAGTAGAAATCATCAACTTCAGAATGCTGAACCACAATGCTGATTTGGGTGGCAAAAATACTGAAGAATTGCAAGTTTCAATTAGGGTGAACTTTGCTATATGGAAAGCTGGAAACACCATCTCTTTGTAGATATACTCGTATTCAGATTGATTGCAAACTTACTTGTACAATTTTGGTGAGCGTAATGGCCTTGGTTTCACTTATTGTGTTCGGGTACGTGTTGCTGCAGATGCTGAATCTTGATGAGAACTTTTTGTAGCTCAGACCTATCATTTGGTTGTATATAGAAACTAAGCTGCAACATAACCAATTAGTTTTAATTTTACTAAACTGTAAGCTTTACATTTTTAAGAACTATGAAAGGCGTCGTTGCTACAACTTGCAATGGCTAAAAATGTTGTCAAACACTACTTAAACATACATTTTTCTACTCCAGCACTTAAATGTGTCAATTAAATGACTGACAGTGATATCTAAAGCAATGTCATTTGAATGATTTGTCTATAGGCTCATAAGATGACTGCTAGCAGTCATCTTATGAGTATAATACAACTGCTTTATTTTTTTTAAAGATACAAGTTCCGATCATCTTGATTGAAAGAGGTATGTTTTCATTTACAATAATAACTCTTTTTTTTAAATAATAACTCAATTTTTTTTAAATAATAACTCTTTTTTTTTAATAATAACTCTTTTTTTTTTTTTTTTTGCTGCAGCTGTCATAGAAAAAGTAATGTATGCAACAGCTCATAATTGGTTCTTAAAATTCTCGGGTCTTTTTTTACAAAACTCGACTACGTCTCGTTTTGTAACTTCGACCCTTGAATTTTAAGAACCCTTATTATATCACTGTTGCATAAACTACTATTAAAATACATGTAAAATTTTAAAGTGGAATAATTACTGTCTTGGGTGAGACTTGAACTCACGGCCTCTGGAGCGATACTCCAGCGCTCTGCCATCTGAGCCACCAAGAACTCATCCATAGCCAGAAAATCTTAAGCAGCATCAGCAATAGCATCGTTCGCATACGTTTATGCGTGTTAAAAATTAAAATTACATGTAAAATGTTTAAAAAACTTAAAACTGAACGGAGAAGCTTTTTTCGCATAGAAATTTCTACTTGGAAGTCGGTAGCCTGACAGGCCACAAGGAAGCGACATCTTATTCAAAAATACGTTTACGGAGCTTACTACTTAAAATATGTAGTTTTAAGGACTAATAACCAAAAATTTCTCGGAACAAAAAATTTACTTAAGTAAGAAACGTACCACAAACTAGACTCGATCATCTTCCTCGAGTCATCTCTATGCAAGCAAGTACTCAGTATAGTGACGATGAGCCCATGCATCGCCTGCATCATTATGAACCTCACACTGCACAATTTGTCGAACACGTGGTCATGCTTGCTTAGTAGAAGGGGGTTCTCTTTCTTCATACGAGCAAGTTTGGGATTTAGCTTGTAGAATGATTTTACTATTTTTGAGAGGTATTCTATAATTTGGTCTAGTACCTGGAATAAATAGGTAAACAGATTAATACCTATAAGTTACTCTTTACGTGATTAGAGATGAAGGAACATTACGTGAATGTGTTAACTTCTAGTTAGTAATTTAACAGACTGATTTGACCCATTTCATATCCGACCTTAACATCAACATAATAAAGTCGATTTTTAAAACACAGCGCTCAATGCACAATAAGCCTTAGCGACTCAAAATTCAAGTGAGTGAAACCGTTGTCGTATAAACAGTTTGAAAATATGTCTCACGAAAGTTTAATATCCACAATAAGCCATTATAATAAGAATATATTATACATAGGCGGGGTGGTACACGAAAACTTTAATAATAGAGATTTGCCATTTCCAAAATTATCAAGCAAATGCAATGAACTCAATTAGTACTCGCCTGTGTATTAAACCAAACAATGCATTCAATTACTTAGTACGTGTACTTGCCTGTATATTAACCAGCCCGGTAATATAACTCCTATTGGACAGCGAATGCGGAATGCTGCTGCCTTTGGGACCCTTCCATTTGTTGTCCGCACCTATAATCACTTTTGTCATGGCGTAACACACCGTCTCCATTTCTCTGCAGTGGTGAAACAATTCTTCCTCTTCACTTGTCTCTTCGCTTATCCATTTCTTATTGACATTGGCCGGCGTTATTGCCATTTTGAAATAGATATAGCTTGTATATGTTTTTTTATGTTATTTCATTTTAACAGCAGTTTTTAATTTGGTAAACAAATGGTATTTCTTCCGTAGCATGTTGCCTCGTGAAGAGCATTTGGGGAACTGTTTACTGCAGGGGTTGGAAACTTAATCGATGGTCGGAGACGTCGGTGCCATCCTCCGTGGACGTAGCGCTTAAGCCCTTGTAGGACAACTTTCAAATTGTTGTTCGACATTGTAACACCGACCTTGGGTTATGCTTAGACTCTTAGAGGATTGCAATTAAGTTTGAAAAGCTGAGTGTATACTAGAGAACACTGAAAATAAATGCTTTCAGTGTGAAACTTAGTGATGTTTTATATGTTTAACCGAGTTTTATTTTGGCTACTTAGTTTTTCATCTTCTTTATTAAGGGTTTTGGCCTTTTATATATTACTATCCACTGTGCTTTGAATCTTTATTCTGAAAAATCAGAATTGCATTTATCTTGGCAATTTTTGATTTGTGGGTGCCTAGAGAACAAAAGTAATACTCACTAGGCGTTAGAGATTTTGGGTTATTCCCACTAGTTACCACCAAGTTGATACCAGTGGTAACTACTGGGAATATTTTTCCCACCTTTTACCACTGGTAACTACTGGGAAAAATTATTCCCAGTAGTTACCACCAACTCGGTTTAGTGGTATCTACTGGGAATTTTTATTCCCAGTAGTTACCACCAAAATTTTGTTAGAGTTAAATACTAATAAAAACAGTATAAAAATAGTATAGTATAAATATATAGTGATTTTGAATTACCTAATAAAATCACTTGAAAAATAATCTAAATGGATTATTAAATTTATCTTACATATTTTTTTTTTTTACAAACAAGATATATACAGTGTATTACTAAAAGAAATTAAAAACTAGCTTAAATCTAAAATAGGCCCTTGAGGCATTGTACATATTTTATAGTTTTTGTACTAGTACCGGTTAAACTGTTTCAACATTCATGGTCACGTTTAAGGCAGTTTACTAAAACACTAATCGACTCATAATTGTTTATTAAATCACTCTATATTTATACTATACTATTTTATACTGTTTTTATTAGTATTTAACTCTTAACAAAATAAAACTAAACCAACTTGGTGGTAACTACTGGGAATAATTTTTCCCAGTAGTTACCAGTGGTAAAAGGTGGGGAAAAAATTCCCAGTAGTTACCACTGGTAACAATTTGGTGGTAACTAGTGAGAATAACCCGAGATTTTTTGTCGTAAATCTCAAATGTATTTTTACTCTTGCGAAATATAAAAACATTACCTTAGGTAATATCGAATATGCAAACTGCTCATATTTTAACCCATGTACGCGCTGCACTATAACTCTCTACGAAGATAAGAGAACTCAAGGTTCGCCACACAAGGTAGCTTCCAAATCGAGTTTTACGTAATCTCCTTTGCTTCAGACATCCATAACTTTGATTTACGAGAACCAATCGTAATAAAAATACTACAATTTCATGTACAATTTTATTTATAACCCTCATGAACATAAAATAGTTGATTGTATGACAGTAACAAAATAATCTTAAAATCTTGAACAAATCTAGTTTTGAAGGAAGAAGTATATCACAGAAAATAATATATAATTAAACGTACATTATCTATAAGTAAGTAAAACATAATAACTAATATTGTCATTTGAACATCGATATTTAAATTTAACGGCAGGTATACAGTGTAGGTTATAATAATTAAGATTGGGCTTACAAGTAGTTGTATATTTATCACCTTCTTAATAAAAATGGATCTTTGACCTGTTGTAGATTTGGACGTGCACTTGACTAAAATTGTCAAATTTAATACCAAGTTCATTCTAACTTATTTCAAATAATGAAGGAAATTCTGCAAAAACTAGCTGCTAACGACCAGTGCTTTAGGTGCCAATAAAAATATAGGTATTTTACGCTTAGATATTGTTTTTCGAAAATTGCTCCTAAAACTACTACCCTACTAACTACTTAGGAAATTAGGATGAAAGGGTTACATACCCTTTACCTATACCCTAAACCTTTCATCCTAATTTCCTAAAAAATAGCGTCGCAACCCAACCCAACGCAAGTTGTTTAAAAGTTCACTAATTCAAAACTATCAAGTATTTTGTTAATTAATAGAATATAACATTAAGATTTACGATATGTGTAAGTTAAAAACTCACTACCAGTTTCCTTTTTTAGGGGAAAAATTGGTGCGTTCTATAATCAACTAAGGTACCGAGAGAAAGGGGTCGTGCAGCCAAAGCATAAATCAGACGAGACGTTTTTATGGTGTCATTTAGGGCGCGTCGGTGTCACGAATAGCCTCTTGTCACGGCATAGGGGCAGAGGCAAGGTTCAAGAAGTTTTTTTCTTTATTAGTGACATCGCAATTATCGCAAATATTTGAGATATCGCTGAGAGCCAAAACTTAGGTAACATATGCTTTCTTTGACTGTATTTTGATTATAAAAGTTCATAAATATTTCTCATTAGACAGTTCAAAAATGTTACATTTCATAAGCGTTTAGTCACGCCATGTCGCAAGTTGAAGGCTGTTTAGTGTTAATTGTAAAAGGAATATAATTTATATAAGAATTATTGAGTTTCGCATAACAAAGAAAACTATGTACATTAAAATATACAAATTAGCAATTCACATTAAGCAGCTAGCTTTAGTTATTTAAAATAAGAACTAGTAATTCGATAACAGAGGTAAAAGTATATAGTCACAACAATATTGAGGCACGAATGAATGAGGTGATTGAAAATTATATGTTACTAGCGACCCGCCCCGGCTTCGCACGGGTTAACAAATTATACATAAACCTTCCTATTTAATCACTCTATCTATTAAAAAAAACCGCATCAAAATCCGTTGCGTAGTTTTAAAGATCTAAACATACAGACAGACAGACAGCGGGAGGCGACTTTGTTTTATACTATGTAGTGATACCAAACTATAGTTTGGTTCATTGTCATAATAGGTACCTATATGCACCAATACTTTATGAACGTTATTGATAATCGTCTAAGGGCGAATTTTTATTAAAAATAACAATAGGTAGGTATGCTCACATATTTTATATGAGTGGTATTGTTATAGTACGTAAATATAGCTGTATAAAATAATAGTATGTATGTATGTATGAGTGAATGTGACCCCTTACCTAACGGTAAACGGCAGTTAGAACTACCAGCATTCGTTTTTACTATACAATATCCTGAAATAGCATCAATTCTGAAATACGTTCTATAACTTATATTAGTGTTTAAGGTATTAGTGGTAAGGAGATACTGTCATGACGATACGAATTATACATTGTCCATAGCCCCATTAAATAACTACAACAACATTTTCAACTAAACTTATCTTTAACATTGAATTAGTCACAATCCTACTCCCATCTATAACTATTTCTACAACAATGTTTTTATCAAGTTATTTATTATTATTTTTAATTAACAATTAGGACGCACAATTGTTTCCAGAGCGTTATTATCGTTTTAGATATGTGTGCGTGACGATTACATAACACACAATATTATATAATTTGTAGACTACCTCTCTGCTCTAAGATCTCTGGTGCACTCACTCACTGAAATATTATAATAGTATCTGTGAATACAGATAGCTAGTTATTTTTAAATAATGTGCAGGAAATAAGAGACACGCGTATAGGCCACAAACTTGTAAGCGCTTTTTGAAATAAACAATATTGCAATAGAAATATCACTTTATAATGATATTTGTGGCAGTGTAACAGCAAAATAACCAGAGATTGACCTTCAAGTCCTGATATTTAAGGTAAAGGTTTTACATAAAAAAGAACATTTTGTTAAACTATACCCTACAACAAAGTTTAAAGTTAAATTAACATCAAACTTAACAATACGTTAAAAATTGGTTATAGTACAACACTTAAGATGAAGTGTCTTCATTCAGTTCTCTTAAGATTTTTTAAATTTTTATATAGTCCCTTAGAAACAGGAACACATAGATTCTATTTCAATACTTCTTGAATGCCCCGAATAGTTAAAATTGCCTAAACATACATATTCAGTCGATTCTTAAAATTATTACGCCAAAAGAATTCCCAATTGATTTGTCTTTGTGGTATTACTAAAAATGAAAAATATATTTAAAAAGAAGACTTACATTACTTCTCTGCACCATGAAAACTGAACAGCAACACCGTAGCCCAAACGGGAGACAACAAATGTCCACTTCACTTCACTTCACTAATAAAATTGAAAGCGTCAATCAGGCATATCTATACTAGTCACAGGCACTACAGGTTTCATCGCTTCATTCTTCTTTTGATTCTTATGATTTTTATTTTCTTTGACTTTCTTAGTGTCTTCGTCCCGGTAAGGTTCCTGTGTGACCGGGGGCTCGGTGGGGACTATGTTGGAGCCCCGGGTCACGTTGTTGTTGTAGGCGATGTTGGCGTACTCTTGGAGGAGCGGGAACACTGATAGCAGGAACTGGCAAAAGTCTTTCCTGATGCCGAACCACCCTGGAAAAAGAACAATACATGTAGAAGATAAATGCCATGAAAAAACAATTCTTAAGAAATCTCGATACCTAATAAATTAAAACTAACTTTATTCAACCGCAAATTTAAACTTAAAAACACGTGGTCGCCAAAATTAAAAAAGATTTTGTGTCTTCCTTCTCTCATTCCCATTCCCGGGGCATTCGTGGTCATAAAGTGCACTTGACAACCTAATCGCAAGAGTTGGTACAGGCACTATTAGTGTTTACGACGGCGATTGCCTTCTGAACTTCTAATCTAATCCATGCTGTAAACTAGGCCTAGTGGGGAATACTCAGGAACTCGGGTTTCCTTCCGATCTTTTCCGCTGCTGGTAAATAAAATAGGAAATAATTTCATACGTGAGTTCGAAGAAACCTATTGCTATTAAGCAGGGTGTGAACCAATGGCCTCCAGTTTTATAGTTGCATGACTTAGCGCTTAGATATTGAGTCTTGTTACAGTGTATTAAGGTTTAGAGCAATTATTTCATGAAACCGATGCTGCCAAAATACTGGGGTGCGGGGGACGAGGTGAGCGAGTCCCGTGCCGTGATTGGTCCGTTCAAAGACACGGACGTCACACAAAGACACTTTGACTCGAAAATGGAGTAAAACTACTGTATATTTGTGGCAGAGGGGGTAGCGCTACTGCTACTACTATGCTCAGTCTGGAGGATGTCTTGTCTGTGATTAAGCCTAATGGCTCCTCTACACGATGGGCCAACGCCGGCCACTCCAAGGGACCAGCCATGCGGTAGAATGAGATAGCAATATCACTTGCTCCCTCTAATGCATAAATGCGTCCCTTGGAGTGGCCGGCGTTGGCCCATCGTGTAGAGGAGCCATAAGGTATACATAATGGAGACTTACATTTATTACCACCCTTCGAGCTAAATGACATAACGATCAGCGTAGCGAAACCCACGAAGAGCGGGCTAGCGACTACCGTGTACGACAACTGCATACCGTCATCCAACTTGTTAGTCAGCAGCACCTGTGAAACGACAACATTTGAAAACGTTAGCTATAAGTTCTACAAGTTTTTAACTAATTGGATAACAACTCTTGCTGAACAGGAAATTTCATAAAATAATTACTTTATATGTTTGCTAACTAGCTCCAACTGTCTTAGAAGAACTGTCTTAGGCTAGATATAGAGATATTTATTTGCAACCAAATACCATAGTATTTTTTATGTTAAATTCAACCCACTTCCCCGTTTTCAATACAATTTTATGATACCATCAATCTGATCTCATGGGCATGACCGAACGAGGCCATAAGAACCCTATCATAAAACAACGAAAGGTCATTGATCTATTATCAATCATTTGTTAAAGCTAAGCAGCTTTGAGTGAAATCGAGAAATAGACCACCTGTCCGGTACGTCCATCTATTAGCACTGCGGAGAAAATAATAGTAATTCCATATGAATTACTATTATTTTGAATATATAATATAATATAAGGTTTATTTGTATCTGCCAGGGACAAGTGGGAATACGGGTCACTGGTGGAAATAAATCTATTCCCATCAGTCCTGCTCCATGCCAACGAGGCAAGAACCGATTGGAACCGATAGTAACAACAAAGCATAAAACAAATATCGGGAAAAACTTTATTGCAAATCGTATAGTAAATGCTTGGAACAAATTACCCTCTGAAGTTGTGAACTCTACAAGTGTGAATCAATTTAAAAATAGACTCGACAAACTATCAAAACAGTGAAATCGTGCTAAGTGAACTATGATTTAGACGCACCAGCATCAGCTGCCTGTCTAAAATGAAATAATAATAATAATAAATTAAAGAGTCTGTGCGGAAAGAGAAGAGTCGTGAAATGTATGGGGTCCAATACAATCTACGAATCTTCTCTTTCCGCACAGACTCTATCTGTCCCTGCTCCACGCGACGAAGGTGGGGACAAAATGGAAACACACCTAAAACAAAAGTACATGATTAGTAGGGGGTCCCGTTGTTTCCCATAAAGTTTTAAGTCATAATGTATTGTTTTTCATATTATCATTAGTCATAAAACTGAAACCGTTAACATTTCAGGATTTTCGCTAGGTTATCCTATAGATAGGTTAGGTTAGGTTTGTTTTATGGCAATCCTGAAATTGACGCGTTTCTGAATTAAATGAATTATGACTAACGAAAATTCGGGCAAACAATACATTATGGCTTAAAACTATTTGGGAAACAATAGAGACCCGATTAGTAGACATACCAGGAACACCAGGATGGGTATAACAGTGAATGTGTACGCGAGCGCGGCGTGGAAGCTGCTGCGGCGTTGCTGCACGTTAGCCTCCGCCGTGCGCAGCAGCATGCCCGCGAAAATGATGCTGTACAGCACCCCTGCAATACAATACAAATATAACAACAGAAGAAAAACTACACCAAACTAAACACATAAATTAACCTATAGATTCTATAGTAGACAACATGCGGTCTTATCGCTAAAAGCTAAAATGCGATCTCTTTCACCTCACCGCACCTTGATTGCCTCAATTTGATCTGTCATTCTGGGATCATCATCATCAACACAGTTTATAAACAGGCATCATAATAATATGTCTGATTATACTCGCACTTCAATGCAAGTAGTTTGCTTCCCTTAACACCCATCGTCACATGGCGACCCTGCTTATGCTGACTGGCGGTGTGTATCTGCCGTGTTACGCTAAGACGGCCTGTCCAAAATTATAATGATGTATGTGAAACAAACTGTAACAGTAGATTTGATTACCCATAATAAATAGATCATAGTAGAAAAATGTTAGTTTAATTAGCTTTCTTTACTTTCCAAAAGGGCCCCAAATTTAAGAATTTGCACATAAGTGTGCCCAGGGGCCCCAGCATAGTTTAAGACGACCCTGAGCACTATGCTCTACCCCTCTACAGTCTGTCACTAGTCTGTGTAGTGTTTATGATTTGGCGTTTCATTGTAGTAGTAGCGTTACTCTTGGCATAGCAATGCAATATAACAAATTTAAATGTTGATTTTATAATAGTTTGAAGTCTAAGTATTAGCCTTGCTTTTTGAGTTTGATTTCGTAAATTATATTTAATTGCCGTTGTTTTATGCAAATAAAGTAAAAATAAACGTACACTCACCAACAAGGCTCAGACACATCAGAATCCAGAGCGGCACAAACACAACTTCCCAGGACCAGTTGATGAACTCGTCCAATTTCAGTGCCAGGAAGATAAACTGCAGGATATTCACGGCGCAAAACAACTCCAACTGAAATTTTAAGATCATTTATGTTGAATATTTTATGAAACTAACAAAAAGCAAAATTTAACAGATAAATTATGAGGAAAAGGTAAGAGATAAATGAAGCACTGCAAACTTTAATATTTGTGCCATTTTCAACCAAGAGGGTACTTATTGTTGGTTGTCAATAAGGCACTATTTCCATGTAGCTTCAATTTGAAATCAACCTTATCGACAACCAACAATGTGGTACCTTTTCAATGTCACATTTTGTGAGGAAATGGTTGAGAAATAGACAAAACAGGTCGTTGAAGACCTTGCTAGTTTTTTTTTTTATGTTACTTTCATCTGCCACCGGCTTTCATAGCCATAATCAGATTGTATGTATCTATACATTTCTTTTTTCAAGGTGGTGGTCCATTAACCACCATTCCTTTTATGTGAAGAGAGGGGGTGGTTATTCTCTCTGGTCTAGTTCCAAGATCTGCCACCTTTTGAATCTTGTGATGTTATTGGTGTCATTGCTAGTTTTACAGATACTTTCTTTTCAAGCAACATAAAAAGTGTCTTCCTCACTGTAGTAGAAGCAACCAAAACTTAGTTAATTTAATTACAAATTTCAGCCCAGTGCAAATTACATTACATTTTCCTTTTTCAACTGCCTTATTTTAAAATTTTACTGTGTAGCCATTTTAAAAGTCTAAATAATAAAAAAAATATATAATAATAAATTTTAAATATACAAACCTCATAACTCCGGTCATGTCGTACAGACCATATACAAATGGCAATGGATACTATGCTTATAAAAATTAAGGGTATGAAGACTAGTATCCACACATGGCGTTTCACCGAGAGCTGATCACAGACAAGCAGTTCAAACATGAGCAGGATCAGGTGGATGGCAAGACTGATCAGCATGGCTTTGTAGTGAATGTACGCCTCTCCCTCTAACCTAGAATATTTGTTATTGAAATATTAAAGCAAGGGAATATATATCAAAAACAGTGGTTTTATAAAATATTGTTATTGCTATACTATTTTCATACATTAAGTGGAACTAAAGCCTTAAGCTTGAGCTAAAAATTCATATTGTGCTTGAAATAAATACCTGAAGTGAGGGTACTGCCACCAAACGTAGGTGCCAACTGTTGCACCAAGCACTACGAGGAATTTCCAAACCCATATCGGGGTAAATACGGCCCAATACGACCATGTTATAGCGCCATCAAGTTTTAAAGCCAACAACGCCGTAAAAACTAGTAAGCAACTGTGCACCACGAATTTGCTGAAACGAAAACATTATAATAAACAATTAACACTAAGTCACAGTGGATTATCTAAAATTACCAAAATATTGTTTACCTAGGATTAAAATCCTGAAATAGCGTTTGTAAATTCATTTCTGTACACATTCGTCCGGATATAATTCTTTATCATGTCTTCACTGCACGAATTATTATGTTTTCATGAAAAATATCGACATTCGAGTCGAGTCGCTGACTTTGTTTTTTTTTTTTTTTGGATTTTATGGCCTGGTTACGAGACCTTTAAGCCATCGCTGACTTTGCTCCAGTGATCAGTGTTGCCAGGGCTCTGGAGTCATAAGTTACGTTTCGTTTCCCTAAAAGTCACGTTTTTGCTGCCTAAGTCACATTTTTATAGTATGGGTTGGTAAATCGATTTTGTTAGAAGAAATTCAGAAAATATAGCTGATCTTGACAGTAGAAAAAGGCGGCAAATATGAAAAATGTAGGCGCGAAGGGATAACGTCCCATAGAAAATTTGAATTTCGCGCCTTTTTTTACTGACAAGATTTGGTTGACCAGCTATATGATTTTTCTTTATACTTAATGCTATTTGTGATCGATTTCATGAATTGTAAGTTCCTTTTTTTATTTCTTGATTTTTTTCTTGTTGAAAACGAAAAAAAAATACGATAAGTAATAAGTTAAGTCAGTCAAATAACTTTGTCAGTAGAAAAACGCTCGAAATTAAATTTTTCTATGGGAAGATAGACCCTTCGCGCCTACTTTTTTTAAATTTGCCGCTTTTTTCTACTTACTGAAATGGCTTGACATACTATAGTATAGGCCTGTCCAGACGAGGACAATTTTTCGCCAAACTGATTAAATTGTCCGATCAAATCAGGACCTGCGGACACAGACGCCAATTTGGCTCGCCGATTATGATTTATGACCGATACTACGAATACAATGGGGTACAGACGCAAGAATACTAATTTGTGACGCTAGTTTTCGCAGTTAGGGGCATTTTTTTAATTTACAGCTGTCAAATATCACCATAAAATTAAAATTGATGAAACTGGTCAAATTGGTGTTTGCCTCCGCACGTCCTGATTTGATCAATTGTCTTCGTCTGGACACGCCTTAATCTAGCACATGAGTCCACAAACTATACCTGGTCAACCAAATCTTGTCAGTTAAACAAAGGCGCGAAATTCAAATTTTCTATGGGACGATATCCCTTCGCGCCTACATTTTTCAAATTTGCCGCCTTTTTCTACTGTCAAGATCCGGTTGACCAAGTATACTAAGAAGATACGAGCACGGATTTAGAGTTAATAAACTGGATCGAGTACATTGACCAAAAAGTGTGTCCACATGAGAAGTCAAACTAGAGCCCTGCATCTCGTTCTAATTAGGGTGACCATAAGACATCTGTATGTGGGATATTAGGATAACATGGAATATATCAGTAGGGTGTGTCATTTTCTAAATAAAGTGAAATTTTAAGTGGTCAGGTTTTTTTTTCATTTGTAGTCGGCCTCTTTCGTAATCACTCATGGTATGTTCATAAAGGTAGGCTTCCCTTTTGTCCACTTCAGTTTTTTTTAAGTATAAGCGTCATTGAAGATCTGTTTAGCAAATATGACGTTTTTTTAAAGTTGGTGCCTTTTTTCTATTGACGGAAATGTGTCCTACCTATAAAGAGTCGATGTCATATATAAACAGTTTAACACACCTAACAAAATATTATGTATAAATGAGAGTCTGTAATGTTTAAGGAGTTAAGCACTTTGGTTTTAAATTTTGGCAATTGAAGGGATGTTTACAAAAACAACATACCTGACTACACTGGTTGACACCTGAAACGATTAACAATGTTCTTAAAAAAGTGTCAACCGGTCTAAGCAGTTATGTTGTTTTTGTAAACATCCCTTCAATTATTCTACAACAAATCTTAAATTAAACATGCCGAAATAAAGACATAAGGTACCTATTATGTTAAACTTACTTTTACATTACCTACGTTAATAATAACTAATAAGAATTCTGTGAGACCGATTCAAAACGTGCCGACATCATAGTCACCCTAATAAGTTTGACAATGTTGTCTTGTATTTTTATAGTAAAATGTAATAATTGTGGCTTTCTTGTGAAACAATATTCCACAATTAGCAATTATTTTGACGACCGGTCTGGCCTAGTGGGTAGTGACCCTGCCTGTGAAGCCGCGGTCCTGGGTTCGAATCCCAGTAAGGGCATTTATTTGTGTGATGAGCACAGATATTTGTTCCTGAGTCATGGTTGTTTTCTATGTATTTAAGTATTTGTATATTATATATATCGTTGTCTGAGTACCCACAACACAAGCTTTCTTGAGCTTACCGTGGGGCTTAGTCAATTTGTGTAATAATGTCCTATAATATTTATTTATTTATTTATTTATTTATTTATTTCACTCCAACAACCTTTAACACAACTTACACAACATTTCTTCACAATTTTTAAGAAATTTCGCATTCACGTGTTTTGAAGAAATGTCATCAAGTTGGGGATACCAATTCATATTTAAAGTTACTACAACTTCTACCATACTAAAATTTAGTTTTTTTTTGCTGTGTATGCGCTTGGTTTAATCAGTTAATAATATTGGCATCATAATTATTTACAAATTACTTAAAAGATATCAGAACTGTAGTCTGAATATAGCACTAAAATTGTATAAGAAGGTAATTAAATTCAGTAGTTTATTGATATAATTTCTACCATAATGGTATCTTTTTAACATTGGCAACATGTGCGAGTGAGACACAGGGCTCGGGTTTTTCTATCTCAAGTGGACCGTTTTCTCTAGTCTGGTACGAACAACTTTCTGTCTCGGTGATAAGGTTCAAATTAGTATGGCAAAAAAAGTGACAACTCGCTCCAGTTTAAAAAATATAACTTCATGGATACGAGTCACAGTCAGTCAGTGCGAAAGAAAAGTTTAAAAAGTTTACTGTGTAAGCCCCCTCCAGAGTGCGTGAATTGCGGTGTGGAAGCGCGAACGCGAGTGTGGAGTCGATTTCCCGGTCTGCGAATCTTTAAGTAGAGCCCAGACGAGCTGGGCAAATCGGCCGATTTCATCAGGAAAATATTTGGTGCCAATCTCATCTAGCGTCCACACGTAAACAATTTAATCACCAATTTGCGTTCCATAGATACTAACTTAGAAAATTGCCATTATTGTGTCCGCACCTGCTGATTTGATCGGGGAATCAAATTGGCGCACGGCCTGATTCGATAGGAAAATTTCATCAGATTGACGAAAAATTGTCTCGTCTGGACTATACTTTAATCAAAAGAAAATAAAAAATTATATACGTAAGTAATTTACCCCCGGACAAAATTAATGGTTTTAGAGCGCTCAAAAATCTCAAAATAACTGATGCAGTACAATGAGTAGTATAGATACAAATAAAAAGAAATAAATCATTACACTAAAAAAAAACTACTACTATCAAACTATATAACACCGTCACGTCAAGGTAACGAGTCTCATTTTGCCATGACTATGATAATAAACATGATTGTCGATGTAACGTGAAGGCAAGTGCAAGTGTCAAATAGTAAACTTGGGAGCATTGCTAAATAATTCGAATTGCAAAACTAAACTTGTCCAAAGATCGACTAGCTTAAAAAGTCACAAAAATTGCCTCAAAATCATAAGTCACGCACGTGTCACACGAGAAGGCGAAAAGTCACGAAAAATGTGACTTTTGTGACCATCTGGCAACGCTGCCAGTGATGCACTATTCCATTCCACTTTTTACTTTTCCTCTCACTCTCTCTCGGGATCACCTTCACCATACCTTCCAAACCTTCACGCAATATACAGAGGAAGCTACCCGCAAACATGGAAAGTCAAAGATCGTTTTCTTACATCTCTGTCGCTCTAAAGTAGTAGCATATTAAAGTGACAAAAATAGAGATATAGTAATTTCGACTGTTATGTTATCGGTAGACCCCCCCAGATCTATAATCTATTTAAGCCGTAGTTTTAAACGCTGAAAGAACGACGTCAGAAACTTATAGTCGTTTAGACTCTCGCCCGAGCCACGAGACAAGCCGCGAGCCGCGACACGTGACGCGAGTCCACCGCTTATAGTCAATTTAGACTCTCGCGCGAGCCACGAGACGAGCCGCGAGCCGAGCCACGAGACGAGAGTGTAAGCGGTGGGCTCGCGGCTCGTCTCGTGGCTCGCAAGCTCGTCGAGCTAATATAATTTAAACACTAACGGCACGGCATAAGGTTTATAACCGAATAACAAGCCGAACGCGAGTGTAAACGGTGGACTCGCGTCTCGTGGCACGGCTCGCGGCTCGTCTCGTGACTCGCGCGAGAGTCTAAACCGAGTGTAACACTTGCGTCTCGTGGCTTGCGCGAGTCTAAACGGCTATAATAAGCTTGCTTCATAGTGAACAGCTACCTTTATGCATTCCGGGTCTTTTTGACTTTGACAGATAATTTTGACAACGATTTGCGAATGCGAAGCGAGCGAATTTGTGACTTGCGAGTTGAAGGTAAATAAAATTTACTCGGATAACGCTAAAAACCTACAAAGATATTTTAGGTAGAAGTGCATTTTATATTTTCAGTATTGTCTCTGGAGAAAAAATGGCATCTCCATCACCGAAATCTCCTGAACAAAGCGAAAAGAACAAACAATATGACCGGCAACTTCGTTTGTGGGGAGACCACGGACAAGCGGCTCTCGAAAAAGGACATATTTGCCTGATCAATGCTACTGCCTTAGGTACTGAAGTCTTGAAGTCTATAGTCCTTCCCGGCGTGGGCGCAGTTACTATAGTCGACGATTCTACTGTGAGTGAAGAGGACATTGGAAGTAACTTTTTCTTAGAAACCTCAAGCAAAGGCTTAAATAGAGGATCTGAAACATTACGTCTTATCTTAGAATTGAATCCCGCTGTTCAAGGCCACGCAGTCCAGGAATCAACTCATCAATTAATGCAAGCAAACCCAGACTTCTTCAAGTCTTTTACTGTAGTGGTTGCTACTGCTCTGGAAGAGAAAACTATTAAAGAATTATCACAGCATTTATGGGATATTAACGTCCCTTTTATTTTGGCGCGGTCAGTAGGCTTCCTAGGCTCATTTAGGATTCAAACAAAAGAACATGCCATCATTGAGACTCACCCGGACAACGAGCAGCCTGACCTTCGCCTGGACATTCCTTTCCCTGCACTCTCCGAGTACTTGGATAGCATAGATATTGAAGCCCTGGACTTAAAAGACCATGGCCACATTCCATGGATAGTTATTCTCAATAAAGCTGTGATGAAATGGCAAAAAGAACAGAATGACAATAGATGGCCTATGAGTCGCAAGGAAAAGAATGAAGTCAAGGAAGTGGTTATGGGGTTTATCAGAAAGGATGAAAATGAAATTCCAATAAGGGAAGAGAACTTTGAAGAGGCTCTTAGAGCTATCAACACTGCTTTGCATCCTACATTCTTACCAGTCAACATTCAAGAGCTATTGTATTGCAGTAATGCTACCAACTTGACAAAAGAGAGTTCACCTTTTTGGATAATGTGCTCTGCCCTCAGGGCTTTTATTGAGGCTGAAGGAAAAGGCAAGCTCCCTCTGAAAGGTGTGCTACCTGATATGACCGCTTCTACTGAACATTATGTCAAACTGCAAAATATATATAGAACACAAGCTGCTTTTGAAGCAGAGACTGTGTACAGAAAGGTACAACAAATTGTCAATCAATTACATTGTGAATGCATCAGTGAAGCTGATGTAAAACTGTTCTGCAGGCATTCACGTAACTTGCACCTTATTGCAGGCTCAAACATTGCCAATGAATATCAGATGAGTGCCTCTGTATCTTCATACATAGCCAGGCATTTAGAAGAGCCTGACGTAATGATGGTGAACTATATTCTACTGAGGGCTGCAGAGATTTTTCGCTCGGAGCACTGCAGAGCTCCAGGAGAGTGGGAGCCTGAAGGTGATATTGCAAGTTTAAAAACATGTGTATCAAAACTGCTTACAGATGTATCATGTTCTCCGTTTCCCAAAGATGACCATGTCCATGAAATGTGTCGCTATGGTGGAGCAGAAATACACAGTGTGTCTGCTTTTATAGGAGGCTGTGTAGCCCAGGAGGCTATCAAGATTATAACAAAACAATACAAACCAGTTAATAACACTTTCATTTATGATGGAGCTTCTACTAGTACTGCTACATTTACTTTCTGAAGTGGCAAATAAAGAAATTAAATAACTAAATATGGATTCATTTATCTGTTTGTTACAACCCCAATAATGTTTCTTTGAGTACATAAAATATTGAATAGGTTTAGTAAGGGAACATGAATAAATACCAATTAACCATAATTCTTCAAAGTTGTGTATTTTAGCTTGGACATTTAACCATTCATTTTAAACCTTTATATGCAAGATATAAAAGAAGACAGATAAAACATTTCATTAACAATTTTTACTCGTAAATTATAAACTTATCACAAGATGATAAAATTATTGAAACAAACTATACATTTGGCTAAATCCACAGGCAGACTCAATAGCAGATTACATATAATCAGATTACCATTTATAGCAGCAGGGTTTCACTTTATCATAGCTATGCCCGAGGTGCAGCCTCCAGAATTATAAACACAACATTGAGTACATCCCATTGGTTACCTACAATTTTCACCTTAACCATAGCTTCAACCGCAATGCGTCCACACCGTTGAGGTAATATCTAAATAAACGCTTGTCACGCACAAACCCCAAATTCTCGTATAGCATGAGGGCAGGTTTGTTGGTAATTTCCGTTTCTAACACTACTTCATCCGCATTATCATTAATCATTGCCTGAAATAAAAATGAAAGTATTTGTTAGTTAGAAAGGAATTCATTTTTATTGTAACGAGTTTTACACCTATGGCATTGTTCATAAATGCGCTACAAGCCTCTATTAGCTATTTATTGGTAATATGTATTTATAAGAAAGGGATAGAACATAAATTAACTACCCACCCCGTATTGGGATTAGTCCTGTTTCCTCACGATGATTTCCTTCACTGAAAAGCGACTGGCAAATATCAAATGATATTTCGTACATAACATAAGTACCAAAAAACTCATTGGTACGAGCTGGGGTTCGAACCCGCCACCTCCGGATTGCAAGTCACACTCTTACCGCTAGGCCACCAGCGCACATACAATAAACTATAAGTATGAATTAACTTGTATTAAAAGTTCATAAATAAGTCTTGCGGAATCTTTGAAATTATGTAATATAAAATACAATATTGTGTAATATCAAAACTATTAAAATTTCAGGTTCATCTGACCTAACCTTGGATTGATAGACACAATTCTCATGCAAGAATTGGCTTCTTATTATTGTAAAGAAAATAGTTCAGTAAATATTTGTAACATAAGGTCAAATTTACAGTAAATGGCATTGATCCAATTGATTTATGTAACAAAACTAGCCAACCATACCATACATAACAAATTTGATTGAACATAGATTTGCAATGGGAATCTAAGAACTACAATGGGAATCCAATCAGAATTATTACCATACCTGTATTGCTTTTCGTACCAGTCTCGAACCAATTTTCTTATTCCTGTATTTTTCATCCACGGCTAACATAGCAATGTATCCTCTTTTCACCACATTCCGATGCATGTCTAGCTTACATACAATGGCACCAATACATTTTCCATCATGTGTGGCTAAGAAACACAGCTTAGGCCAGTTATGTATAAAATATCTATAAGTGTAGATTGAGTAGGGTTCAGATAAATCCTTTTGTATGACTCTCATGATTTCAGGCATTTGTAGTTCGGACTCGTATGATATGATGTCGATGTCTCCTTGCGGCGATTGACCTTGCTGGTGGAACGTGTTTTCAAGGTTCCCCACGGTCGCTCCCAAGGCGTTTCTGGCTACGTCCGATCCACACGGCTCCCTGCTGTCCCCATTGCTAGCGTCGATTGATTGTATACTATTTACATCTCTCACGTCTTCGACCGCACTGGCCTTGTCGACTGACTTGTCCTCTTTCGAGTGATCACTTGTACCATTTGTTAGGTTGCTATTTATGTTGTTAACATGTAAAGTACTAGCTAACGCCGCACTTAAATTCTCTTCGTTCACTATTCTTACCTCGTCAGTCGTTTTAGAAGGTGAGTTATCTTTGGCGGTTTTATTTTTGTTTTTCGTGCTCGTCGCTATTAGACTACTCTTGACGTTCTGCACGTTATCGTCAGCGAGTTGATTCATATTGACGTATTCTACGATATTTACACATTCACACGATTTATAGCTTCAAATAAGTTCCGAAAGGCTGCAGTGATTATACAAATATATTTTTCTTGCCAAAATTACAGAAGAGTATCACCGACATCTTGGTAGGTATAGTATATATCACTCCAATAATATAGACGAACTGACAGTACCAAGACTGTTTAATATATTTGAATACAATTTTATAAAGAAAAGTATTCAAATTTAAATAAAAAATACGAAAATATTTATTGAAAATATCTGAAATTTATAACAAATCCTAGTTGAGCCCTTCACACATTGCAAAAGACAGTGTTGTCATCCCTAAAAAATTGTATACTTTTTAAAAATATTTTTGTACAGAAACTATTCAAACTACCGGTAAAACCGCCGCTAGTGCATAATAAATGTCACAAGTCTGTTTTTCGCATAGATGTATTATTTTTAAAGATGAAGCCTAAGTCATCTGTCACCGTAGCCTCACGCACACAGACACATTTTATGTACGATCTACAATGAGGAACCAAAGGCATGTGGCTACGACGATAAAGTCATATCGATAAACTATACGGCCTTTTTACAATTTAAATTTTACTTGAAAGGATTTAAAACTACCTAAAATGAACAGATAACCATTATAACATAACTCTATATACAGTGTGTAAATACAACAATACGGGCGATAAATTAAACCAGATATAGAATTTATCCGTGTAATCATTAATTTAGAAGTTCTTTATAATTTTCTCTTAATTATGACCCTGTTATAATTATTTGAATTATTGTCTAAAGGAGGCATGGAACGCCACATATATACGAGGGCTGTTTGATAAGTACCCGTTTTCCAAATGTATTAATATCACGGGCCGAAAATATGTATACAATCGTTTTAAGCCATTTTTCAGAGGTGGGAAAATTTTAAAAAAAACAGCATTCTTTTGTTTTTTTTCTCATTTGACAGCGATTTAGTGAAAGCGTGAACTTAAAATTGTTAAAAATGGAGAAAGAGCAGTATCGGTCTGTAATTAGATTCTTGTTTTTGGAAGGAAAAACATGTGATGAAATAAAAGTAAGAATGCATGCGGTTTACCATGAATGTGCTCCTTCTATGACAACCGTCAGATACTGGTTTAACGAGTTTAAGCGGGGGAGAACAACCGTCTTTGATGAGGATCGCCCAGGCCGCCCAATTGAGGTGACTACAGACGATATGGTTAAGAAAATTGAAAATATCGTTTTAGCCGACCGCCGAATTGAACTTTGAGAAATCGTTGATGCTGTAAATGTTCCAATCGAGCGGGTACAAAGCATATTAGAAGATAAATTGGGTATGAAGACAGTATCGGCGAGGTGGGTGCCGCGTTTACTCACGGAGGAGCAAAAACGGAACCGACTGACTACTTCGGAGCAGTGTTTGGCCGTGTTCAAACGTAACCCGAAGGAGTTTCTGCGTCGTTTCGTGACCGTAAACGAAACGTGGGTCACCACTACCCTCCGGAAATGAAAGGGCAGTCGAAGCAGTGAATTTTACCGGGTGAACCTGCGCGAAAGATAGCAAAAATCGTTCCATCGGCTGGAAAGGTCATGGCGACCGTTTTTTGGGATTCGCAGGGTATTATACATATTGAGTTCTTAGAAAAGGGGAAAACGATAACAGGGCAGTACTATGCCAATTTATTAGATGAATTTGACGCTGTGTTGAAGGACAAACGACCCCATTTAAAAAATAAAAAAGTACTGTTTCATCACGACAACGCACCAGCTCATTCGTCTAGAGTTGTGATGGCTAAATTAACACAATTACGCTACGCCCTATTGCCTCACCCCCCGTATTCTCCAGATTTGACCCCATGCGATTTATTTTTGTTTCCCAACCTGAAAAAATGGCTCGGTGGTAAGCGATTTGGATCAAATGACGAAGTCATTGCCGCCACAGAGGCCTATTTTAATGACTTTCCGAAATCATACTTTTTGGATGGTTTATTGAAGCTTGAATATAGGTGGAACAAGTGTATAGAGTTAAAAGGAGACTATGAAGAAAAATAAATGCATATAAACAAAAACAACTGATAATTTTTTTCATAAACGGGTACTTATCAAACAGCCCTCGTAAAAGTTACATTAAAACCAAATATAGTTTTTCGAAATAATAGAGTTTATTATAATATTATAAAGTATTCATTATCCATTAGCATTTCCAGGTTGTTTATCTTTAGTGAATATATCGAAGCTTCAATTAATCGCTATTCCGTTCCACTGTGTAGAGAGTATCGATATATAACATGATTAAAATCGACAAATCCACGTCCCTAAAAACGTGCAATAAACTCACACATACACATTTTAACGCACACATACACAGCTTGCCCACCACCAAAATGGCTACGGCTTGACGGATAAATTTTGTACTGAGAACCGAGAATGTTGGGGCCTTGGTTTTTCGCATTTTTTTAAACCCTGGAAATGCAAAAAAGTGCGAAAGTGGAATAATCTTTTATATTATAATATACAAAATACATTATATAAAATATCATATATTTATTAAGAACAGAGATTAAATAACATTATATTGATAAAAATCTAGGATTATAAAATATCATTACAATACTCACTCCGTGGTTTGTTTTTTCAATGCGTTGCTGCGTCACTTTTGTTTGACGTATTAAGAAAAGAGACAAGTAGAGCAGCGCCACTCTCTAGAGTCTGGCTAGCCAAAAATTGTTGAGAGATAGAGTCTGATCGGAAAGAGAAGATTCGTGGAATGTATTGGGTCCACGGATTTAGAGTTAATAAACTGGATCGAGTACATTGACCAAAAAGTGTGTCCACATGAGAAGTCAAACTAGAGCCCTGCATCTCGTTCTAATTAGGGTGACCATAAGACATCTGTATGTGGGATATTAGGATAACATGGAATATATCAGTAGGGTGTGTCATTTTCTAAATAAAGTGAAATTTTAAGTGGTCAGGTTTTTTTTTCATTTGTAGTCGGCCTCTTTCGTAATCACTCATGGTATGTTCATAAAGGTAGGCTTCCCTTTTGTCCACTTCAGTTTTTTTTAAGTATAAGCGTCATTGAAGATCTGTTTAGCAAATATGACGTTTTTTTAAAGTTGGTGCCTTTTTTCTATTGACGGAAATGTGTCCTACCTATAAAGAGTCGATGTCATATATAAACAGTTTAACACACCTAACAAAATATTATGTATAAATGAGAGTCTGTAATGTTTAAGGAGTTAAGCACTTTGGTTTTAAATTTTGGCAATTGAAGGGATGTTTACAAAAACAACATACCTGACTACACTGGTTGACACCTGAAACGATTAACAATGTTCTTAAAAAAGTGTCAACCGGTCTAAGCAGTTATGTTGTTTTTGTAAACATCCCTTCAATTATTCTACAACAAATCTTAAATTAAACATGCCGAAATAAAGACATAAGGTACCTATTATGTTAAACTTACTTTTACATTACCTACGTTAATAATAACTAATAAGAATTCTGTGAGACCGATTCAAAACGTGCCGACATCATAGTCACCCTAATGAGTTTGACAATGTTGTCTTGTATTTTTATAGTAAAATGTAATAATTGTGGCTTTCTTGTGAAACAATATTCCACAATTAGCAATTATTTTGACGACCGGTCTGGCCTAGTGGGTAGTGACCCTGCCTGTGAAGCCGCGGTCCTGGGTTCGAATCCCAGTAAGGGCATTTATTTGTGTGATGAGCACAGATATTTGTTCCTGAGTCATGGTTGTTTTCTATGTATTTAAGTATTTGTATATTATATATATCGTTGTCTGAGTACCCACAACACAAGCTTTCTTGAGCTTACCGTGGGGCTTAGTCAATTTGTGTAATAATGTCCTATAATATTTATTTATTTATTTATTTATTTATTTATTTCACTCCAACAACCTTTAACACAACTTACACAACATTTCTTCACAATTTTTAAGAAATTTCGCATTCACGTGTTTTGAAGAAATGTCATCAAGTTGGGGATACCAATTCATATTTAAAGTTACTACAACTTCTACCATACTAAAATTTAGTTTTTTTTTTGCTGTGTATGCGCTTGGTTTAATCAGTTAATAATATTGGCATCATAATTATTTACAAATTACTTAAAAGATATCAGAACTGTAGTCTGAATATAGCACTAAAATTGTATAAGAAGGTAATTAAATTCAGTAGTTTATTGATATAATTTCTACCATAATGGTATCTTTTTAACATTGGCAACATGTGCGAGTGAGACACAGGGCTCGGGTTTTTCTATCTCAAGTGGACCGTTTTCTCTAGTCTGGTACGAACAACTTTCTGTCTCGGTGATAAGGTTCAAATTAGTATGGCAAAAAAAGTGACAACTCGCTCCAGTTTAAAAAATATAACTTCATGATTGGGTCCCATACATTCCACGACTCTTCTCTTTCCGCTCAGACTAGCTAGAAGTCTAAAAGTCAGTTGTCAATTTTTTTTTTTTTTTTTTTTTTTCTTTATATGGCATCGCGCTCCTGGCGCATTCAGCCAGACGAGTAAAACGGGGAAACGGAATTAAAGGATATTATAACGGGTAAGTCGGAATTTTGGAAAAGGATCAGGGAAAGGTAACGTGTAATAAATTATAGTTTTATATTATGATGTGAAAGGAATGAATATAATATTTTAAATATATCTGGAGAGGAATCATTAATATACAGGAGTGTTGTAATAGATGTGGGAAACGGAACTTTCAAATCTGACAGCTGTCGTAATAATATAGAACGGTCATATAGAGTACAAGTACATGCAAAGAATATATGATTAAGATCAGCGGGATCAGCTCCACAAGTACACGCAGAACTGGTCACGCGATTTAGTAGTTTCAGGTGTTCCGGTGTACATACGTGACCCAATCTCATTCGAATTAACATACTAGTTGCAGGTTTTGGCAAAGAGATTTTAGCAAACCAAGGTTTGGCAGGAATTGATGTTTGAATGCTCCGATAATG